>NC_090930.1:921180114-921483144 GCF_040938575.1 Ambystoma mexicanum | reverse complement strand
TGCCCCATTACCAATGATCTCTTATCAATGCTCCATTGCCAATGACCTCTTATCAATGTTCCATTACCAATGATCTCTTATCAATGATCTCTTATCAATGCTCCATTACCAATGACCCCTTAACAATGCTCCATTACCAATGATCTCTTATCAATGATCTCTTATCAATGCTCCATTACCACTGATCTCTTATCAATGCTCCATTACCACTGACCCCTTATCAATGCCCCATTACCAATGCTCTCTTATCAATGCTCCATTACCAATGACCCCTTATCAATGCTCCATTACCAATGACCCCTTATCAATGCTCCATTACCAATGATCTCTTATCAATGATCTCTTATCAATGCTCCATTACCACTGATCTCTTATCAATGCTCCATTACCACTGACCCCTTATCAATGCCCCATTACCAATGCTCTCTTATCAATGCTCCATTACCAATGACCCCTTATCAATGCTCCATTACCAATGATCTATCAATGCTCCATTACCAATGACCCCTTATAAATGCTCCATTACCACTGACCCCTTATCAATGCCCCATTACCAATGATCTCTTATCAATGCTCCATTGCCAATGACCTCTTATCAATGTTCCATTACCAATGATCTCTTATCAATGATCTCTTATCAATGCTCCATTACCAATGATCCCTTATCAATGCTCCATCACCAATGACCCCTTATCAATGCTCCATTACCACTGATCCCTTATCAATGTTCCATTACCAATGGCCCCTTGTCAATGCTCCATTACCAATGCTCTCTTATCAATGCTCCATTACCAATGACCCCTTATCAATGCTCCATTACCAATGACCCCTTATCAATGCTCCATTACCAATGATCTCTTATCAATGATCTCTTATCAATGCTCCATTACCACTGATCTCTTATCAATGCTCCATTACCACTGACCCCTTATCAATGCCCCATTACCAATGCTCTCTTATCAATGCTCCATTACCAATGACCCCTTATCAATGCTCCATTACCAATGATCTCTTATCAATTCTCCATTACCAATGACCCCTTATAAATGCTCCATTACCACTGACCCCTTATCAATGCCCCATTACCACTGATCTCTTATCAATGCTCCATTACCAATGACCCCTTATCAATGCTCCATTACCAATGATCTCTTATCAATGATCTCTTATCAATGCTCCATTACCACTGATCTCTTATCAATGCTCCATTACCACTGACCCCTTATCAATGCCCCATTACCAATGCTCTCTTATCAATGCTCCATTACCAATGACCCCTTATCAATGCTCCATTACCAATGATCTCTTATCAATGCTCCATTACCAATGACCCCTTATAAATGCTCCATTACCACTGACCCCTTATCAATGCCCCATTACCAATGATCTCTTATCAATGCTCCATTGCCAATGACCTCTTATCAATGTTCCATTACCAATGATCTCTTATCAATGATCTCTTATCAATGCTCCATTACCAATGACCCCTTAACAATGCTCCATTACCAATGATCTCTTATCAATGATCTCTTATCAATGCTCCATTACCACTGATCTCTTATCAATGCTCCATTACCACTGACCCCTTATCAATGCCCCATTACCAATGCTCTCTTATCAATGCTCCATTACCAATGACCCCTTATCAATGCTCCATTACCAATGACCCCTTATCAATGCTCCATTACCAATGATCTCTTATCAATGATCTCTTATCAATGCTCCATTACCACTGATCTCTTATCAATGCTCCATTACCACTGACCCCTTATCAATGCCCCATTACCAATGCTCTCTTATCAATGCTCCATTACCAATGACCCCTTATCAATGCTCCATTACCAATGATCTATCAATGCTCCATTACCAATGACCCCTTATAAATGCTCCATTACCACTGACCCCTTATCAATGCCCCATTACCAATGATCTCTTATCAATGCTCCATTGCCAATGACCTCTTATCAATGTTCCATTACCAATGATCTCTTATCAATGATCTCTTATCAATGCTCCATTACCAATGATCCCTTATCAATGCTCCATCACCAATGACCCCTTATCAATGCTCCATTACCACTGATCCCTTATCAATGTTCCATTACCAATGGCCCCTTGTCAATGCTCCATTACCAATGATCCCTTATCAATGCTTCATTACCAATGACCCCTTATCAATGCTCCATTACATTACCAATGACCCCTTATCAATGCTCCATTACCAACGATCACTTATCAATGCGCCATTACCAATGATCTCTTATCAATGCTCCATTACCAATGACCCCTTATCAACGCTTCATTACCACTGATCCCTTATCAATGCTCCATTGCCAATAATCTCTTATCAATGCTCCTTTACCAATGACCCCTTTTCAATGTTCCATTACTAATGGCCGCTTATCAATTCTCCATTACCAATGATCTCTTATCAATGTTCCATTACCAATGGCCAGGTCTGATTTGCTGCCTGCGGAAGATAAACTTCACCACTGGTCCCCTTCTTTCGTAGAAGAGGTGGGTGAGATAATCTCCCATAGAGTTGATGGGACGGACAGGGCTTCCCTTAAAAAGAAAATGCCCAATGCCACAATACAGACAGTAACCAAGCCATTTCTCACATCCCTTCTCACCATGGCACCACGCCATTAAATCACTATGTATTCCTGTGGTTGACTTATTTATATCTTTATTACCATTTTGCATTTACTTTGGGTTATTAGTATGCTTAGCTGTATGCACATTGTATTTGCAAAATCACCATGCGTTGCTGTGATTTTAGATTTTGGATTTGTTTTTATTATACAGCGCTCCAAATCTCTCCTGTCTGGGAGTCACTTGAGTAATGTCATAGATAAAAATAAATAAGAATGTACCATCAGTTTCAATCAGTGTTTGTACACAGTGCGCGTGCTTCATAAACATCCATTGATTGAGGGTGCACCCCTTCAGTGATCACAGAAATGGTGGCATACACTTAGGGATGATCGCATCCCTAAATGTGTGCACTTTTGGAAAATATTGCTTTGTCTGCCATATTGTGGCGTGAATTGATTGGCGAGGCAAAATAAGGTTATGGAGAACCTACTAGAATCTTCTGAAAGGAAGTTGCCTGGTAGGCTTGCTGGTAGTTTTGCTTTCTAGGATAGTTGAAAACTAATTTTAACTAGACCCATGTGACCATTTATAGTGATGCCCCAATTAATGTAGAGGCACTACGGCATGTTTAGGAACATACCTTGAGATGCCCAGCAGCACTTTGGGCTGTGCACGCCATGGATCTCAACGTTACATAATTGACACTCTACTCAATGTTCACCCTGACACTAGTTGTCAACACAGTCAGATCATGCTATACAACGAATCATGTTCCTTCTCTCTGCTCACACATTTGCAAACTATTCTGGACCCTCCGGACCATACACACACCCCCAAGGACTGCTCTGCTTCCTTCCCTCTCTTTCTCTGATGATCTGCCTCTGACTTCTCCACTTAAATAACGGAAATATGGGACACCCGGTCACCTTTCTATTCTCCTACCCTTCCCTCATTCTACCCTCCTTACATTGTCGACACACACTGCATTCTGTTTATCCCCCATGCTCTCCCATTCTGCCATTCAACTGACCTCTGTACTGCACAAATTGTTAAGGAACTTGCACATGTCAACTCTGCTCACCTCTCTGCCTTATTCATCTTCTCTCACAACTGGTACCTTCCCAGCATGTCACAAAACAGCCACAGGCATACATCTCCTAAATAAACCATGCGCTGACCCAATAACCCCTCATTCTATAGACTTGCTCTCTCCTTCCCTACTGCTCTAAAATCCTCAAAAAGGTTTCTGTCACCCACGTATCATCTATCTTGAGATACATTCCCGTAATGACCCCCTCTTTTCCGATTTTCAGTCCAAGCCCTTCACTGAGACTGTTCTCATTCATGTCACCAATTCTCTCTGCACTGCCCACAATTCTCATTCATTTTTCTTAGACCTTTGTGCTGCATCCGACACAGTGCTTCATCCCTCCCTCCTTCAAACTGTTTCCCTCCTGGGTTGCAAGGATACTGTACTCAACTGGGTGTCCTCCTCTCTCTCTGACCACTCCTTCTCCATGTCATTGGACTCCAGGACCTCCACCTGACACTCCGCAGGAGGGAGTTCCTCAAGGATCAGTCGTAGACCCATTTCTTTTCACCCTATACATGTCTTTCCCTTGCAAACTCATTTCCTATTTTGGTTTTAACTATCACCTCTTTGATGGCAATACTTAGATATTTTCCTTCCCATCATTCACCCTGGTAGATTCTGAACGCAAAACCAATTGTCTAAATGTCATTCACCACTAAATGGCTCTATGCTGCCTCATGCTCAATTCCTCAAAGATGGAAAACTTTTTTCCTGCTCCCCAAGTCAATCCCACTCGCCCCTATCCCATCTCTTTGCATTATGTATTTGGGTTTATATAGTGCAACCTAGCTAGGAACCAACGGAGCGATGTGCCACCATTTTGGGCTATCAGAGGTCAATGGAGGTGAAGGTTGCGGGTTAAAGTAGCTCAGATGTCCCATACTACAGGGGTGAACTATACCTAGGAGTAGTAGTTCACAAGTGACCAATAGATATTCCCCGCAGAGTAGTAACTTGAGTCTGTTGCTGAACTGCAGCAGCATTGGAGCATCAGGATTGTGAGCAGCATGGTGTTCCAGTAGGACGGAGTGTACCCAGAGAGCACCTCTTTACTGTTTTTTTCTTCCAGTTCCAGTCAAGTCTTGAACCACACAATAATCTGGGTCCTAGGGGAGCATGTCCCACCTGAGCCCACAAGTTGGCGCTTTGGAAGTAATTGGTTTGTATGGGGTGTAGGCATTTTCCTGTCATTGATGGGTGACCAGTGTAATTCTCTTAGGCTGGGGAGATGTGATCAAATTCCCTGTATCTCTTATGAAGCATGCAACAGCATACTGAATGGCCCACAGGGTGGGGGGGGCTAAAGGTGTTTTGCCAGGACACTGGTGGGGAGAGCATTACTTCCACCCATCTGTAAGATTACAAGAGCTTGGACTACACCCTCCCACCAGCCCCCCTTAAAATCCTGACCTCTTACCCCTGGCTTGAAACCTTGGCTTACTCTTTGATAATGACCTTAAACTCTTTCTGTTCATCATGTCCACTACCACTACAGCCAAAATGAACCTACTAAACATTAGAAACATCTTCCCACACCTTACACACCAATCAACTAAAACACATATCTCTACCCTTGTGCTTATAAAACTGGACTAGTGCTCAAGCCCATTTCTCGGTCTACCCCTCTACCCTTATGCCCTTACAACATAGTCCTCAACTTTGTGACATACACCCTTTTTAAGCTCCCCAGATCCCCCTCCACCTATATATACCATCACCACTTTGGGTGGCGCTCCTTACAACACCAGTCTCTTTTTTAATTCCTGCTACAGATCTATAAATTCATGCATGGTCTTGTTCCACTCTTCCTCAATGACTGCATCTCTCTGTACTCTCCATCTTGAACTCTCTGCTCCCTGCCTCTTCAAAACCTATCAATCCCCTGCAACCTTGTATCTGATCTCTCTTTTGCTCCTTTTCCATACATGCCCGACACCACTGGAATGCCCCTTTTCCCCCAGCCATCAAAGCCATCCTTTCATTGGGACTCTTCAAAACACTACACAAACTCCACTCCATCTGCTAGAGATGGAAGGAGCACTCGCCCCATCTAAACTAACCCGCCTACCCATGTCTTCTGCACTCTTCTGCCCTCACAACAACTCTAAGTAATTTCTAAGTATGTAAATACTGGCCTCGGGCTGTCAATGTTAAAAACTATTTTCATGTCCTCCATTCCCTGTGTCTGATGTTTGTTCCAACTCTTACCCCTCCACCACCCGTTATAAGTCACTCAATCAAACAATGCTCTTATGTAAAGTCACCTTATCCTTGGACTGACTCCTCTCTCTGTCATTGCATATTTTGACACCCAGTTCTTGAATAAATAAATACATAAATACAAAAGAGGGAGAGGAAGCCTCCAGTAGAAGCTGGAAAGTAGCTTAAAGAAAGACCCACTTCAATTTCAGATTCCAATGTTCTGTCCATTTATCATGTTGCCGGTACAAGAGATTGGCTCACCAGAAGGCAAATTAAAATCCTGCTGGATATCCATGCTTAGGGTCCTGAGCCAGATGGGCATGTGCACAATTTAATAGAGTTGTAGAATGATTTGATGCTGGCCTATATATGACTTAACAATTGTAGGCAACATGCAGGATATCTTTCCTGGGAGATGATAATCTTTGATTTTTGTAATGCACAAGCAGACAAAGACAATTTGGATGGAACCTGTAATTTAGTGAGCTTATTCATGATTGTGATCATTTAAATTGCTCAATGTACACTTCCCCATGTACAAACATATGTTAATTAGTAGATATCTCACTCGTCTATATACAGAGCAGGTACAATTCGGTCAGGTTTTTAGAGTATCCATCATGCTGTTCCGTTACAAATTTACATGTAATGAATTTAATTGTAGATCATTTGTATATTTGTACTCATTCTGAGTACCAGGGGTGTTGCTAGGTCTGGAAAGCAGGGGTGTTGCTAGGCCTGTAAAAGAGCTGCTGCTACACGAATGTCGGTCTGTTGTGACTTGGGGGTAGGTAGCCTTTTGGTTGTAGCCCCTGAGCTTCTATCCGGGTCTCCAACCAAGATACCTGGCACCATAGCCTCCTGAGCATCCCCACCCCCTAGCAACGCCTCTGCTGAATAACTATTTTGATGGTTCGATAAGGACAATCAGTTAATGTGCAGAAGTAAAAACAAATAAGTTGAAACTCTGAATGTTGACACACCATGGTTTGTGCAAATGGCTGTCAAGCATCCTGGAACAAATTGAAAAAGCCAGAAGTTTATATTTTTCTATGTTGTCGTGCAAAGTCAAGAGCCTCAAAAACCCACAACAATATCACAGGCGCACAATTGAACAAGTAACTGAAGGTCGGATTCTGTCTTCTTTTGTTCGGAAGTAAATACCACAAGCTCCATGCCACCCTATTCACATTCGCCCCACCTCCCCCACACACAAACTTTCTTTTGCAGAAAGCGATAAACATAGTTATATGGTAGAACAATGTTGACTTCTTATGAACTCTGTGTTAGAACCTGGTTGCTCAACTTTTACAAATCATCAACCCACACACTCTTAGAAGAGGTAAATGGAAGATGTTAACAAACATTGAAATATTCTATTTTATTGAACATTTAAATTAAACTGTTCTGTGGCATTCTCACTCTCTTTGTGTATGAACATTACTGTGTCTGTGACAATTCATTTTTAAAGTCGTTAACATTTGCAGTACATTCAATTTATAATTTCAAATATAAACTTTTTAAATCTCATTTGGGTGGCAAATGAGCTACAGTTTTACATATTTTTCATTTTACAGTGTGCATGATCAATTCTGCATTTCTCTTTAAGTGCCATTAGTAAAAATGATAATGCACGAGCTACTGCAGATTCCAGCTAACATGTATAGCCTCCTGCTGAGCTTCTCAGCCAGAGGGGTACAGTATCTCAATGGGTTAAATGCCGGCCTAGAGACCTACAAGTCACAAAATCTGTCTGAGTTTGATACCAGCACCATACACAGCGCCTTTCTCCTGAATAAGGCCATACCAGGATTTTAGTGTGACCAGTCATGTTATCATGCAAATAAGGTATCTGGTCATTGCATCGAATGAAATAGCATCGAATGCCATACCAGAGAAAAAACAGCATTGAAAAAAGCATTGAATGCATTTTTTTTTATGTAAAGGGTTTAGTTTAATTAAAATGGGTTTTAAATGTTAAAAAAGGGGGGTTGGGAGGACCCCCCACCCATTAAAACAAAACATGAAAAAAATGCATTCAATGCTTTTTTTTCAATGCTTTTTTTCTCTGGTATGGCATTCAATGCTATTGCATTCGACGCAATGACTATAAACCTGCAAATAATACAGTAGCACTAAATACTGTGGTGCGAAATATCGTTGGGATGGAAATTATGTTGCTGGTGTTCAGTGGGCAGTGTAGGGTTGGGGATAGGATGAAGGAGGAGCAGAGACCAGGAAAAGAGGAAAGTCCGGGAATTCGTAGTCAAAGAAAGTGCAATGGAGCAGTAACGAAAAAAGAGATATTGAGCTGGATGAAGATGCGACATGAAACCGATTTATGAGACCCCCACCAAACACTGAGGAATTCTCATATGGATCTGCACACCAAAGACCTGATTCATGGAATAATGGTCCGGTCCCTGATTCATGGAACCCTGCAAAGTGTATTTTTGCTTTGCAAAGTCTGGGCAAATTCAGCGCATAGTCATTTTTGCAGTACAAAAGGACTTTGCACAGCAAAAATACACAGCAGAAATACAGTTTTGTTCCTTTTTAATATGGAATGGAGCAAACAGGTTTGGCCCCACTGCTGCCAAATGAAGCTGTCTGATTCTTGCACTATGTTTGGTTTGCCAGATAAAAATAAGCAAACAAGATCCCATTGTTCACATTGGAACACAGGAGAAGCATTTTTTTTGTTGCTTATTGCAAAAACAGATTTCCTGCCTTGGTTCACTCACGTAAAAGGGACCGAGGAAAATTGGAAGCAATTCCCTCCATTGAAAAAATCTTTATGCAATATTGATTGGTGGCAAAACCGGCGCTAAATTCATTTCTACAAATTTGTATTACTGGTGAACAGGTTTGATAGACTGGCAAGTGGCTGGGCATGCATTAGGTGCATTGCCGCAAGTCTGGTCAGATGGCCGTCAAAGGGCATCGACTGAAGGAATGAAGCTCAAAATGGATGGATAGGTCAGACCGCTTCCCCTACCAAAAACCAATGGAACACTCAACCAAGAGCTTTCAGCTATTGCTCAACTGAGCACTAGTAGAGATTTTCACATGCAAATTAGATTGCTCAACTTCAACCAATGCTCACTAAAGTTGATACTTAATTGAACCTCATCAGTTGAGAAATGATTGAGCTTTATCCCTGTCTGGTTTAGTTGAGTCTCAATGGTTTCTGGTTGAGATTTTTACATGCAAATTAGGTTGCTTAACTTCAACTGATGCTCATTAAAGTTGATCCTTAACTAAACCTCATCAAGTGAGTGTTGGTTTAACCTCATTCAAGCTGAATAAAGCTTAGCATTAATTGAGCATCACCAGTTGAGCCTGAATTGATCTTAATGCCTGTGGGGTATGTTTGAGCTGTGGCTTAATCTCACTTGGAGTCTAGATTTGGTTAATTCGTATATGAGCTGCAACTCTATTGCACACCGACCCAAGATCTGAGCCACCTACCACCTTGTGTGCTCCCACCATATCTTTCCCCTCCCCATAGAACTCGGAAATATATGCGCATGGTCCTAATGAACTTTGTGAACACATAGATGTGAAAACAGAAAAAACACACAATTGGTCAAGCAGTTCACATCTTTTAAATTCCTTTTCAATTGGGGTGTTAGGGTCTTTGTGATGAAGAAAGTGATTTGGCGTAACATTACTGTTTCTTGATAAAGAGGACTAGGTGCCAAAGATTCTAGTTTGAGTCACTATGTTGTTGTTGGTAAAATGGACCCACTTGGTTTTGGTCGAACAGGATTGCACTTGGAAGTATTCTGGTTACCTTGGAAATGGGCTGTCACGGCTTCTTGATTTGGACTAGTAGTTGGGAACATAAAGTCAGCTCGAGTTTACTGCAAGGAATACAAAACAGGGCAGGGTAAATACTTTCAACATAGGGGTAATACATTTCCTGAGGAAGGAACCATGTTTGTCCACAAAGCAGCATAGTAAAGGATGGAGAGTCATTGCCATTCTCAACTCCTTCGCAGTGTATCTTATGGGGACTGCCATGCCCAAATTATTCGAGGGTCTTCGTAGGGTAGCGTTAGGGAGTCTTAATTTCCGAATGGAGAGGATGTTGATTCATCTGGTCACATCCCCTTCCCACAGGACCATATTAATATACAAGAAATGCCGCTGGGAGGTCTATAGGCCTTTGTACTGGTTCGCTAGAATCACATCCTTCTTCCAGTTTGCTGGTGTCACTTTTTCCAGTCTGGGCTTCTGGACTCTGGCGTTCTGCCACATGTCCCGCCGCCAGTTCTTCTAAGCATCCTTTGAATGTCTGCTGGGATCACAGAGTGTTGGGCTCTGACTTCTTACAAGCATCATGCATAAACAAAGACTCTGACCCCTTATCCTAAAAGTGTTTTGAGTAGTGAGGGCACCTGCTGGGCACAAAAGTCACATAAATCCCTTAAGAACATACTTTTGCCATTTCTAATAGTTAAACATATTGGCAATACCACCACCAAATTTCAATAAACATTACATAACTCAAAGAAATAAGAAGGGAGCATCCTAACACGCGCTACATGGCATATTTTATTGTGAAAATATTTGGTTGAAAAAAATGGTGGTCGATACTCTCACAAGCACTGGTGTTATGCTGTTATGTCATGTTATCTGGATTTGTAAAGCGCACATTTGCCGAAGCATCTTGGCGCTAGAAGGAAGATGGACCAGGATTTGTAAACCGAGTGACATGACAATTTCGAACAAATACATTTTAAGCGTGCACCGAAAGACAAAATTATTGCTTGTGGCGTGAAGAGTAAGAGGGATAGAATTCCACAGTTTGGCGGCCGCTACTAAAAAGAATAGGCCACCTACCGGTTCAAAGTGGTAACAAGGAACCGAGAGAAGGCAGGCATCGTTTCATCGAAGCACACAAGGCGGTAAACAAGGCAGGAAGTTTTCCTGTAAACATTCCGCTCCTGTGCCATAAAAGGCGCAGTGAACTATGACAAATGATTTAAACTGTACTCTTTGAAGAACAGGGAGCCAATGAAACGAGCAGAGAACTGGTGAGATATGGGAGCCAAAAGAAATGCCTGTACAGATCGGGGTGCAAGCTCCTCCAGACCCAAACGCACACACTATTCTAACCAGCTGCACAGCCCACCATCAAACGGGCCAAAGCGGGCAGCACCAGCTTCCCTTTCATAGCTCCAAAACAACGGAATGCCCTCCAAATACCCGAAGGAATGAGACTTTGCACCTGTCCTTCTGCAAAGCCCTCAAAAGAAGGCTCTTCAACTAGTTCACTCTATACCCCCAGGCTCTCCCCTTCGATATCTGTGTTAATAATTTATTAGTTGTATCCGGTTCTCCTGTAACCCTCGATCCGTAGAGCCCCCCATCCTCTGTAAACATTTCACGCTTAACTTTTACCTGTCTGGCATTAGGTTTACTGTAACGACAAACTACAGACAGGCTGTGCTTCATTATGTCTCTGGTGACTAAGTAAGTCTTGCATGTAACAGTGCCACGATGCCCGAGGGCCGCTTTGAGCGCTTTATAAATGTAAAAAATAAATGAATAAAATAGTTCTGAAGAAGCTGTAATCCGTGAAGTAGACATAAGGGTTGGGCAAGGAAAAGAGAGTTACAATAGTCTGGGGTAAGTAGGGAGTAGCAGTTCAATATAACTGCATTTCTGCATCTGGATCAGTCATCATGGTGGTCCCCCTCAGAAAACCCAGTGGGTGTTTTAGCCAACAATTATTTGGACTGGAGCACTTGCAAGTTCGCTCTTGCTATTTTAGCACACACCTACAGACTGCAAATAACTGTTGGCTGAAAACGAATAGACTGCCTGAGGGTGACCCTTACAACATGACTCCAGTCGGCTATTAGGAAGAAGGCGGGCGGCTGGGTTATGCCTGCCCTTAACCTGAATTACAACTGCAGAACTCGGGAGACTGCCAGATTGTCATACATGTTTCCTTTTCTTATAACCTGAATTACAACTGCAGAACTCAACTGTCCACATGGAAATGAATAGTGCCACCTCACACATACCCTTAAAGGTCGTATAGACAATGTTAATTGAAGGAACAATGGCACCTTTCATTTGTTGCACCAAGGGCTGTCTGGAATGAAAACACAGATTAAAACAATAATAATAATTAGGCTAAATATAGGTGAAATCCACTAAAGCACTGCACAGTTAAATAAAAGGCAACATGCCATTTTTAGCATTCATTTTGGAAACCAACGTTAGGAGAGTTTGCATATTGTAGTGCCTTTTTATGTTCTGGGATACTTTTATCAAATCTCAGGGGGACTAGCTGTGATACTCAACTCGATGAGATTATGTTCACATTGAAAACTGAAATAAACTCAGTTGGTGAGACCCATTTGTGTCCCAGGAGACCTCGACAGAGCTGCCCACGTGCCCCAAGTCACTTATGTGTAACCCATCTAGTCCCTTTTATTTAATTTGCATTCTGGGACTTGCAGTCCCAGACAATAAAGAAAAAATAAGGACTGGAGTAGCAACTCCCCAATGGAAAGGGACATCTTGGCAAATATGGATTATTGTATGTCATGGTAATATGATGGCTAATGCAAATGTGTGTCCTTTAATGACAGCGTTCTGGGCCATTTCATTTTAAACAATCACTAAAACCCTACTGAACAGAGAGATAAAGAGTTTTACCCTCACAATTTAACATACATACTAGACAATGTTGAGGGGGAGCCTGCTAGAACCCTGGATACACTTTAACAACTCTGCCCAATGTCCTGTTGCAGCCACATATAAAAATGATTCGTGCTAGGAGAACATCTTAATGGGAAAAGGCTATCTTCAGGAAGGCTAAAACTATGTTTAACTGAAAGCATGCTGTAATTAAATTGCGGGACATGCCAATTACTTAGACGCGCTCATTTCTCTTGAATTGATCGATATATTAAAGTCCGTTTCTATGCATCTAATAGATGACCAGCACATTTCAATCAGTCTCCGGTTTTCACAAGTGCGTGCATCTCTCGTGGCAGTGACACCATCCACACGTTTGTAAACAAACATTTTTAGCAGCAGCTTTTGATGCTGGAATTTTCGAGTTTCTAATTGGTGCTGTTATTAATCAACTTAATGTTGCACTACAATGGTACCTAGATATGTGAAATTTGAACATGCATGTTGTCCTTTTTGTATATAGGTTGTTGCACCAATCTATGTGTTGTATGACTAATGATAAATAACGAAAGAAGAAGTCAATCAGAAAAATGATTAAAAAAAACTGTTCACAAACTAAATAATAAAGGTTTTGCGACTTTGATCTAGTACAGTGTGACTCTCTCTGCATGATGTTAAGAGTAGGCATAGAGACATCCTTGTC
Source organism: Ambystoma mexicanum (assembly GCF_040938575.1). NCBI lineage: Eukaryota > Metazoa > Chordata > Amphibia > Caudata > Ambystomatidae > Ambystoma > Ambystoma mexicanum. The sequence goes on along the minus strand of NC_090930.1, from coordinate 921,469,888 downwards.
AGGATCACTAATGGGCTAACCAATAAAATCCCCTGATAAAGAACTGAATGTAACAATCAAAATATTTGCATGAATTAATGTGAATACAAAAATATATGCGGCCGGACGCCCCCTTGTTTTAGAAGTTATTAATCAACTTAACAGCACTCAGACCAAGATCCTCTGAAAGAGATCAGATAGGATTCTCCACAATTACAAAAAGCGGCAAAAAAACCCACAAAAAAATGAGCAGAACTCAAGAAAAAAGTAATCCTGACTGCAGGGCCAGTCCAAAATAAAGAGTTCAGAAACTGCGTTTAACAAAAAAAGGAAGCTCTGACTTACATAAGGGAGCAATGTGCCCCGCCCCGGCCCATGCTTCAAACCCCAGTGAGATCACAGGACCTTCTCCGATTCCTGCAACACGATGTGGGAAAATGGCGTCCGACCAAAACATTGCCCTATCATTTCCTGCCCTAAGCTTCAGTCAGACCATCACCGGAATGACACCTCGTTATGGGTCATGCCGGTTGGCTTTACTGCCGACCAATATTAATCCATTATATTGGTTGCAAATTGCAATATCCATATCATTTCGAAAACGTATATACGCTGATGTGCAGCGCAATGTTATTTTTGAGATGTATTTTTTGATGCATACTTTTTTGCATTCTGGAAATTTCAGTCTTGAGTTGTCCTAAAAAAAGCGAAACTACAAGTTCCAGAATGCAAAGGAACACAGTAGACTGGTAGAGCATAACCACAACGAAAGGGCACATTCGTTCATCACATACAGTCAGTGATCGAAGTGAGCAGTAACGGTCGGGAGCGGTGCTCCACTACTTTTATTTTGTTCGGTTTAACATTCCTCTACTTTTTAAGACCATATTCACCATTCTATACAGAAGATCTGTCCAATCACGTCCCTGTTTAAGTGTAGGAGCCTTTATTAATCACTTAGGGTATTGCAATGCCCCGGCTGCAAAACTGTGTCACTCCTTTCACTATGCTTCCACCTCCCCTCTCCCCTGAAGGGACCACAGTTCCACTACTTTTTTCGGTACACTTCTACCATTGCATACAGTATATCTAGAAGCAAGAAACGAAAGTGCATTTTGGTTCCAAAAAGCTGCATAACATATGGATTAATTTATATGCTGCGATTGGATATAATGGAGTTTCCGAATCCTGGATTCTAATTATATGTATGTTGCTTGATAGTTGTGAATGTCCCCCAAATAACGTGGGACATAGGGGTGTCCTTCAGTGAGACTCATGTGTACAAGTGAGACACGCTGGCTGGTCCAAAAGGGAAAGACAATACTACAGCTGAGGAGCAATGACCCACGCAGATAAGGGACGGTGACAAGTACAACTAAGGATCAGTGACCATTACAACTCAGGTATGCTGATGCTGAAAATGAAGTGCACAGAAGAGCAAATGATGGCCACTGAATCTGAAGATAGGAGGCACAGACGTGCGCATGCGGAGTACAGAAGCCCCAATTAGGGACTCTGTGCCATGCAAATAAGGAGCACTGAGGAAGACACATGAGGGACATTGATTGAATGGATGAGGGAAAGCAAGGGTACAAATGGGGCAGACATAGAGCACAATGAAGGGCACTCATGAGATACAGTGACCCATGCAGAATAAGGACATTGCGGGACACAGATGTGCAGCATCCAGGGGAGCAAATTAGAGATAATGATGGTCCAAATGATGTACACTTTGGGTACACGTGACTAACACGGACAACAGAATATAAGGACACAGAATACACATGAGGAGGGGAGGAGGCCCACTAAGACAGAATGAAACACGCAAGTGAGGGGCAACCAAGGAAGTGAAACATGATATTAAAAAGATACACAGGAATTGCATTTGAAGAAAACAAAGATCAATGAAGGGCAGAAATAAGGGCCGCAGGTTGGTACAACTAAAGGACATTGAGGCATTGAGGGTCAACTACGGTTCACATGAAGGACACTGACAATGCTAAATTTGTGACCTTAAATGTGGAAACAAGGGACAATGGGAAACACATTAGGAGTACTAAGGGTACATGTTAGGGACTGTTGGACACATACCAAGGACCCTAAAAGAACAAAATAGGGACACTGAAGGAACAAAATAAGGGATCAAAGGTTGCAAATGAAGGACATCGGGATCCAAAATAAAGGGCAATGAATTGAACAAAAGATAACCATCAGCTGGTTCAGATAAGGGATGTTTAGGGACACTGATCTATAAATGAGAAACAGAGACATGCAAGAAGACATGTGAATAAAGTACTGTGACAGAATGGCGATCTGTTGAGGTCAGGTTAGCCTTTTTTGTTTTGTTTTTGAGGAATAAAATGATGCAGGTAATGCTGTCGTTTTCATAAAATGCTCCATGGCAGTAAAAATATATAGCACTCATGTGCCTTTGCCATGACAGACTCCTCACATCTACAGCAACTGCTCTCCAGTGACAACCGGGCGGGTTCAAAGGTCACACATGCTTTTCTGACAGTTGCTGTAACGCAAAGTTCTAACAGGCAGAGGTGGCTTTTTAATCTTGTGCTCCTCTGATTCAGAACATAGTAATTGTATAATTTAGTCAGCCTGGTGGGACATTAAACTGCTAAAATAAGCCATGCCTAGTTGTGATATGGTGGCTACGGATATCACACAATTATACCACCAGTGCATTTGGACATCATATTGTGTCAGCTTGGTGGACAGTGCTTCATCCAGCCATAGGGGACAATATCCATGAAGCTGCCTTTCTGATTTTCCAGAGGAAGGTCAGCAACAATCTGCTGTAGTAGTTTACCTTTAAATGGGCAGGTAATCTTGTCCTGATTCATATTTGGAGTGTCAGAAGAAGAACAATTAATCTGAAACTCTATTAGGGATACAGCTAATTTCAAAGTACTCTGCCTCAGATGTGGAACCAGACTTCCAATGCAGAGGCAAGCTCTGCTCCCTAGTCATCCAAAGGCCACATTTGGAGTGAGGCTCTTGTGGACCAAGGCCTCTCTGCTTCCTATGCACTGGAACCAGGATCCTGCTCAACGGAGGTGAAGGAACTCCTTTATGTACTAGGCAAGCCTCCTAAAGTGGAAAACGGCCTCACCTTGGTTGTGAAACCCTGGACTGGGCCTCCCACCAATGCAGAAGTCCAGAAGCAGTTCAGAACCCTGCCTTCCAGTTGAAGCTGCTTTTCGAGACAGCTTTTGGGACTCCAAGAAGTTTGAACTTGCTTACCTGCACTTTTGTGCAGTTTTGTCGCTGATTCTGCCAGTCAGATTCCATCACTCGACTTGACTGGTGAGCCAGCTCAACCCCGAAGATTCAGTGGATGTGTTTCAAGCAACAACTTGATCCGACAAAGACAATGTAGCGCTGATTCTGATGCAGAAAAACAGCTGGAATGCATTATCTCAACTCATCTCGAGGCTGCTTAGATCCATTGGAGGCTCTTGTCCTGCCCCCACTGAGGCCTCTAATGACAGATAAGACCCCCTCTCTACCTTTTTCCAGACATATTCTTTGTGATATTGCTGCTGAAATATTGCCTGGGCTGCCCCAGTCTACAAGACCCAGAGTTTCCTTTTTCGCTATAAACTCTCTCATTCTGTGTGTTCTCTGCAACAGGTGGAGTGGTTAATGTTTTTTTGTAAATAGGTGTGTGTAGTTTTAGTTTTTTGAAAGTTCCTATGTTTGTAAAACCCTGATTGGACATATTTATATTTTTGATCCATTGTATACTGCTGTTTGGGTTACTACTGTTAATATCTGACAGATCTGAAATGGGAATGTTGAGTATGGAGGCACATGGAACTAAAATCATCCCTGGAAAAATATGCTTTTATCTTTCCAACACTGCATTGGGCCAAAGAATGCTGTCCCCAGTGCTGGCTATCTACTGACTACCAGGGCACTCCTGTCCCCCATTTCTTAATACCTGACGAGGACGGCGTGGAAGTGAAGTTCCACCTCATTTTGCAGCAAAATACAAGGAAGATGGGAGTGAATGATTCTCTGACCTAAATTCAAGATAGATCCTTTTTCTACATTAAAATGTGCTCAACCTATTCTTTATAGATGCTCAATAAGTGCCCAATAGCAATAAATAATGCGAGGAATTATTAAAATAAGCTAAATACTCACCAAACCCTCCACTGGGAAAGCAGATTTGCTCTCAATCTGTGCTCAACTCCATCTTACCTTTGCAAAACCTCAATCAATGCTCAACTAGACAAAGGAAAAAACAGTGAACATGAGCACGTCATTTACATATTAAACTTTAAAAACGTAGGGTTTGTTGAGCCTTTGATTAGTAAAAGTGCTGAACTCTGACCTCTCAACTAGTTTGCTGATTACAATGGGTTTTAGCATGATGATGAACCTGGTGTGAATGAATGCTGAATGAGTGCTCATTTGACCTTTCTGTAGGGGTTATGCTCAAAAGCTAAATGAACAACTTGCACGCTAAACAGCTTTAGATTCTTTACAGCTGCTGCAGTGATGGTCCGTGGTGCCATGCAATAAGAAAGCATGGAGATATGGTAGCAATGACCCTTGGGCATCATTGTGCCAGGTTCCCGCCTCACTACCCTCCTGTCGCATTAAACAAAAAGAAAACTCTGGAAGAAGTCCAGATTTCTCATGGTAAACACAGGCCTCACAGTGGCAGATGACGCAGATGAATGAGTCCATGCGACTGCGTCCGTTTCTAATGAAGGGCAGGAAGTCCAGAAATAACATCACTTCCTGACGGCAGTTCATAGCGAAAAGAGAAATAAGACTGGGTTCCAGTATCCCGAAGAGAAAAGGAGGAAGTTGAGTAAAGGAAACCCAGACACATGAATGGATGTGAGATATAACAAGGGCACCAGTGGAAACTGTAGCAGTGTCCTAGGGGGAATACACGCTCCTGGTTTGTAAAATAAATTGTCTGAGTTTCTATTAATATTTGGCACTCTTCCTTGCTATTCTGCTACGGGCGCAATTGGTGACTCCAGGCTGCGTCTACTCTCAGAGTTGAATAATTAAACACCATTCCAGTAAACTTGAAGTGTGCTGCAAAGTTAGGCCGTTATGAAGTTCAGAGACAATGGGGGTCATTACGACCCTGGCGTTAAGGGTTTAACGGCGCCGTAAAAGGTGTCGGCGCCGTTAAACCCTTAACGCCTGATTACGAGGTCCCTTTGTGGGACCCGACCTTAACGGCTGGTTTTACCAGCCGTTAAAGTAGGGTGCCGCAAAGGGACATCGGTGCTAATTACGGTACCGCAATTTGCGGTACCGTACTTAGTGCCTTCCCCAGTCCCATTGAGCCCTATGGGGCAAAAATGGGAATGGGGAAGGGCCATGGTGAAATGGGGAAATACCGCCCCGCCAACCTTGGAATGGGGCGGTATTTCCCCATTTCACCATGGCGGTCTCGTTACAACACAGGCACCAACCATGGTGCTAATAGCGCCATGGTTTAGCGCCAGGGTTGTAATGAGGGCCTTTGACTATGCTAACTAGAAATGTGCCTTCTTAGCTACCTATGGTCACTTCTTTTTTCAGTGCTTGCCCTGTCCTCCGCTTCTGCCTTTGTATGGGCCCACCAGTGGCTGTGTAGTGAGTGATTCGTGCACGTCCCAATTCTTCAAACTCTCAAGTGAAAAAATAAAGGCCCTTATTTGATTTACTTGCGGCGTATGAATCAAGATACTAAAGATATAATAATCATAATAAATCATGAAGCCTCAAAGCCTTAATAATAGCTCCGTGTGCTTTGGCCCAGACCTCTTAGAGAGCACGACCCCATGCTAAAAGGACTTCTCTGAAAGAATCCCCAATGTTGCCATAGAAAGAGCCCTTGAACTAGAGCCCTGTCCGTTTGAAACAGTCCAGCTCGGCTGTCACTGGCTCCCTCTAGCTCGGTTCCCAAGCATGCATTGCACACTGATCACGTTTCCCTCCACACAGGCATACGCTGCTGGCCTCGCTGTGCCCAAAACAGCTGGACTCATGCAGAGCATGATTTCTATCACAAAAACAGGCTTTACAGGTGGTGGGCTCTTCCAGGCTGTTACCTGAAATGCCGTCCTATCAGCCATACATGTGGAGGGCTGACTGCTGATGCCAGCAGGCTCCTAGCTAGCCAGGATGGTGGAGGGCTGACTGCTGATGCCAGCAGGCTGATGCCAGCAGGCTCCTAGCTAGCCAGGATGGTGGGAGCCTGACTGCTGATGCCAGCAGGCTCCTAGCTAGCCAGGATGGTGGAGGGCTGACTGCTGATGCCAGCAGGCTCCTAGCTAGCCAGGATGGTGGAGGGCTGACTGCTGATGCCAGCAGGCTCCTAGCTAGCCAGGATGGTGGAGGGCTGACTGCTGATGCCAGCAGGCTCCTAGCTAGCCAGGATGGTGGAGGGCTGACTGCTGAGGCCAGCAGGCTCCTAGCTAGCCAGGATGGTGGAGGGCTGACTGCTGAGGCCAGCAGGCTCCTAGCTAGCAAGAATGGTGGAGGGCTGACTGCTGATGCCAGCAGGCTCCTAGCTGGCCAGGATGGTGGAGGGCTGACTGCTTATGCAACAGGCCCAGCTCCAGAATGGATCATCTAGGTAGGCCAGAGGTGTTATTGGGTGGGCCCAATTTCCAGTTGGTGTGAGAGTAGATTAACTCACCCAGGAGCTACTTTATATAGCCTTACAAGCCTCTGGCACAAACAATACACAGGTTAGATTATGTTTCCATAGAGACACTATGGAGAGTTACCAGTCTCAACCATGACATCCTCTGGCCAGGCAGTCTTCCATACTTGTTTGGTAAGAAACCCTCCAGTAAGTCGTACGACAGGAAGCACTGAAACATACTGGCCCATACTCACCATCTTGCCCTAGGTGTGTGTGTGTGTCTGCATGCGAGGGACGTAGGCGCATGCATGTTTTGTGCATCCATGGCATATCGTGTGTCCTGACCCAGTAGTATATTAGTCTGGTTCTCTCACTCTCTTCTGCTTTCTTCCTGACTCCATCATCCTTCTCATGCTGCCTGTTTACTCTGTTCTACCTCTTCTTCCTGCCTTCCCCACACCATCTGTGGATTCCTACTTGTTCCTTCCCCTCTGTCCCTGTCTTCCTGACTGTTCCTCCTGCTTTTTGACTGCCCACCTCCTCCCATCCTTCTCTTGCTTCATATTCATTTCACTCAGCTCTAACCCTCACATCCTGCCCATCCCTTCTGCTTTCTCTGTCTGCCCTGCGCCTCTGCTTCCATCCTTTGCATCCTCAGTGCCTATTCGCTCTACTCTACCCCACCCCTCTAGTGCTATTTGTTACTTCTGTTATCTTCCTACCCCCATTCGTCCTTCTCTTCGTCACTGCCCCTCTCTCGTTCTGCCCCCTCGTACTCGCCAATGCCTGGCTCATCCTTGTGTGCACGATGGACCACAGCCGGCCCATAGGACTGGGGGTTTCCAAAAAGCACTTTAAGATGAGTAGCAGCATCCTTGAGATGGATGGGGATGCAGATACGTACTCTTGCATCAAATCAATAATGACAACTCAATAGTTTGGCAAAGGGAGTCCGTTTAATGACAAGTACAAAAAAACGGGGAGTTCAATGAATATCAGCTTTCGCTCGATCTTCCTTCTCGCTTCAACTCCAATTAATTTCTGAAAAAACATAACATTTATATCAAAAACTCGTCGTCACTGAGGTGTAACTCTTAAAATTTAGCATGCAACTTGATTGAGTCTAGGAAGGTAACTTTAATATAGGTACTATATCTGTATGTGGTAACGGGGAGAGGGGATTGGATAGACAATGTCAGGTGGGGCAACTAAGCCCTGCCTTCAAAATGGCTGCTGTAAACTTCACGAAAAGTATGACGTCTCATTGGTTCTACTAACTATAGGACCCTAGATTACAAGGTCCACTATGATTGGGTTAGCATCAACCCCACTCATACTTTTCCACTTGCGCTCAGCAGCGTGCAGAATAGCCGGCCAGGTGCAGGGAGTTTGCCCGTACCCCAGCTTCCCACCAATTATTGTTACAATCAATTATCACCTCAGTGGCCATGTGTCAATTATTTATTTGTGGTTGGCCTCAAGTCTGCTTCTTGGTCTGGGAAAGTTAAAGCGTCTGGGCATGGCAAAGATCCATGCGTAGGTGTGAAAGTTTCATCCCTTCTTGCTGGTCTGGTCACGTGCTTCAGACACCGTGAAATCGGCCTTTTCTTCATGCAGTTTTGTGCATTTGATTTGATTCTGCCAGTCGTCTGCCATCTGTGGTTTATCTTGACCTTTCCTGAACAGTATACTCTGTTCTTCTCTTTACGTGTATCCATTGTTGGCCTATTTCAGACGATACGACCTTGGCTTCTTGGCATGGTTACCTTCGTGAGAGTTTCTCTACATCTTTAATTTTCGATTTGTTTGCTGTGAAACTCTTCTTGAGACCTTTAGTAACCTTTGGTTGATTCTGCCCTTGTGCGTAGTGGAAGCATACTTATATAAAGGGCTTTCTAGAGGTAGCGATATGTACAAGTGGCGCTTGCTGCAATCCATCTTACTACTAAGCATAAGCAAGCCTCACATTTTCTGTGCTTCTTGCGGTTACTTTGCATGTGTACACGATTAAACTAACTGAATATCTTCATCATGTATATGGTACAAGTTTCTGACATCTTGACATCAATTGTTTCACTTTAGGCTTTAGGATGTCACTTGTCCATGGTGTTTCATCTTGTTTGTCATCATTCTTAGGTCGTTATATCTTCTATGTTTGAGACAGTCCGGGTTCTTATGACGTCATTATTAGTCTTCCTTCAGTATCTTCTTAGCTTCTTCGGGTATTACATTCTGACGGTCACCATTCTGTCTCACTTGCCAATATGGTTTTCTCAATGGGTACCTTACTGTCCAGGTTATCTTAGGTGTCAGTACTTCAATAGGTGCTGTTATTCTGATAGGTACTGGACAGAGCCCACTGCGGCTCTCTGCTGGTTTATTTGTTCATCATACATGACATATTTCGGCGTGAATGTACTCCAAAATGGGCGGTAGGGGGTGTGAATCGTGCTGGCACTTCCTCTTCACTTGTACTCGCACATCTCTCCCCCTCATGCCTCCTTACTGCCCATTCTCTTGGTGGTCCCTTTGAAGATAGGCTGTGACAGCCCTGATGCCCCACAATGCAGCAGCGCTGGAGCGCATGGGCCTAAGGGTGAGGGGAGGGCAGGAATGGACTCTGGGCACACTGAAGTGTGTTCCTATAATAGAAGGGATGCCCCTCTGTGCCCCTCGTATCTTAAGGCCGTATGCCTCTTCTCCGACATTGATTGTGCATCACATCTGCTGCAGGTGTGACCCCAGGATCCCTGCCCCACCCCTGGATATGCATGCACCCCCCTCCACCTACATGAATAATGGGAAAAAGTGGCACAGGCAAGGTGCAAGGGAGGTGGCATGACAGGGTGAACAAGAGCCCAGACTACACAGGGATAGTAAGGGTAGGAAGAGCAGTGTAGAGGGGCTGGTAACGCGACAGGAAGAGGTCACAAACATGGGTGCATGTGGGGATGAGTAGGGTGGGGCAGGGAGAGACAAGCTGCAGTTGCTAAGTGTACAAAGAGTTTGGGGAAATATCTTCCAGCCAAAAAAGAGACTAAAGGAGAGGCAGCAATGAAAAAGTGAATGAGGCTGGAAGTAAGAGAGGGGGGACACTGGGAGCTGAGGAGACTGAATAGGGTGATCATGCGATTATAAGAAAGAACGCAAGTAAGGGAGGAAGTCTGAGGCCAATCCATTGCAGTGTTGTGGGGCGTTCTTGCACCTCCCCTCCCAGAATTACAGGAGGTGCCCTCACCCTCCAGTGTTGCAGACAGTGCCTACGCCCTACTCCCAGTGTCGCAGATGGTGCCAGTTCCCCCGTCCAGCTGTGGGCTGTGACTGTGCCCCCAACTGTGCCAGCAGTGGGTAAATCAACCTCTGCTGACATAACCAGCCTGGGCAAGAATCACTACCATAGATACAGTCAGATGCAGTATGGGATTTCTTCAAACCCCATGCAACAAGATGGAGGCCTCCATGGCTCACTCAGTGAGCGAGGGATTAATCAATGTCAGTATAGCTGTGTGGACATTAGCCATGGCGCCGCGGACAAGTACTTAAAGGTTTCCATGAGCCCAGGACTTTTCCAGCAACCAGCATATATTTTATGACACTGCGTGGAGCGCGGGAGACCATGTGCAGTTTTCTCCGCAGTTCGCAGCAGGAGAAACAGACAGAAGCTGGTAAGCCTCTCTTATATTCAACTTCTCAAATCACAGTTATCGGACATTGAGCCCCAGGCATCCAGAGCCAATGGCCTGAAACTACCCATTATTAGTCGCCTGTCACTCAAGTGTGCTTTCAATCAAGCAAATTTAGCAAAGTAGATAAGCAATATGCTTCTCTTGCGATGTCGCAGATAATCCAAATTCGTTTGAGAACACATAAGAACAAAACACTCTTTTCCACTCCTGCCATGCCTTCTGGGAGCAGTGAAAAAGAGTATGTTGTTCTTATGTGTTCTCATTCGAAATTTGGATTATCTGCGACATCGCAAGAGAAGCATTTTCTCAATACTCATAGAAGTGCCAGCCAATTAAAAAAGTAAGCAAAACATCAAACTCCTGTCTGACTACCCCGGGGCTAGGGCTGACTGGCCTCTGCTTCCTCCACCTACCTGCAACTCCTACTCCGATCTCGACCAAGTTTCAAAGTAAAGTGTAGGCACTTCAGATGGCATGCAGTGCGATATTGTGCCAGCAAGGGCTGCCACTTGGCCCACGCCTGTGCATAGTGAGGGCACATGCAGAAATTACAGAATGTCACTGCTCAATCAATGCGCAGGCATGGGCCAAGGGTGTGCGATCCAGCATCCTTTCTGTACGGGTTACTCTGCATTGTCTTACTTCCATGACAAACACATTGCACCTGAGCTATCCTATTAGTGCTGTTTCGTTTTTGTATAGCACAGTGACAAAGTACGGAGGTGCTACCTTAAAGACGTCAGTAAGCACGAAAATTGTGCAATTCCTCTGCGACCAAAATCTGCTACGCTTATTCTCATTGCAAATGCATACATGTAGTCAACAGCGATTTTCAAAATAAAGACTGCCCATTTCAAATAGAGCACAACACTCTCTTCAGCTCACCTGTACCCTGCACACCACAAGTCCCAGAGCCTTGTAAAATCATGAGCTCCTCTAAAGCGGCGGGTGTCACAGCGTTCCGGCGACATTGTGCGTGTGGGGCAAAATAAAATATGGTGACCATGTGCATGTGGGGCAAAATAAAAATAACGACTGTGTGAGTAACTACATGGCCATGTGGTTGTAAAGCACCCAAGGACATTGACAGGCCTGATTACAAAAAAGTTCAGACTTGCGCAATTGACTTGTGCAGAGATAGAAGCACTGTAGAGCATCACTTCACATGCCACCATGCAAGCTCTGCACCACAGGGTGACTTGCCAATCAATCAAAAGACAAAAAAAGAAATGTGATCAGCGAATCCCCTGAGCGATGGAAAGCAAAACAAGCACTGGCAATACGAACAGTTTGGGCTTTTGCGCAGGCATGGAAAAGCATTTGTTAGGCACTGCTGCAGACGTATTAACTGGCTACCAGGTGTAAACTGGTACAAGTATATTGGTATCTAATAGTAAGCCTGTATGCCTCCTAATTAAGCCTAAACTAAGCTGGCGACCACTGCGCGCGCTGCATGCAATGTGTGTACCGTTTTCTTTTCGTTCATAAACGGAACGAAAAGAAAACTGTACACAAGCAACTCTTGGTCAGAGGCCTCTTTTCTATGGGGGGCCAGAGCAGATTTTTGGGGGGGACTGGCCTCCCTGGCCCTCTGCTGGAGCCGAGCCCGTGATGCAAGCAGCCTCCTAGCTAGTGATGTCAGCAGGCTCCTAGCTAGCCAGGATGGTGGAGGGCTGACTGCTGATGCCAGCAGGCTCCTAGCTAGCACAGGTGGCTGCTATATGTGTAGGGCTGACTGCTGATGTCAGCAGAGTCCTAGCTAGCCAGGATGGTGGAGGGCTGACTCCTGATGCCAGCAGGCTTCTAGCTAGCCAGGGTGGTGGGGGGCTGACTGCTGATGCCAACAGGGTCCTAGCTAGCGCAGGTGGTTGCTATATGTGTAGAGCTGACTGCTGATGTCAGCAGGCTCCTATGTAGCCAGGATGGCAGAGGGCTGATTGCTGATGCCAGCAGGCTCCTAGCTATCCAGGATGGTGGAAGGCTGACTACTGATGCCAGCAGACTCCTAGCTCATGCAGGTGGTTGCTATAAGTGGAAGGCTGATGTCAGCAGGCTCCTAGCTAGTGATGTCAGCAGGCTCCTAGATAGCCCTGATGGTGGAGGGCTGACTGCGGATGCCAGCAGGATCCTAGCTAGGCCAGGTGGTTGCTGCAGGAAAATGCATGTTAGAATGCCATGTGGGCGCCCAACACTCGCACATGCAGTGAGCGATGGATTGCACAGTATTTGCCCTAGCAGCCCGAGGTTCCATGAGTTACATTCAATTGTTAATGTACCAGAATGGAAATGTTCCAAAGTAGTTGACCCTGTCAAAATGTCTGAAAGTTTACAATAACATGTACAAGGTTTAATGATTGAACAAATGTGCGAGACTGCATTGAAAGCCTTGCAGAAATAGCCATGATAATCTGCAGTTGAGAAACATGCATCCCAGCTACCAGAACCATATTGCCTTCCCCTCATTCCAAATTACTCCCTCCCTCTGAACTGCCCGGCTATTGAATAATTATTCTTTCTTATCGCCTCCCATCCTCGTTTCCTGTTCTTTCTTACCCTCAGACTGCAGCCTGGCGACTCCCTTGCAGGGCCACAATACACCATGCATCAGACAAGGGTCCACTAAGACAACTATGGTGATGCTGGATGCAGCATAAATGCTTAATAACATCTTAATAACATAACATAACATAACATAACATAACATAACATAACATAACATATAGAGAACATTGTTTGATGACTTTACCAGGCAAAGTGCACAGGCATACTAAAATGAAGTGTAACTACAATACCCTTATTTGCATAAGGAACACAGATTACCTCCTCACAATAATCCTTATTTTCAAGCATTGGTTTATATCTTTAAAAAATTGAAGGGTTCCCGCAAAACCCACATATGCACAGCTCTCCTCGCCCCACAGTGTGGTTCGCCATAAGCCCCACCACTGCTTCGACTGGCTCATTGGTGAACATTTAGGCACCCAACCAACCAAGAGTTATTCGCAACACTGCTATGGTACAGCTGTTAAAATGGATTTATAAACTCTGACTTGGTGGGCAGAAGTTTAGGAGGCCACCTTCGGTTTAGTGAAACAGGGGAACCTGATGGACAAGCCAGACCAATCTAGATAGCTTGGCAGGCAGTCAAGACTAAGTCTCAGGATGGGTGAGAATGATCGAAAGCCCACAATGAGCACAGACAGTAACAAATCACAAATTACTCTTAGACAAGTGTACATGAAAAATATCTATACATTTATTGTTGGCCGGACCAAATAGACACAAGTAACTTTAGCAATGAGAAAACAGTTATCACACAAATCCTTAAACAATACAATATATATACATTACGTTTCCTAATGCAATTTAGTGACAAGATAGAACCACAACCTGTAAAAAGAGGGTTAAATTAACATACAGATGGCATTAGGCAATTCTTCAGAGTTTGTTCCCTAATTTTCGAGTTCAACCCTAAGAAGAGTAGAGCCTTGTGCTCAACAGTATAGTTGAGCATAAAAATGCATGATTGTGGAGATGAGATAAAAAGCGTGTCTTCTTGGAAGGGCTGTAGCTAGTCAGGAAGGTGCTTGAGGCGATGAAGAATTGGTTTCCACTATTCAAGTAGGCCCTGCCATTTGTAGCAAAGCAGTGTTCAAATGGCGAGAATAGCTAGGGAGCGCAGGCTAACCCAGCCAATTTCAAATACCTTTAAGGGATACTCGTGCGTAAAAGTGATCGGTTGTGCCAGGGGGGCACCGGTAAGTGATGCAAGTACTCATCGACCCTCGCGCAGTCTGGACCAAACTTTGCCGGTTTAGTCCAGGTCGCAAGTAGGTTCGAGTCCTTCAGTTTCGCTGTCCCCCGGCTATCAGCGGCTGCGATCGTCTGTGACAGGACATGTGCCTTTTCTGAGCTTCCGGAGGAGGTATGAAGAAAATTCTGGTACAGCTGACTTCAGGGCACTGGAGAGCAGAATAGCAGGGGATCTATAGTGACCATCACCACCAGGTAGTGATGCAGGAATAGTGGATATGGGCAGCATTATGCACTCTCCTAATTGGGGACCCAGAGGAGCTAGGCCTGTGAAATTTGGCGGAAGAATGCATGGGACCAGAGGCAAGCGATGCCCAAAGTCTTAGGTCTGCACTCAAGATGACGGCGGTGCTGCAGGTTTCCCCTGAGGTAGAGATGGATAGTTTGCTGGATTAACCAGGAACACTTCCGAAAGGGGCTTCCGAAGGGGCTCGTTTGGTGGGTAAGCAGGGGATGCTGAGACTTCTTGATCGAAGGAGATTGCAGGGGTCCGACCGTACAGCAGAGAGTGAAGGGTGCCAAAGCCTTCCAAAGTTTCACACATCTGTTTCTTCATGTAGGAGACTTGGCTCCTTCTCTAGTTTGGTAAGAACACATGGGATCAACCTGGAATGACTGCAGAGCCCTTTCTCTTATTCGAGATTATCTTTGCACCAAAATTGAGGACTTCCAATAGAAGACCTGCCCTCTTGTAGGCATCCAAAGACGTGGACCATTCATGGTTCACAGTGGTCTCAATCATTCAGGCACTCCAGACATCCTGGCACCAGTGGTGTGGATTTCGAAGAGACAGTCCGAGCCCGCTTGCTTGGGACACATACGTAACAGGCGAAAGAGATCAGTTTTCGCAGCAGGCTGCATGCCCAAATAAGGGCAACCCGGGTTTCTCGACCTGGCTGAAGGCAAGGGACAAAATGGCCATGGGACAGAACAAAAGACTTTGTGGCTCAGCCATTTTCAGACCTGGCCACACTCTTGAACCAAACACAGTAAACATGGTTTATGAAAAGTAACTGGTGCCTCCAGTTCACCCCAGGCACCCTCGTACAATCACCAAAAATTCCTTTGAGGGTGTCTAGGGCCATAAAACAAAAAGGGACCCCAGCGCACGGTACTGGAAGGTACATTGTGCACTGTTAAAAATTTACCAAAAGATGGAAACATAGTCAAAGACTAAGGGAAATATAGTTTCCCAGTACTGAGAGTCTGAAAGACATCTCATTTTCCTCATAATAAGTGAGCAAAAGCCCAGGGGAGTTCAGCTGAAGGCTGGGCTCTGCTGGAAAAAGTCAGGTTAGGATAGCCAAACAAAAGCAAAAAGTTTTGAGGGGTCCATAAATGGAGGGAAAATTGCACATAAATGAAATCTTTCTTAACAACAGCGCCAAATTTTCATCTAACATACATGCTCAGGCCATGCACTGAAGAGACATCAACCTAATCACTTGTCTTTGCCTAGCACGAAACACAGTTAACCACCGTCATACACTGCAACTCGAAAATTAAATGGAACTAAGCCAACCACCAACGCACCATCTACAGTTCAAACCTGCATCATCTCGGCCATCCACAGCTTGGACACATTGCATTGGATCAGCTTGCATTGTCCCCAGGTGCACTGCTCAAAAAACGAGTGTGTGCCATGCTGTTGAAGCCTGCATGTTATTTTCAAAATACATGAATACATTCGGTTTCATCCAATAAAAAGATGGACCAACCATGGATACTGAGCTCTATTCTTATGTCATTTATGTACCAGCTATAAGGGCAGCAGTCTCTTTAAATTTCTTCAAACATGCATGCTGAGAAATTCATTAGAGGTCTTTCTGTGTCTGGTTTTCTGCAGTGGAGGTAAAGCCACAGCCATGCCTATCATTATTGTGAATCAGGGGATCTGTGCATTTGGCCTGGTTGACAGGATGCATTCTGGGAATAGCCACCCACGTCTAGCAGGCACAGTAAATCTGTAGAGTTGATTTTGCTATCAAAAACAACATTCCATATGTTGCAGATAAAAAAAGGCGTTGCCAAGAATAGATTTCAAAGAGGTAGAAAGTGGAGGTGAAATCTTATGTACATGTTCGATAAAAAATGGCGGACAGCCCATTTCCCTTGCTTAGCTCCCGCCCCATTTCCCTTGCTTAGCTCCCGCCCCATCCCCCATCACGAATCTTTACAGTTATTGTTTGTATGTTTTCTCCAAAGAGGCTGTCCCAAACCTACCTGAATGCCTTCCGGACATCGCTGAAGGTTTATGGCCCTTCAAGGAAATCTAGACATTTTCTGCTGAAAGAAAAATCCATGGGGACACACAAACCAACCTGAATCGCACTACGAGCTTCACAGGAGCGCCCAGATCCATTTTGAGAAGGTTCACCTAGGTTTATTTACAACTACCGTTTATCACAGCCTACCCCTTTTCAGACATAGTTGAGATGGCTGTTCCATTCCTATATTTTTAGTTTTGGCCATTAGGCGATGCTTTAGGGGCACCTATAAGCCAAAACTATTGCATGGAGAAATGGAATATGAGGAGGGATACAAAGCCTGTAGGTGTTGCTTGGTTATTTACCTACCCATTGACTACTCACAGCGTTGTTAATCCCTATGGCCATGCCCACCCACTTTCTAATCCTCCCCACCAAAACAAATCCTCCTAGGATCTCTTTGAGCTATGTTTTTCAAACCTTACAGTCAAAGTGCCTGCCAGTGTTTTTTTTAAAGCAGTCGTCTGGAAGTTAATAACTTAATTGGAGCTGTAATAAAAATTTCTTAACCAGGTCTACCTTCAGCCACTTGGTTTATAACCACTAAGCATGTTCTTCACTGAAGTCCTGTTAAAATCAACCACTTGCAAAGCCAACAATGTTGGCATGTGTATGAGTATTAGGCATTTGCCAGGCACTGCTATTATATGACCAGGTACTCGCACCACTTTGCAGCTGCTACAATCAGTGGTCAGTTATTACCACTACAGCAGTGCCAAGCAAATGGCTTTCCCATTCCTACACAAAAGCCAAAACTGTTAGCATTGCAAATCCGTGTTTTAACAAAAATGTGTACAGCACACTGATGCGCTGCCTGTTGTAAGTTTCCATTTGAAATCTATCCAAAATTAAAAATAGAAATACATTACTTCAGAACACAGAACAATCTCTCCTTGTTTGGTAAGGACTCCAGATCAGTAACGCATAGTGTTCACCAGGCCCACCCTGCATCCAGTGGTCAAAGTGAGCGGGAGCAATTGGGTAGCGGTGCTCCTCTACTATTTTAGATTAAGTTTTACTGTTCCTATACTTTTATTTTAAAAAGAAACTGTTCCGGGTATGGTTTTGTTTTAAAATGAAAGTGTAGGAAGAAGTTGAAACTTGCACTTTCAGTGCACTACTCTGAATGTTCCCTTAAACAGCAGGTGCATGTGTTAGAGGGGTGGAATTGTGTGTCGGAGCGGGCATGGTGATGGGGTTTGTGGGTGCAGGCCAGCCGGGAACATAGTTCCACTATGTCATTTTATACACTTCGACCACTGCCTGCATCGTTGTTGCTACGGGCACCTACTAAATCTCCAGACAGCGCGCACATTTCTTTCATAGCACCTGATTAGCTTTATCCACGGGCAAGTAAACATTACAGAAAAGGCCCCTTCTTATCACATTTATATAGCATTGTAGGCACTCGGGCCTACCCAGGAGTTTACTGGCACTACGCAGTTCATATCTCTGAGCAATTATCCATTCCAGGTGCGCAGCCTCCCTGAGGCAGAATGTGTAGGAAGTGCACAGTGCCCCGATGCTTTGAGCAGCAGCATGCTCTAGTACTCTGGCCACCTGGACCTTTCTTCTAGGAATCAGCAGCGTCCGCCAGGAATGAAAAGTTTTACTTGTGGATTGAGAGCTTTGGAAATAGATGAGAGTGATCTCCCTCATATTAAACCATATTTATTTTTTATGTTTTTATTTTTTTAATACCATATTCCACCTATCGACAATTTATGAGGAAGAGGATGGTGGATTATATCAATATAACACATGACAGCCTGCAATACCAGTATAAAAGCCACTTAAAGCCGTGACACGCTTTACACATTCCTTTCTGAATTACAGCCATTAACTTATAAGTAACTGTTTATGGTAGTATATAATTGGCAGCTGGTGAATATTTTTATTGGAGGGGTGCAAACATTTGCCACAAATACGCATGAGAGACGGAGTGTAGTGAGGGCGCCCAAACAAACCAAGACAGCTTGGTGGAGTTCTCCCCCGAAGAAAACCTTTGGATTAAATGATTAAAATGGTGCATTCTGTGAAAAATTGGGTAAAAATCCAGACAGTTTGCAATCAGTTTTTTTAGGGTAACACATGAAAAAATCCAATAGATGCAAGTCACCAATAGCGCACAGGAGATTTTCCCTACACATTTTTATGATGCCTTTCTCCACAATATATATGCCAGTATAAAAAACATGTTCACACTGGATGTGGCCATATATTTCCATGCTGGCTGCACCTATACATGCTACATTTCATATATAAAATATACACGTTTCTTTGTGCATAACGTCAGTAATTATACTATAAGGAAACATGTCCAAGTTGGCTGTGCCAATACCTGCACCTAATGACATATTCCTTTTGGCGTTGCATTAAAAATCGCATCCCACAATAAGAGATGGCTAGATGAGCTGCACCAAATGCCTGTCAAACCACATAATAACATTTAACATGCTTGCTTTATCAGGAAGCCCCAGTAAGAAAAAGTTATGTCACATTAAGAAAGGGCTAGACTGGCGGTACCAGTGCACAACTGTGGTGAGCAGTGCTCTGATTTGGGAATTAATGTTCATTTTCCATACACATAAACATTCACTTATGCACCCACACATCATATTCTTTCATTCGTGTGGGCACCCATGCATACAGTCATTGATCACACATGCAGCCACACACACATGCACATTTCTGTTTTCTGCAGATGGCTTGTTCCAGAATCTGCTCCTCCAGGTGGGTCCTGTGATGGCTCTACGGGTCTGCACAACATGAACAGGAACCAGGGCGCAGAGAGCTACTTCCTGGTTCCTGCACATGTGCATAGGAGCTGCAGTATGCCCCAAGAGTGATGAAAGTGCGAGGAGTCGCAGGAGCATTCACGAACATTCAGAGATGCAGTACCCAAGCCTGCATTCCCAACGGGCCATGCAGGACTGGAGAAGCAATATGCTCCTGGCCTTGCATGGCCCATTGGACATGCATGGCTGGGGTTCAAGCCAGCACAGGAGAACCCCCTAAACTCCATGAGCGTTTAGTGTTTTCACTGGGCTGGCTTGGCACCGTTTCCAAAATTGGCAGGTTGAAGCCCCCTCACCCATCCTGGATGAGCCGCCTCTGGTAGTATGTTGATTTTGGGCACTGCTGGAGTTTAACACATGAGATGAAGACTCTATCTGCATGGCATTACTATTTCAAAAGCACAAAACAAAAACGTTTGTTAGATGCATTTAATTGGACTGCTTTAGCTATTTTTATGCAACACATAAAACGCTGCATATTGGATTTTTTTTATATTTTTAATCCAACCAGATTCTACATTTATTATTTGTATTGGCAACTGGAAGATATCGTACCATAAATTACGCAAATGACCACGTATTGAAGGGGATGACAGTGTATAGACATGAAATATAAGGGATAAAATATCCCCTACCAAATGTAAAAAGGATATTGCAAGTCACCACATTTCCATGACCTTTATACAGGAACTCGGCCTTAGGCTTTGGTCCTCTGTTTGGTCACGGACCTCCTCGGCAACTTGCAATATTGTATTAACATATGGCATATAATACATGATCGCACACAATACATATGTGAAACACCTATAAATCATTTTCTTATCACTGGTTGTTGTGACATCACTGCTGACGCGTAGTGTGAACATCAGTTATTGCAGTTGTGTTATGACGTCACAATGCCTGCTGCTTCAGCCAACACTGTGCAGAATTCCAGGGGGTCACTATAGAACCTAAAGCTGTGGAAAGATGTTCCAATTCCTTTCTTGTAAAATAGCTTTCTGTGACACTTTCTAAGCCATTAACTGATAAGGAAATGTTCATGGCGGCATGTTTATGCGCACTGCTGCAGTTTAACACACGAGAGCAAGAAACAATCTGCATAATGTTACTTATTTTAAAGTACAAAATGTTTTTAGATACATTTTGTTAAACTGTTTGAACTGTTTTCTGTGACAAGCTGCTCATTAGTTTAAAAAAAAAAAACATCTCCTACATTAGATTAAGCAAGAGGCCAGTCATCAAAGAGGATGAAACCATATGGCCATGTATTAGACATAATAATATACCCCCCTGACCATGCATAAACAGATTACTGCAAGTCACCTCAGACCTCTGTAACCCTGTAAAGGAACTCAGCCTTCGACCCGGCCTTGTTCCTTTATTTGGTCACAAAACTCCTCAGTGACTAGCAATATACTTACAATGCACACATGGGAGTAGCCTATCCCACATGTATACACAGCTGAGGCACTTTTCTCTCGATGTTATGGTATGTTAATATCCTTTATGTTGTCCCAAATCACTCTGGTAGTTTCAGAGCACTTTATATTCTGTGCCACTTGACTGGACAGCTACCTCGGGGGATGAACATTTTTCAAATAACTTGTATGTATGCACCGCTCGCCATGCACAAACCATAACAAACTCTGCTTTAATTTCTCATGTTCAATGCCATTCTGTTTTGAAATTATCTTATATCGCTGAAAACAATTGAGTTGGACCCTTGCCACGGACTGGTATGAAGAGTATCTGGGCCAGAAGTTAGTGCCCTTTACTGATGAAGAAGGAGTCGTTTAGGCTCTGCACTTTGAAAACTTTAAAACATACTGTTGTGCTCATAGTCTTGCTAAGCAAAAACAATACCATGTAAATTGGCTGCAGTCCCATTACCGCACAAAACGTTTTCTCTGGAATCTGCTGAGCTTTAACACTTTCAAGCAATTCAAAATAGTCACAGGTCAACGCTGACTGCTGCCCGCTTGGCAAAATCTCTGTGTGGTACGATGACTGAGCAGTAGCGTAACTGGATGTGCAGAGCCATCATGTTTTGCATCCAAAACAGACATATTTGAAGGCTATAAACATGAGGATGGAGGGGACCCCCACAATCGCTGCTCTCACTTCAATTACTTCACTACAGTAGAAGGTGCACCATCTACCAATTGGTCTTTAAAAGGTAGGGAGACTTATAGGGATCTATATCCTCCTACGTCGAAGGTTACCGCTTGAAAGATACACCCCCACAGGAATGTGTCATTGGTTACCTCCTTATGAGAAATGGACGTAAGATGTTCCTCTGGATTTAACCGACTTTTTTCCAATCTTGTGTCTGCTTTCCTCACAAAGGCAACTGACCCTATTGCCAACTGAGAGTTAGAGGCACGTGGTGAAGCGAACAGCCATCTTGGTTGAGCAGAGTTTTCTTTCCACCCATCTCACGGCACCGGGGATGCTGTGCGATTCGGTAATTTGCACTCATCATGCTACACCATACAATTCACATTTGTCAAATTCCTGCCATCTCTTGATGTTGTGATAACTATTGAACAACCTCAACCTGTATCTTCTATAACTGTTGAAAGGTATGGAACCTTAAAATATGTGTATCTGCTTGGAATTGGATATTCAAAAATCCCTTCTGGTGCTGGTTTTTTTCGGCAGTGAATTTCTCTAGTGCCCTTATGTGCCATGCTTCTGACACCCACTCATCAGTCTTTGGGATTTCCCTGCCAATCCAGTTAGTTATCAAGTAAAAAATCATTCATGTTTGTTTCACAATTATTGAAATGGGACCTATCCTCTGGCCTCCAAACAAAACATGGCATTGGTTTCCCTTGAACCTTCTCTTCAACATTCTGCGTATAACTCATACCATTAGGAAGAGGTACTCACATTTGGCACCATTATATGTGGTTATTTTGCTGCTGTGTGGCAATATGGGCATCTACTGTCTGAACTTAATTTGATTTTAAGATCAGTAATATGCATCACGCAGAACATACAAATGATTCTCCTTGGAACTTGCATCTTCCAGTGGCATTTGCACTGAATGCAAAGATATCAACCACCCTTTTATCCGCTGGTTCATCAATAAATGCCGCTGTGCAACCTGTGGCTCTGAAGATGTTTTGGAATTCCAGTCCCATGGTCCCTCACCACGGACTATGCGGGTTGGGACCCATTAGTTCCAAATGCCTCGGGAGACAAACATTGCGGCCCACAGCCTTAAGCTATAGATCAGGGTTGTCCAACTCCAGGTCTCAAGGGGCTGAATCCTGACAGGTTTTCCGGATATCCCACATGAATATACACGAGAAAGAATTTACATACATGTAGAATCATTCTGTGCAAATTTATCTCATGAATATTAATGAGGGGGTATCCTGAAAACTGATATGTTTCCATCCCTCAAGGTCTGTGGTTGGACAACCCTGCTTTAGATGTTCTGGATTTTGAGGAATGACTACTATCCCCATCTCCATCAAGCACAAAATCAATCTTTCAGAGACACCTATGTTATATTAATGCCAGTCAGACATTTCCATGTTACTGCTTCCACCTTCCATTCCTTTCCTGAAATTGTCAAACTATAAATCTGCAAAAAGCAGGAGCCACTACAGTGAGCACTGTAGTATTGCAGATGCTATGGGGCAATAATTTTCCCACTTCAAAAAGTCTCCTGTTCAAATAAAAATCACTCTGTTCAGTAGTTCACACCATTGACTTGAACAAAACCAGAGAGATACTAAATTATCCACAAGTTAGTAGTTAAATCAGATATGTTTGGAATTTCAACTGTTTCACTCAAGGGTCTTATTCAAAGAAGTATTTTACAATGGCACAATTCCATTGGAAAACGTGCTGTGAATCAGGCCCTTTGTCTTTTCTCAACTGGTTCCTTGTTGCTGTTACGCGCCTGCCTTCCTGGCGCTTGTGGTCTTCTTGAAGATTCCGCCGCCATTGTACTTGCCTTCATGCTTCCTCACGCCTGCTGGTTAGCGTTGTAGTGTTTTGCCTTTCTTCCCTTCACTTCCTACTTTAGCCCCGCCTTTCATTCGCTCTGTGCGTTGCAACCCCATTTACTCGCTTTGTGCTTTGGGTTAACGCTTCCTAGTTTTTCGCTTACAATTGCTACTGCCCTCTTTCCTTGCCTTTCCTCCTGTCTGTCTTCCGTCCTTCTCCTTACTGTTTTGCCCTCCACACTTCGGTCTTCCTGCCCTAGTGCCCTTCTCTTTCTGCTTTGGTTTCCGCCTTCTGCTCTCTCTTCGGTTCCTTCCGCTACGGTGCTTACCTGGTTTGTCCCGTGTTACCTTCCTCTACAGCTACGAGTTGCTACTTTGGCACGTTCCTTGACTCGTTAGTACGCCGCTACCTTCACTGAATACCTACTGTTACTCTGCGGTCCCTTTCAATATCCTCCGGATACGCAGCACTCACTCCAAGAGGTTTTTTCAAGCCTTTGGCTTTTTTCCTCTTGACTTGGCGTCCTCGGGAGGGGGTCCTGTGTTCTCCGGATTCTGTCAGCGCCACAGTGGCTTCCTTCCGGGGATGACCGTATCTCTATAAAAAGAAAAAGACCACCAGACGAAGGAGAGACAAAGAACCTGAGGTTACTTCAAAGGATTCAGGTGAGGAGGAGGGGGAATTGGCAGACACTGAAGATATTGTTACTGACAAACCTCACACAGTTGACAGTTGCAGCCCGCAGTATTTTTGCATTTGTTGTTTGGTGGCCTCATTTATATATATATATATATGTATATATATATATATATACAGTGAAAAAACTTTGTTAAAAGGGACGTTATGGTTAAGTTGCGCTACTAAAAACCTATGAAATTCAGTAAAAAAACTTTGTTAAAGGGACGTTATGGTTCAAAGTAAAACCGAAAAACCGAAAAACCCCTGAAATTCGGCAGTTATGGTAAGATAAGCAACCATAAATCGCGCCACCGTGCACTGCTAACACTAACACCCAGGACATCAAAGATGACATCACAAATGTCATTGATCACATCACTGATGACATCACATGGCTGGCTCTCCCTTTTTTCCCTTTACTGACATATCTAAGCCACATACTTTTCTTCAGTAACAGTCAGGAAGTAAAAATTGAAAAGGTACTATATTTGTAGACTTAGGGTCAAGTCATATCATATGAAACATATATCTAGCGGAAAACACAGGCTTGAAAGAGAGCAATCCCTTCTGTGCATGAAGATAATCATTAGAGTTATCAGCACTTTCTCATAGTTTTATTTTTATTACTATACCTTCCCTGTATATGCTCATATTTGTATACATTGGACTCACACTCCGTTCCTTAGGGTTCACTGACATCATTTGATACACATACATACAGTAAGTAGCAGCTTTGAAACAGAGCAATCATTTCTCTGCATAAAGATAATCAGTTAGGTTATGAACTCTTTCTGCTACTACTTCTGCTTTTTTGCTTACTTCTCTGTCCCTGTATATACTCATATTTGTATGTGTTGTTGTCTCTTTGTGTTTTGTCTGTATTAAGTGTAAGTATGTATTAAGTGGGTTTTATTAGCTACTTATTACATGTTTCACAGTACGAAAAACTCTAAGAAAGCAGTTATCATTTCATTATTCTACAAGGCAAGTTTATGAATATTGCACCTTCATCATGTATACTGCACACACTGCCTAAGTTTCTGCATGAGTTGCTTAGTATACTGGATAGAACTTCATAATAGAATACTGTTTATATCAATGCATTGCTTAATGCACTAATTAGCTCATGATATTTATTCAAATGATCCTTGACACTTTTTGGTCAACATCATAAGAATCCCTCCTACAGAGTTTTCATGAAAAGTAAATGCACAGGTGATGTCATCAGTGATGTCATCAATGGCATTTGTGATGTCATCTTTGATGTCCTGGGTGTTAGTGTAGCAGTGCACGGTGGTGTGAGTTATGGTTGCTTATCTTACCATAACTGCCGAATTTCAGGGGTTTTTCGGTTTTACTTTGAACCATAACGTCCCTTTAACAAAGTTTTTTTACTGAATTTGATAGGTTTTTAGTAGCGCAACTTAACCATAACATACCTTTTAACAAAGTTTTTTCACTGAATTTCATAGGTTTTTAGTAGCGCAACTTAACCATAACGTCCCTTTAACAAAGTTATTTTACTGAATTTCATATGTTTTTAGTAGCTCAACTTAATCATAATATCCCTGACTTTATATACATGTAACATAGAACATACTGAACCCCTAGCTAGTGATTTCGATGTCCGCGGACTACCGCCATGTCCGCAGACATATCAAAAATCTAAGTGTGGTGAATGTAAATTTAAATAGTGTTTCCCATTTCCCTTTTGAGGTTGGCTCTGAAAAGAGCCGTCTTTTTGTTTTATTTGCAGATGCTTGATGTTATTTTGTATTTTTATTTTTTTATTTTTCTTACTTTACTCCTAAAATCTTCACATAACCTTCTCCAAAGCAACCCTTACATTCAAAAACAGAATGGCATTTCCCATAAAAGATAAGGAAATGCATCTTCTTTAAAATAAACAGCATTACTGGAATCAATATTCTCATTATTACAGAAGAACATACCAGCTCTAAGCATGAAGGCACACATGCCTCGGTTGATTACACACCTAGCATTGTTTTGCTGAGGAAAAAAAACTGAACTATTGTCCCATATTGCCCTAGGTACTAATCCAGAAAAAAATACTTTGGCATTTGGAAGGATGTTCATTACTGCTTGAACCAAGTGTTCCAAATCTGCCAACAAAGTAGGGGCACTGACATAGCCCAAATGGAAAGCACCATAGTGCAAAACTACCACATGGGGACTGTTGATCCCATATCTTCACAAACGTGTACAATTCCCTGTACATTGCAATCAGGCACAGTGCTCCACACCACCTCCACTCCTTTAACATCAAAATTCTTTGCAACATGCCTGCATGAGCATACTGTTGTAAACCATGCACAAACATATCTCCAAGCACCAACACCCTGACTTTCTCCACTTCTGCCATCTTCACTACACACAGTCTCTTTGAACACAAATACACAACCTCAACATCTGATTGGCTGATCCCTACAGTCTTCTTTCCATGCTGGATTTGCTGGAAAACCCCGGATGTAGCACGCCCTGTCCGCAGACCGCATAACTCTTAGACAGCCCTTCTACCATTTCCACTTCATTCTCTGTGCCATTCCCTCATTGGATACAGCTAAGCAGGCACACAATGCGGAGAACGTCCTCAGAACACCCCCATTTTGTTTATTTTCGAACATTTCAGGACACCACAAATGTTCTTAGAACACATTCAACTTGCCAGCAAACAATACGGACAACATCCTCAGAACACCCCCATTTTCTTTTCAGGACACCGCGAGTGTTCTTAGAACACTTTCAGCTTGACAACGAACAATACAGACAACGTCTTCAGGACACCCCCTGCGAACATTCCAGGACCCCACGAGTCTTCTTAGAACACTTTCAACTTGACACCAAATCCATTCTGTTTATTTACGAACATTTCAGAACAGCCGTGTTGTCCGCAGAAAAATCGAACATAACAAAAGTGTCTAGCACATAAAAAAAACAGAACATTGAACCTATCTCATACTCCCCAACCCTCCCCAAACACTCTTACACACCAACACACTCCACTAAATACGGAGCGAACGGAGATATCACTAATTTTTTTGCCTTACATTTTGGTCATTTTAAAAAAAACTACTGGATGGATTTACAGCAAATATGCAAAAGCACGCTTTCGGGATCAAGCCCCCGCTCCTGCCGCAAATTTGGTGTAAATCCGTTCAGCAGTTTGGGCTGTAGGCGTGCGCAAAGTTCTTTCCCATTATGTCTATGGGAAAAAACAAAAGTTTTGCGACCCCCCTATGACTTTGCCCCCCCCCCCCCCCGGACCAAACCTCTCCAAACTTTGCAAAGAAATTCAGAGTGGGCCATATACTTTTTTGCAAAGTTTGGTGAGGATTCGTCCAAAGGGAGCGAAGTTACAAACCACCCAAAAAATGCTCTTCCTATGGAAACACCAACTTAATCATAACTACATGGACGCTACCGAGTCCATGTAATATATATATATATATATATATATATATATATATATATATATATATATATATATATATATATATATATATATATATATATGTCCATATCCCATGTGGAGAGTCGCCAGTTATTTCAGCCTTCATCTCTTCCAATTCTGTTGAGCAATTATCAGCATTTTGTTATTGGTACTTCCCAATTCGGTATATGTTGATCATATCATAGTAGATTTTATTGAGGACGATTTGATCTAATTTATTTAACAGAATTTCACCACAAATATATGTGGGTGTTGAGTTAGGGTAATTATTAAGGTGGAGGGGGTATAGGGGCGCTGTGGGGGTCTCACCCTGCATATATTTGTGGTGAAATGTATCTAAAAAGAAATTGAAACCGATCAAATCGTCCTAAAAAAAAAACTTGATGAAATCACAAAGATCCCCAATGCTATAGCCCTAGTTCAGACCAGAGGAACTTTACTTAGCCCTGCTTGAATTCTTGATAGATTGTTAATGAATATAAATATTATCTTAGAGCCAAAATTCATTTCAACAAGGTTTTTCCAGCTGATCAGTTCCAGTGGTAGAATATTCCTCTCTTTAAATAGTGTTTTAATTCCCTCAAATATTATTTCCATATTTGTTTTGTGAAAGTACTCTAAGACCTGTGGAATCTGAATTCCTAGACATCATTTATGATGTTAAGTGGAACATTGAAGGCCTGTCATTAATTAACCTCTTGGGGGGGGGGGCGTTGCGCCTTCATCAGAACTAGTCTCCACCCTGAGCTATTAAATGGTAATCATCTCCATATAAGCACCACACCTTCTGATCGTTCACCCATGCTGTAGTTGCATGCATCCATGTGAAGTGAACTTACAGTCAGGGAGTAGCTCAGTTCATGGGAGGGGACTGCTCTTTTCACAGCACTCCACAAGGCCATCATCCTTTGGCTAGTGGGAGTCAGTAGGGTAACTTTGCTAAAAATGGGGGGCATGAAATCTAAACGAAAGGGGCACTGCCAAATGAGTGGGACAAAATAGTGTGCCAAAAAAGCTGGGGGGACAAACACCTGTGCCCCCCCTAAAATTACATCCATGGTGGGATTGCACGGTATGCCCTCTGCCCCTGCAAAAGGGAACGCATGAGAGAAGGGGCCTGTTGCGTGTGTGCGAAGAGAGAGAGTTGCCCAGATGAGCACAGAATAAACTCGTCCATCTCAGAAAATCAGCGGCAAAACATAGGTTACAAAGGCTACTCTTTTGGGATTAACATGCACAGAAAATGTGTATAGCACTGAACCTCTGAGGGTAAAGTTGCTGAGTTTAATAAACATGTTAGGAGGGATGAAAAAAAAGCTTAAAGGTGCAGAACAGCCATAAGGTCCAGAGAAAGAGAGAGAAA
The DNA here is from genome assembly GCF_040938575.1 of Ambystoma mexicanum. NCBI lineage: Eukaryota > Metazoa > Chordata > Amphibia > Caudata > Ambystomatidae > Ambystoma > Ambystoma mexicanum. The sequence continues at coordinate 921,441,250 of NC_090930.1, read as the reverse complement.
CACAGGAGTAGTTTGCACCAACACACTATGTTAAACCATCCACAGTATCCCAAACGCACCCATTCCACATTAGAAATTTCAATCTGAAGTGCTATGCCCAATGTTCAGTTTTACAATGTTATTCTTTCATTGAAGGATTTGGGAGGGGGCTACATTACAGAGTTGTAATTGTAATGGGTTATTTATAACCCGCTTAATTCCCAGAGGTTTCTAAGGGCGGACCCAGGAATCAAACATATGTTGCTTCACGTCGTCTTTCTTCCAAACCGAGCACATTGCCCCTGAGCTATCCTCCCGAGAGGTTAAGCAAGTAACTCCAAACCAAGGAAGTCAGAGGCATACGAACACGCGGCCTTTGCCAGTCAATGGGGGTCATTACGAGGTTGGAGATAAGGGATTACCGGCACCGGTAAGGACACCGGTGCCGGTAATCCCTTACCACCCTATTCCGAGGTCCCTTAGCGGGTCCCTGCCTTAACACCTGGTTTTACCAGGTGTTATGGAAGGGACCCATTAAGGGACTTCAGAGCTAATAACGGTACCGCAAATTGAGGTACAGTTATTAGCTCCATCCCCATTCCCATTGAGCCCTATGGGGGCTCGAATAGGAATGGGGAATGGTTCCCGGAATGGGGACTTACCGGGTCCTCCAAGGTTGGAATGACCTGGTAAGTCCCTATTTCGGGAAACCCGGACCCGGAATGCGGTAAGGGGGTAGCCATGGTGCTAATAGCACCATGGCTACCTCCAACCTCGTAATGACCCCCAATATGACTCACTAAAAGTGCCAATGACCAGTATGCTCGTCCTTTTTGCATAGACTTGCATAATAGCCTGGCAGTTAAGGGGTTAAAAAGTCATCTGCATGAATCAGTTTATAATGTAATAGACATCTATACGAATCAGATAGAATGGCCAGGGAGAGTACAGAGACACCGTTAGTAATTACCACTGCCAGATCAGCCCCATTTCCAATCAATTCAATTCAATACAATACCTCGTCATCTATAAACATCACAGCGTAGGGAGTCCAGACTACAGTGGTGTGAATGCCGAGGGTAAAATTCAGAGGGAAAACACGAGGGTGTGCAAGACCTTCTAATCACTGGACCTACATCTACATTTCACAACAGAAGTATCACAAACGCTTGGAGCGTGTGTAAAAGTCATTGGACTTCCTCAAATGGTTTCCAGTGCTCTGAAGGACCTTGGAGGCCACATTGCATGCTTCATCGGTAATGAATAAGGTGCAAGGCTTTGTGCGGGGGAAGGCAACTTTGAAATTTGGGTGCCTGGACTTCAGTCTAGTCATCACCATTAGCTGACTATTTCGTGAGATGGGTGGGAGGGGGATGGTGTATGAACGATTGTGCACGGGGGTTGGGGTGCAGGTGGCCCTCCAGACAGTGCAGGCCGAAAAGCCAAATATGTGCATCAGTGGGGGTCCATTAGTTGACAGAATTAGCTTGAATGTCTTAAGGAATCTCTGCTGATGAGTCACATCCCAGTAATGCTTTATCCTATGTCATTGCAACCGTTATTTTTACTTACCCAAGCAGCCCCAGCAAATTATTGTAATGTTCCCTAAAGTGTGGATGTCTTTGTTAAAAGCACCTATAGTATTTTATCACAGGCTACTCTTCAGAGTGGATTATAAAAGGCATGCCTTTTCACACATGTTTTAACAAAAGGTGCCCTGCGCCTTTGTAATCCCCTCCCCATCCCACAGACGAAGCAGCCTTTGTTTGTTTAGTCTCTCTCCCTACACTTGGTCACCTTCTAATTCATTGGATATATGAATCATACATATACCTTTAAAAAAATGGCTGATTGAGCTTGCAAGATCACTACACTCTATCAGGGTTGTAAGCTCGATGATAGCTTTGGTTTCGATGGATGCTTTAGCTGAGTGGCGAAGCCTTTCAGACACATGTTCTGAGGCCAAAAGTTGGAAACTATCTTCAGCTATATTTACCGTGGGATGTTAAAGGAATACTTGACACACCACAGGGCTGCTGCCGGTGTCATTACTCGTTTTCTAATGTTGTTTTAATGCCTCCGGTGCTAGGGATTTGCTTGGCTGAGCTACTTTTTCGATGGGTGCCCGGGCCCCATAGCATCGGCCTACCCCTGGCCTGGAGTGTTTCAAAGCATGGAATGGAAACTTGACCCCTGAAAGGGGGAGATGGGGAGAGAGGGAAGGGGAGGATAAGAGCAAGAGTTCGGGAGGACGGGACGCTTTCCTCTATTTGTCGATGAATGCTGGAGAGAAAGATGAGTTGCTCGGGTGAATTAGATTAAGGGATAGTGAAAGGGTAATCCTATAACTCATGCAAAAAAGTGGTAATATTGACCAACAGGAACTCATATTTTGCATTAGATTAATAAAAAAGACTATGGGCCTCATTACAAATCCGGCGGTAACCCTGCCGGTGCTACCGGCGGGTTGCCACCAGACTCGTAACATTTTACAAGCACCTAGCTTCCCGGTGCCAACGGGACATTACAATTCCTGGTGGATTGGGAAGCTGGTTGCTGGAAAATGTTAGTCCCCATTCCCATATGCTACTCTTCAGAATAGATTACGGAATGGGTTCACTGAAGCATTGGCATGGTTAGTAACGGTGCCGATGCTTCTGTGATGACTCTGCCTACCGGGCGCAGTGGGCCAGGCAGGCAAACTCATAGAGTGGCGGTCCGGAAACAAGGGTGCCAATAAGCTTATCAGCACCCTTGTTTCCGGACCGCCATACTCCTAATGAGGCCCTGTAGGAATGAATCCTAAAAAATAATTATTGGAATGGAAGTAAAAGATATTTGTGCATCTTTTAATTAATGGGATTGACTTTTTTATAAAAAATATTTTACTTGAAATCATATTTAACATATATTCAATAAATACATTTCATAAATAACCAATATATAACCATATTTAAAAAAAAGTAAACACCTGATCACAACTCAACAAGACACAAATGTTCGACAAAACTATACAGACAAACGAAATACAATTTAGTAAGAGACAGCATGTATGTATGGGTTCCTGTCCTGTCTATAGAATCTGGCTACTTGGGGGCCTAGAGAAGGAAGTAGGAGGGCTTTAGCATCCGGTTTTCTCAGGCATGGTTTCAACATGACCAGGCACCTTGGCATTCTGGACGGCTTACACACCTGACCACTGCTGAGCCAAAGGCAGTGCTCAGTGACCTTAAACATTTTAAACTGAAGGACAAGCAAGCCTAGGAGCTCCGAGGCTACTGCAGTGTTGATTTGGTGCAAATAAAAAAACCTTTTAGCACACCATAAAGGTTGGAATACCATTCCAAGTAAGACACCCCCTTTTTTACTTTGAACTAAAATAGGGTCTAGCACAAGACGGGACAAGCATACTCTTCATCACTACCTTTTGACATCAACGTTCCAGACTTTTTCAATTTTACTCTACTAGTTGGACCACTTTATTCACTTAACATCTGTCACAATAGCCAACTAAATACATAGTCTAATGTTCACTACGCCACTCTTGGCTCAAGATTGGCAGCCACAGAATACATTTTCTGGAGTTTGAACTGGGGTGCAACATAGAGAGAGCTGCCTGGACAAATACACCACCAAACCTCTAGGATTGGCTCAGCACACCCTCGAGACCCTCAGTAACACATTGGGCCTCATTACGAGTATGGTGGTAGCCATGCCGGTTTTAGCGGCATGGCTACCCCCATACTGGGTACCGGATCCGGGTTCCAGAAATAGGGAATTACCGGACCATGCCGACTTTGGCAGGCCCAGTAATTCCCATTTTTGGGACCCAGACCCGGTACAACCCCATTCTCATTTGAGCCCCTATAGGGCTCAATGGGAATGGGGAGGATGCTAACAACGGGCCTGTTAGTAACAGGCCCGTTGTTAGCATCCTGGTCTGCTAGCGGGTCCCGCTAAGGACGCCTGCTTTTACCAGACATCCTCAGCAGGCCTCGTCATGTGGCAACCCGGAATGTACGGTGCCGGTCCCTTACCGGCACCGTACATTCCGTGGCCGCCTTCCTCGTAATGAGGCCCATTGTAACACATTGCATAAAAACATACAATTCTCCAGATCTGCTTTGGAGCAGCAATCTAATTACCACAACACTTTAGGACATAGCCACCTCTTCCCTTTTGCAGAACTATGGTCGACCTAACAGGGCTGAGATCCACCCACACTACCACCAAACATTCTCCCCGCTGTATCTAACCATCCCTATGTTCGTAGGAGTGATTTCCGGCTTTCCAACCCTCTTAATTTGCAGAGACTTATTTGCTGTCCTCCCGAAGAGTAAGGTCCTTATACACCTGGAAGATTCAGAGTACACCACTCCACTGACAAGCCTAATCTCTGTGAATCTACAATGGTGGGAATTTGACGCAGTATACATGCATAATAAAATAAAGGAATATCTGGAATGGAAAGGAGTTGGGGACACTGGAAGGTTAGTAAACATTTACAGGAATCCAGCTGGCCATTAAGCCTGCAGCCCATGTCCTGTTAAAGTAAGAGTTGGCAACATAAAACACCAGAAACTGGAGCAGCATGTGGCCTAACAGAAGCGAGCAATGGAGGAAACAGGAGCAGGCACTGTAGCAAGAGCTACTCACAACTGTGGTTATTTGTGAAATGTATTTTGGGAGTCATTTCTGTCATTCTGGCTTCCCAGCAATGACGTTTCTGCTTTCTCTTAGGTTCATGTGTTGGTAGACGATTGGGGAAACCCCAACGAGTGATCTTATTTATAAATAGGTACATTACATGATATCGGTTATAAAGTACAATGTTCGTTTCAATTGTCAATTTCTTTCTGATTCATGGTACATAGGAGATATGTCTGGGTGCTGCTTCTTGCAGCATGTAACACTTTACAACAATTTACAATAATAATAAAACAATCATATGTTTCGGAGGAAAACAACACCAGAACTGTGGTTGGCAGGATGTCAGAATAATGCCAACAGGTGTGAACGAGAATCCGCCGGAACCTTCTGGATATTTTGCAAAGTGTTTGGAAATGTGTTTCCTTGTAAAGATTAAACGCTCTGTTTTGAAAGCAAACAATTCGCATTCATTCACGCGAATGCCAGCTGTATTTGTGTAACAATTCCAAGCCGCGTTGTCCACACAATTTTACGGTTATGCCAACAGCTCAAGATATTTGAGCTGTCACACTGGGTAGCATATTTTTATTGCCATTGGTGCCACTGGCGGGGGAACAAAGCGCCAACAGTGTTGGACACATCTCTGTGCTACAATGCTGATCGTAAGTGGTACAAAACATCTCTAATATATCATAACATAATACACTTGCACAATTGCCCCTTCTGAAGAATGTCTGAGTACTTTCGTTGTGGCGCCCTTTTTTATATAGATCGTATAGTGGTCTTTATGTTGCCAATACTTTGCCTTGTAGAAATGTCAGAACACGTTGTTATGCTTGTGTACCATCGTTAGGTTAGTGCATAAATGAAGTTAGGTTTTGTTATTAATGACACTGGAGGAAAGTGGTGGCTCCAGCAACGAAGGCAGGAGACAGAGGCAGCCGTTCAATGGCGGATGTTCAGCTAGTGGTGTTGCGGGTCTAAAGAGTCTTTGGACGTCATGGGTAGTAGTAAATGAAGCAAGTGAAGAAAGACTAGATGCTAAGGATGGAGGGGAGTGATTCCCCTCATGCCCACTGCTCATGTTGTCACATTCTGCCATCAACACTTTCCTGTAGATTGCTGAATTACATCATGCATCAGGATAAACCCCATGGCGATATAATGTAAATAGATACATATGGAAAACATTAGTGGCAAACGACATTACGTATAACCTAATTACATTGTTATGTGTGGGTTTTACTTTCCCGAAAAGACACTACTGTTTTTGCCAGTGAAGTGATATCATACTGAAGGCAAAGGAAAATCATTTTCCAGTGATTTTGAAGACACATCAGTCTAGGATGATTCTACCTCTCTAGGAGCAGACCCAGAGCACCAATTGGCCTAGCATGGCTGCTGCCCACCATGTAGGGACACTTCCTGGGGCGGATGAATCAGGTGGCAGCCTGAGGTGTGGGCACTTTGAGGGCGTAGGATCATCTGTTCACTACCCGTGCTCGAAGACCGACCTATGAGCTCTGTTCCAGTCTGTCTTCTTTTTTTCACTTGCATTTCAAGTATAGAAGAAAGAAACAGAGAGACACGGGGTCTGTCACATATCATTTTAACATGCGCCCTTGTAATTAGTAGAGCATTTTAAAGGGGAATCAGTTTGTAGTGTACAGCTAGGCAGAAGCCAGTGGGAAGTTTGGATTGAGTATTGTTCATTGGGTTTTCCTTAAGAAGCACACATGTTGGGATATAGGAAATGGGAGAGAATGCATAACACGTTCCATACTGTATGCAAAACGATTGCAAGGAGGTGATCTTATGTTATGTTCTGTTACATCTTATGATCATTTTTCTTTCTCTGTGTGTCTTTAAGTCACCATAGTACAGTTGTAAAACTCGCGAGATTCATTTGGGCTCCTATTACTTTGCATGCTGCACTGGTAATTGCAGGTTTTTATTCAGCATTGGGAAAATAAATCTAAAACAACAACTCTTTTTGTGCAACATGTTGTGCAATAATGATCTTTATTTTTTCCGGTTTATCTATTTGATTTTCATATTAAAACTGATAAAAACATATGCATTGTATTTAATGAATGAAAGGAATATAGATAATTAAAGTAAATCATTGTTTGCAATGTTGTTTACTTTGCTGCGTGTACTCATTCATTGTGCATTTCTTACAAGTTAATAAAACTATCTTTTGTTTATATTGCAATGATTCTATAATGTTGGGGCAGGTTTGCAGAATAGGGCATGTTGCACTGTGGTGAATTGTGGCTGAAGGGTGCTATACAAGACCAATTTACATTAATTGCCATTACATCAAAATTGTAGGGTTTCACTCTGGGCACTCTGTTATCTTGAAAACACCCTTCTACCGGGTACCCATGAAATCTGTTGCCACATAATACTGCTACTGTTAGCTGACCCGTCAGCTGAGAAAGTGAGGAGAATCATGGGCAGGAAGAAGAGCCAGGTGGGAGAGGGCAGATGCGTGTGTGCGAGCGAGGGAGGAACGACCATGTAATTTCATAGTCTGTTTGTTCATCTCAGATATCCTCTACAATTTATGTTAAGCAATGCTATTGTGGTTTCAGTTTATGCTAAAGACGTATGGCAAGAAACTTCACAGACTTGTAAGGCTGGTGAAGTAAACACACATCCAATGCAAAAGACACATGGAAACTGTTCACATAACCAGAAAAGTTCTGTTATGTTTAAAATATGTTCTTTCGATGCAAGCTGCATAGAGTATGATGACATACAACAAGGGTTCTATTTCTATCCTGTACTGCTCATTTATGTATCACTCTGTGAACACATTGTTCTATGTTTAGGCCAAAATGAGTGCAAACAGAATGGACCTTATCAAACTACTCTAATTTTATTATGAAACAGAAACTGCAGGATTCAGAAACAGAGCTAGACAATTGTTTTATCCACAATTATTTTAAAGAGTTTCATTGCACACTGTAGCTTCTGAAAACCTTATAGTAACACTCCCAGCATAGCAACATAACAGAAGGGTGCCAGACTGTCACTGCAAAAAGAAGGATGGACATTCTCTGACAGAGCACTTTCTTGAAAATTCTAACAGTTATTTAAATAATTCTCATTTGATATAATAGATGTAAATGTGAATTTCACAAATCCACAAACTCGAAATTCTGACAGCATAAAAGACAAAGCCCTTGGTCATGGGTGTCAGCTATTTGAAGACAATGATAATTGGGTTCAACAATAATGAGCAGGGCATATACGTTTGTAAACATTTTGGCTAATCCCCTTTTATTGAGTAGGGCATAGACCTCACTATGAGGTCTAACTGATCAAGGACAGTTCATAAAAATCTGTATTCGTATGGCACTGTCACTTGGATGAGTTACCAAGATGGACAACATTTGAAATGTACATTATATTGCAAACATCCATCTTATTCTATGAGCCACAGACCATACCATTCAGGGCAGCTGATCAAATTTAGTGATTAAAAGAATGATGTCACTGGTCAGGATTGGCTGGTATGGAGGCATGGGTGGTTCAGATGAGTTAGAAGGGGAGGGCCTACACAATTTAACTAGCTTCTCAGAACAGCAGGTAACACAGATTACAGATACAGTCAGAGCCTAGGCTCCTGAAGAAGCCAGATGGGGATAGGGTTTGGAGGACCTAGCTGATTCACAACATGGACCTTCTGAGTAAGAAGAAGCCATCAACTAATTCAATTCATGGGCCATGACAGTAGATGTATCGGTCTAGAGTTGGCACTTTTTACAAAATCTATGTTCTTATGTTTGTTTCAGTAATTTGGAGGCAAAGCCAAATTACAAGGATGATCTGCTTTTGGAAGAAGAAGCAAATAGCATTCAGATGCCTTCACCCTGAGACAGGAAAGCTGTTCATGGGCCTACAACTTGCCACTTTGCCAATTTACTTACATTTTAATTGTATGACTGTTTGAATTTTTCAGGTGATGAAATAAGTCCTTTTTACCTTTTTTACAATATATATTTTTATTTTCTATATTTACACTATTAAGAGACACCACAATTCATGTTTGCTAGGTTAGCCTTTCAACTATTCTTGTGTTAGTGGAAAACTGAGTTTATCATGACACAGAGTTTCAACACAGTGCATAATACCAAACTGTGCTGTCCCTCGTACTTCTTTGGCTAGGAAAGGTGGATCCAATGAAGCAAAGAGGACAGAAGCTAGGAATCCTTTCAGGTGAATTTAAAATTTTGTACCTATAGTTTGTCAACCCATGGTTTTAAATTGCTTCTAGGTTGTTCTTAATTAACCGCCTTAAGAAGCCGTGGGATTTAAAAAACAAATGTGTACCCTTTCCATTTAATGGGCTTCACAGGGATTATGTATAATCTCACCTGTACCCCGGGTCTCTTTCTCACATGCACACACACACACAACATGCATGCACGCAAACACACAAAAACACACACACACATTGCTGATTGGTTGTAGGTTGCTTTATCATTTTAGAAGTGAATTGAAGAGTAGGATGCTGGAAAACTATTCAACTACTTTATTGCTAAAACTGGGACTAGTACATTCTTTGATTATACTCCTTTTAATGGCAATGTATTCACTTTACAAATAGCGTAAATATACATACATTCCAAACAAAGAAAGGGAAAGCATTCGTAAATGAATTTCTATTTATGAACATAAAAGACAATGGGCCTCATTACACGGTAGGCGGTAAATCCTTACCGCCTTACTACGAGGTCCCTTTGCGGGTTGGGGAATTTAACGCCTGCTTTTTGCAGGCATTAAAAACCAACCCGCAAAGGAACCAGTGGAGCTAATTACGGTACCGCAATTTCCGGTACCGTAATTAGCGCCTTCCCCAGTCCCATAGAGCCCTATGGGGCAAAAATGGGAATGGGGAAGGGCAATGGTGGAAGGGGGAATTACCGCCCCGCCAACCTTGGAATGGGGCGGTAATTCCCCTTTCCACCAAGGCGGTGCCGGTATTTTACCGGCATGAACCATGGCGCTAATAGCGTCATGGTTCACCGCCTTCCGTGTAATGAGGCCCAATATATTGAAAGAGTAAATACTTGTTGGTTTAGTGATAAAGCTCTATAGGGAGGATATTGATAACTTCTAATGTTTATCTTATATATAATTGTAGTACTCATCGGTTCCTAGATACTCAGAATGTAGTACCATGACAGCATTGCTGTCCAATAGTAAGCCTATCAGGTGCTCAAGGGTAGTTGTTTTACTTGCACTAAGCGATTCAGCTCTATCCAGATCCTTGTATTGTGTATCATGCAAGTATGATCATAATCATGACACTGCCCTGCGTGCAGACATTCTGTTTTTACCAGATTTTCTTCTATGTGGGTTGTCTGTCTGTCTGTCTGTCTGTCTGTCTCTCTCTCTCTCTCTCTCTCTCTCGCTCGCTCTTGCTCTTCTCTAAGTCTGCCTCTCTATATCTCTAAATTTCACTGGTGGTTTGGAGCAGTTTTTGCTTATTTTTTTTCATATAAGGAACATTTTTTAATAATGCACGATTTGCTGAGTAGCTTTTCTTGTTTTTGATTGCATAGGACTTCACTGGAAAGCCATTTTGTCTCTACATAGAGGGTTGTAATTAGGGGTTTCTTACCACCTGTTCTGTGGTGCTCGGCATGGAAAATCATTTTCCGTCTGTACATGATAGAATCAGCATAGAGAGGAGGTCCTTCAGCACAATAGAAATACACACATTTTACTGTGATCGCCTACAATGAAGTGTTCCTGTTTTGAAGAATCATATTGAGTCCTACTAGTTTTTTTATTTGCTTTAAAAACATTTGAGAAAAATCAATTTAAGGCCTTCATGGATTAGGGATAAAGAGTCGTTCCCATCAAACACTCAAAATGTCACTACGTGGCAAACCCACAGTGGCTTTCAGCAAAACTCTCTCACACCTGTCTTGCCGCCATTCCCTCACCAACAGCCCAGTTAAATAGATGTCTCCTCTTCTGTCTGCATGAAGCTCTTGTACACGCTCCTTCATTCAACTCTGCACAAATCCTGTGTTACTTCTAACTCTTTCAAAGCTCTTTTTCGCCACCCCACTCTGATCTCCACAACTACACACAATCCAAAGCTCCCCTTCTTCCTTCCCAGGTGATCCCATCGAATGGCATCACCCCTACCCTCCATGATCCCACACCATATTCATACATGTATGCATTATATCCAAAACCGTATTCACACCTGCAATCTCAACACTTCAGATCTTCTGTTTGTCAGTGAGATGAGGCTTGAGGAGTAAAGTAAATGTAAAGTAAAGTAAAGAACACCCACGCGTATTTATGTTTCACGTGTGTTTTGTCTTGTTAAGCGCCCTTAAGCCTCAGGGTCCATGGCCTGTGCTATATCAATTTAGAGTAAAGTAAAGACAACTTTGCTGCACTCCTCCACAAGGCAGTCCCTCAGGTTACAACATAATGCTGGAAACAGAGCTATAATGGGCACTGATGCAATGGGATAGAACATTTTATGTTACAACACAGCCTGCACAATGTGTTTAACAAATGAGCAAAAGGGATAGCCATTGTGTACAAGAATAACATCACTTTATCCATCCCGCATACTCCCATATGTTCCTCTACTGTGTTTTCTCTTCCAGAAGTGCAAAGTCACCCCGTACATCTCACACAGCAACCTGCTCATCTACGAGACACTGCCAGCTAAAGCTAGCTTATTTTAATTCGTTCTTCATATATTCACCTACATAATTTTCAAGCGTTCTAGACACTCTCCCTCCACCAAAGATCTGATATCCAACATAAAGAGCCTACAACTGGACCAATTGGTGAGGGTCTCATCCTTTGGGCAATAATGCACTCAAGACAATCTTTTCAATACTTGATCTACAGGAACTCTGTGATATCCTTATTATTATTATCGCTATTATTATTAGGATATTTCTTAAGTGTGGACCTACCTTCGAAGCATCTTAGTGCTTTATAAGTCATGGCGAAAATACAAGGCAAGTGGATCTCCTGGAACAACCACCCCACCACTTTCTTCACAACACTAACCTCCCCGTTCCTCAAGTCCTGTGCTCTTTTTTTTCGCTGTGCTTAGGGGCCTGGAAGTGCATTATGATTATTGCTAATGCTGCTTTTGTAAAATACACTCGGTCCCATCTTTTTAACCACTTCTCTATAACAGTATACAAACCTTCGTTCTACTCTGTCACTCCAACACCTTTGACATCATGGCCTCCCCTAAGCACGGCTCCCAAGTCACGTAACACAAGAACACCAGACGGATCAATCAAAAACTCAGAACACTCGAAGCTTCCAACGGGTTCATTGAAGATAACTGTATAGAAACAGCCGATCAGTTGAAATGCCAATGTCAGCTTTGATATTATCACATATCCATATAGGGAGTCAAGAAGGCGCATTACGCCAACCACATAAACACTGGACACTTTCAATCAAAGGAACTCTTCAAGCTCCTCTCAGAGTTCATAACCCTACTGTACAAGCAACAATGTCATGCCAAATCAATCTTTGTGTGATATGCTTGCCAACCACCTAGAGAATAAATCCCAATACCTGGATGCCTACCTTGGAGTGAAACTAATGTCCATTCTCAACCGCTTCCTCCACTCCACTCTCCACTGCCGATCCTCCAGTCACGACAGGACCACTCACCTCCTATCACTGCTGGTTCCAGATCCTATTCATATACTCACGATGGCAGGCTTCCCTGTACGCTACTATTCCCTGTCTTTTTCAAGGAGGTTCTCTAATCACCTACAGCATCAGAGAATCCCCTGAGCCGGTTCCATGCAATAAAGTCCCTGCAAAAAAGGCTGTTTTTAAAATAATTGCGGCAAAAAAGCTGTGGTGTGGCCTCCACAATCCATGTAATGGAAGCGGGGGACACCCCACAACCCCCGGACCCATTATACCACATAAAGGGGGAGACACCCCTGCTACCCCTGCTCCCCTTGTGTCATATAATGGAAACACTTTTACCGGGTCACACCTCAGGCTTTTTAACATGATTATTTGTAAAAACAGACATTTTTTGGCAACTTTATTACTGGATACCCCTGGGCCTTCAAACACCTCATTCTTGCATTCTCTTTATTACTCTATCTCTAACCTAAACCCACTCCGGGGTTTAGCAGGCATCCACTCTCTCTTTTCTTCTGCGCATTCTCTGCTTAAACCATCAACCCTCCCTGATTCAATCCTTCAGATTCACTGGCTACAACTGGGCCAAGGACTCCAAGATTATCCTCAAACTCCACAACTCTTACAATCTCAGTATAAAGTATGTCTACCTGGAATTGATCACTCGGTAGCCCTGAACCACCCAAACCTAGTGAGGCATGACAAGCGTTCTGAACTGTGGGAAAATAATTCTTACTCTGCCACTCCCCATGTGGTCGACTGATCTGGATGACATGCCTAAGACAACCAGAGCACAATGCGCCATTTTACACTCAGATCTTCCTTTCAGTAGCTGAGGTGCATTTTCCCTGTTTATGGGCTTCCCACATCAAGTTTAGGCCACCAAGGAATATAACCTTTCCCACCTTGGTTAGGTGCTACTGAATACCTAAAGGTACTTGGTGGCATAGGTCAAGTGTGTTAAGATCTCTACCATCAGAATTCTTCTCTATTTCAGTTCCTGAATCCACATCTCTTAGGTTCTAAACATGATCTGCTTGATTAGCTGGCTTCCAGCCACCCACTGCCTCTCCTTCAAGACCATATGCATTGCACAATGGACACTGTAAAGCATTGGGCCAGAGCTCCTACATTGTAAACTGCACGTGCACTGACTGCAATGGAGCATCCCAACTTCAGATCCACATCCCCCGATTCTCAGATTCCTGCCTGGCCAGTACATCCATTGAGTGGAAAGGCTAAGCTCTGTCACTATTCCATTTGGGATCCAAAGTTTACAGGAACACTTTTATTTTCTCGAAATCCCTTAAATTCTGACAATTTATTCCCACCAACAACTGAGATTATCAACAGCATGACGTTTGTGGATGTCATCTACCAAACTAGTCAGTGACACTCCATGACAATAGCCAATTTACTCCCAACTGGGAGTGCTAGGTCATTCAAACCGGTGGGCACATGTCCCTGAACCCTTCACAGCTACACTGGAACATCTTGGATGGAGTGACAAGAGAGCCCCACCATGATCAGCCCTCATTAACCGTGTCAAACCGTCTTCCATCCGTGCACCCATGCTCTCTGTCAACCACACAAGTGGCCGCTCCAGTGGGAGATGTGTGCTATAAAAATGCCAGTTAAAATAAACATTAACACAACATACACCACAATGTTAATCATGGAATTATGTTAGTCAGTCTGCCAAGGAGTCCACAATTGTGGGCATGGCATGTTACAGCTTTGTCTGTCAAACTGTTAACCTAAGTAGTACTGTCTCGCTTTACCATCTTGACTCCCTTTCCAACAACAACTGCGTGGCATGTTGCTCCGACAGTGACATTGCAAGGCCGCCAACACCGCCATTCCTCCGGGCGCTGTTTTGCACTGTTGCCTCTAAGGGACTGTCCCTGATTCATTTTGTATGTCTTCTACAACCCTTGCAGTGCATTAACGAGACAAATCCAATGTTGCCTAACGGCCTTTTCGCTACACAGGAAGAGGAAACAACAGAAACATCACTCACATGATCGTATCGTAGCCGGATGACAGAAATAAGAAGGTTTTAAAAGTCTAATGAGATGCCACATGCCAAAGCTGAGATACAAACATCTGGCAGATTCTTCCGCTGGAGCTTCATGGTGAACCTGGCTGTCAGGGAATGTCAGCATTTTATTGAAATAAGCCTATGCCTCACGGTGCCATCTGTCTCATACTCGTCTTTCGGTAAATAAGGGTGTCTGTTCTTACATATTTGGGTGCAGAGGCTGTCAGTGAAAACTGACACAGTACAATGTTGTGCTTAACTGCTGAGCTTTACTCAAATCGATGCAAAAAGGACCAGCATACTCGTCCTTAGCACTTAAGGGCCACCAGTATACCTAAACTGTACATTCAGAGCGAGAGATGAATGCGTATGTTGTTCGGTCAATCCATACCTCTGCTCTGCTTAACGTGTTCTGCAGATCCAGGTATAAACTGATCAAGTAATGGCAGATAGGGACTAGTCCTAAAGTGCCAGAATTGGGCTGGGCATTGATAGCAGGCCTGGAAAAACGATTTCACAGAAGCCCCACCTAGCACAGAGGGAACCACCAAGGTTCGGGCCAATTGGTGCATAACACAACATAATGCCCCACACACATTAGTTGAACTGCTAAAATGTTTACAAGCAGTTCTAAAGGGGACCTAAGTACTTAACAGAATACTACAGGTCTGCCATAATACTGAGGAGTACAATTACTCCCTACCAGTAAAGTACATATTACAAAACTGAGTATTCGATTTAAAACATTGGATGTGGACGATGCACATTTATTAGTGTTACAGAAGAAGTTCCTACCGTATAGCGTGTCCCGATGGAGAAGATGTCTCTCACAAGGCCTTCTTGTGCTATAAGAGCTAACAGCAGCTTAAATACGGTGGGAGGGTATACTGCTAATCGCTGCTCTCGTGCCATACAAATAGCCCAGCAAAATGCCTGTGCTATCATCCGAAGTGATGCTGTTGCATGCAATAGACATATAGATATTGCTCAGATATTTCAGGGTGGGCCAAGAATATGACGATGTTAAAAAAAAACTGCCTGCGTGGAGGCTTCTCGTTTTTCTCAAATTCTGCCCAGCATCTCATCCGGTCAGGGGTGACAGTATATTGTGTGCGATGTGTCTGCTCACTGTATTAGGGGGCTGCCCGCTTTCCAAGAGGTTCTGGTCAACGAGCTGATCTCACAGTTCAGGGCTGCACTCAGGTAGTGGCACTATCAATCAGTGACATACCAGTGCCTATGGTGCCTCCTAGCCACTAACTACAGGTTTTATATCACTGTGGTCAATTATGGCATCCACCACGTAGGTCATTCAGTGTACAGTGTCCTTTTGATCGGCGGTCAGTTAAAAAACCGCCCACAGTTATAGGCAAAGATTGCAGACTCAGATTTCAGCCTGTCATTATTACCTCATGCATATCATTGTCTTATTAGCACTCTGGCGTGGGAGCCAGGCATTCATGTGCCTAGAAGCGCAGGCTTTAACTGCCAGTGAAAGTCTGCATTCCGTCCCACTTGATGACTGGCTCCCCCCGCCGCCATCTTCCCCCCACCCTCCGTGCCGTTATTTTTACCTCTCCCTCCCATCACCCCAACTTACTGTATCTCAGTGACGGCGGCACTCCCCGCCACCGACGCTCCTTCCTCTCTGCTCCAGCAGGCCACCATGTAAAGGGAAAAGGAGCTCTGCACAGAGTCCCGTTTCCCTTTCCATGGTGTCCATCTTGGAAAAGGATTTTCGCTCGGACAACGGGACACTGCACGCGTCCTGTTGTATGATAGTGCTAATAGTTATTAATCCCACATTCCAAGTGGCTTTGCTCGGGCCGATAACCTGAGCTGCCGGGCCGTTACCCGCCGGTCCAGCCCTTGGAAAAGGGCATTAATGTTATATTGTTACCCCCACAGTGGCCTATCTGATGTTTCTTATTTTCGAGAAATTGAATTGTCATGTTGTATATTTAGGCCACAATTAAAAGAAAGTAATTTTAAACACGTTGCCCATGCAAGCAAGTCATTCGTTTGCAGTTATGAGTTTTCAGCATTAATTGCTAAAATTTGGCTGCATGAGTGTGTGTCCCCAAAAGTGATTATGTAAATGCAAAATTCCTCAACAGGTTATGAAGTGGAATTGAGATGGTGTATATTAAGATTTGTGTTATATTGATGGCAATTTAAGGGATGTAAAGAGCACACAATATGCCACTGAGCGTGCTTCACAATGCTACAGAACTATAAATTACATAGGATAATACATAAAAAAGTCAGAGTAAAATATAATAAAATAGTGAATGACACAACCAGGCAGGGGTAAGGACAAACATGGTTCTGGACTTCTTCTGCGGAGTAGCCCAAAGTGAGAGACATTGGAGGAGAGTGGCAACAAAACATTGCCAATGAGTTTTAACAACTCTTCCTCACCCAGATATGAAATGTCCCCCTCTAGCCCCCCGGCCGAGAACATTTTTATAATAATGGGTTGAAATGGTTCCCTTTATAGCACAATGTTTGAGAAAAACGGCGTAAAAAGCTATACCATTTGCAGTCGGTTCTGTAGAGTAACACATGAAACAATCCAATACATGTATCCAAAGTCCCCAATAGTTCACCGAGGAACTGTTCAGCATGTTCATGTTGCCTGTGCCTAAATACTTGCTAGCATTGCCACTGTACAACACTGCCACGATGGTGTTCAAAATATATAGCAGCCCTGCAACTGTAAAGCCCAGGTTTAAGATGGCAGTGTCTGCAGTATATACCTGCAATGCCCTTGCTGCCAATTCCTTCTGCATCGATTTGTGACTTTGCAATTTGGCTGGCAATATGGAGCCAGAGCCTTGTTGTTGTTTTTACCTTCTTACCTTCTCATTGCCCTCTTTGCCTTTCAGTTTTCTATATCACTTCATCCATCATAACTGCATACAGCTCTGAGAGGTTTGGCAGGTCAACCTTCCGGAAAAATGCAGTTGAGCATACAAATCTGATGAAGTCATGTTTGGTCCATTGTGAATTTGTTTTGTTGTGCGCTGTGGCAAGGATGCGCTCAAGCATTTGTTTTATTTTATTAGGTGTGTGAGCAGAGTCACCCTGACTTATTCCCTTGTATATAACATGTTCATCTTCCTTGTTTGTGAAGGACCAAGGGCTTTTTTGTGTAAATAACATTCAGCACATAATTAGCACAGTTTAATTAGCCGGATTTAGGTTGAGTGTGGATGCATGCTTAAGGTCTTTTGTTTTGTGGATTAAACCTTTCAGGGATTGTTTTTCCTTTATTATTAAGTAAGACCGTCTTTTAATCCACAGCCACCTCTCCAAGCCCAAATGGGTGCACCAGGTCTGAGGCCCCTGAATGGTGCACAAGTTCAAACTAATTATCACAGTGCATGTAGGTGGGATTTCATGACACAGGGGAATGGGATAGTGTGAAGGTTTAGGCAGTGTTTTCCATTGCTTCTACGTAGAGTAATAATAACGCCGGCTAATACAGTGCTTATAAGCAGGACAAATGCAGCATGAAGTGCTATGCAAGAATACACAATATAATTATTAGAATTTCAGAGTTGTCGGTGGAGAATGCCTCCCTCTGGTAGGAGATGTCCACTGCTGTGGTATCCAGAGATTACCTCCAGCGTGCTTGTTGTGTGCCGAGATGGCTGCAAATTGACTTTTGTTTGACTCTGTGTGTCTGCTCACAGTGATGGAACATACACTCCTGGTACCCCCTTGTGTGCTATGCAGAAGAGACACCCACAAGCTCCTCAACAGACCATGGGACATGCCACACTCTGGGTCAGCCTGCACCACAACGCATGCACAATGCCTATGATGATCATGTTGTTGCAAGGACATGCTGCACACTGCACTAGGTGAAAGATGTAAGTTTGTTTTTTAATCAAACATTACATTTTTTACCTAGTGTACCAGCCATCACTGTGCATGGCCATTAATATTATGCACAGTAATTATACCATAAGAAAACAGGCTCATGCTGGTTCATCCAACATATGCTTGTATCCCCAAGTAAGAACATACTCCGATTGGTTTTCCCCTAATGCCAGCAAAATTATCTTGCCACAGGAAGAAAACATATCATTGCTGGTTTCTGAATTTCTTCCCACCCTACCATGTAAAAAAAAACCTCTTAGGGCCTCATTACACAGAAGGCGGTAAGGGTTAACGGTCACCGGTAAGGGTACCGGTGACCGTTAACCCTTATCGCCTTACTACGAGGTCCCTTTGCGGGACCCAACCTTAACGGCTGGTGTAAACCAGTCGTTAAAGTTGGGACCCGCAAAGGGACCTTGGTGCTAATTACGGTACCGCAATTTGCGGTACCGTAATTAGCTCCTTCCCCATTCCCATTATGCCCTATGGGGCAAAAATGGGAATGGGGAAGGGCCATGGAGAAAGGGGGAATTCCCGCCCCGCCAACCTTAGAATGAGGTGGTAATTCCCCTTTCCTCCATGGCGGTACCGGTATGGTACCGGCGGCAACCATGGTGCTAGTAGCACCATGCTTTACCGCCTACCGTGTAATGAGGCCCTTAATGTTGACTTTCCTTTTAACGCCAGTAAAAAATGCAATGCTACAGCAAGGAAACATCTTCTTATGGCCTGCACAAATTCCCCTCTTCCCATGAAATAACACTCGTGTTGAATTTGCCCTTGATGTCAGTACAAAAAGCCATGCCTCAGTAAGAAAACATCATCACCTTGCTGGCTGTACAAATGCTCCCTGTGTCCCTTACCATTCAAGAGAAAAACATCATGTTGACTGTGCCCTTACCGCCAGTAAACAAAAAGCTGTGCCTCAGTAAGAAAACATCATTCCCGTGTTGACTGCCCAAGAACCCACTTACCCCCACACCATGTAAGAACAATCATCATATGGGCTCTATCTTTAAAACCAGTAAAACATGGCTCAGTAAAATAAAAATCCTCTCCTTGTTCGCTGCACAATTACTCACTGCTACCCTCACCATGTAAAAACGATAATTATGTTGACTTTGCCCTTAACGCCACTAAAGAATGTCATGCTTCAGTAAGACAACATCACCACCTTCCTGGCTGCACAAATATTCCTCCCCCACCCTCGCCACATGTAAGAGCATTCATCATAATGACTTTATCCTTAACACCAGTAAAAAAAAAAACATGCCTCAATAAGTAAACATCATCTCTTTACTAGCTGTACAGATAATCCCTCCCATTCTCCCCCATCCATATAAGAAAATTCATCATGTTGACTTTGCCCTTAATACCATTAACACATGTAATACCACAGCAAGAGTAGTTTCCCTGGTTGGCTGCAAAAAACACCCACCACAAAATGTAAGAACACACATCATTTCAGCCAGGCGTTGCCTTTGATGCGAATAAAATGCCATACCACAGTAAAAAAAGCCAGGCTGCCTGACCTATTGAAACATCCCCCTTCTACCCCTCGTTCACATAAGTACACTCACCAAGTGTAAAAAATGGCAGTAAACACATATGCATGTTACTGAAAGATAATGTCAATGTTCCAATGCCCCAATGGCCCAGTCTCCCATGCACAGACCCATACACTATAGAAAAAAGGGGGCTAGTTGCCTTCCTTTTTGTTAAAGAAGGGCTTGACTCAAAAAGGCGTTAATTACAGGGAGAAAAGAGAGTCATAAGCTACCCCTATTACACCGTTTAGGCTGCGGTAGGTTTTCAAAAGGCAGGAAGCTAGTTTGTAAAGGCTAGCTATCAAAAGTCACAAAAAATGGGAGAGGATAGAAATGTTTTGTTTATTCAGACATACATATAGAATTTAGAATTCATAGTAAACTACAAACTAGCTTCCTGCCTTTTGAAAATATACCGCAGCCTAAACCGTGTAATAGGGGTATCTTATGACTCTCTTTTCTCCCAGATCCATACACTGCCATCTACCAGTACTCACTGATGCAGCTCCTCTCACTCAATCATAACACACGCATCAAGAAGATCCACAATGCATTCTCCACATGCGCACCCAGAACAGTCCCACTGTATTCCCATTCACACACAAACTCACAACCATAACTCTCACTCATGCGTGCACTTACACAGACATACACCCTTGAAACACTTGTGTATAGGCGCGTTACAAATGCCATATCATATAATATCATATCACCCTTGCACCTTGCATGCACACACACACACACACACATACATGAATATCTGACACCCTCACATCCATGCATGCCTACTACACACATACCAAAAAGGCTTTTTGTTCTTACCTGTTTCCAGCCCAGCAGCTCCGGACTCAATGTTCCTCTCCAGGCCTCCGGCTCCTGCGCTCAACCCAGACACGGACCAAGAAGCATGGCAAGCTTCTTGGCTCCTGATATACACAGGGGGGCCGGAGCCAGAGTGCTTCCATCTTGCACCACCAGAAGCCAGCCCACTGCCACTGCAGCTTGGCCATAGCCCCTAGCCCTGCCTTTAGAAAGACAACAGTTCTTTGTGAAGTTAGGATGCTGAAGGTTCGTGCTCCCCCAGGACATTGGGTGTCAGAAGGGGTGGGGGCATACAACAGGGGATGTGGCGGAACCTGCTATGCTAGTGGCTGCTCACTGTTTCTCGCTGACTGAGTATGAATGGTATGCTGTCCTTTCATCGCAGGAAGTTTTTTCACTGGTTTTTTTTACCTCATCAGATTTTATTGAGGGGGTTAGAAAAATATATAAATTGGGTATGGGTATTTGGGAATATCTAATAAATTAAAGCGGGGCGGGGGTTTGGAGGAGGAATCCCCCCAAAGAAATTCGATTTGTTTTTTGGGGAAAAAATCCACAGTAAAATAACAGCGAAAAACATCCCGCAATGAAATGACATGGAACCGAATGAATGGTGTGAGATAAGATGGATGTTAGGAAACATAATTGCCATCTCCCTCATGGAGAATGGCACACCTGTTGAGCCCGCATGGGGAGAGTCAAGATATTTATACTCCTAATGAGTGAAAGGTTGAGGAAGCTAATGTTTGAATTGTTTTCCCTTCTAACAACAGGGCTTTATGCAAGTGCGACCCGGGCGATGGCCCGAGAAGCCCAGATCACGGGCTCATGGTGGGGCACCCAAGTGCCCAAGTACCCAGTATCACTCAGGTCACCTGGAAAGTTTTCTTTCTTTTTCGCCATGGCGAGTTGTAAGTGATTTCAATCCGGCACACCCGTCAAAGCCCAGCATGTGGTGCACAACTGAAACCCTTATTTATGTTTGTCTATAAGTTCAATATGCTGAATGATATACCACTCATATCACACCCTTCTCCTGGAACCTCCTCACCCCCCCGGTCACACTGAACCAGGAATCAGGCTAGTTTGCAAAGGTAAATATTTATTTATGTATTTAAAATGTTATCACAATATGTTTTAAAGGATAGTTCCGGGACTTTTTTTTTATTGTCCCTACGGTGCGGCCATGTGTTTTTAAGCATAAATCGGTAGATCGTAGAAAACTTTCCTATGGACCTTACCCGACTTTTTGTCCATTAACGCACTCGAAATCAGCCGCCATTTTGTCATAATCCTATCATTTCCCCCCATCGACCTGGCTCACCTGCGTTTGCGGCACTAAATCAAATCCCCCGCCCCTGAAACAGACTTTATCAAAACATTCATATTCCCCGCCTCTCTCCGTGACGTGACTGTGCTGCGTAGGCAAACGCGCCCAGGCGTCTTCTACGCGACTCCACACAGAACCCGGAAACCAACACAGATCAGCTCACAACACAGCGCGCCACAATTCGGAATATGAAACTGTACTTTTAAATCAAACAGCAACATGGTACATTTGGTAAAGTACATTTATTGGACATCAAATGTTTAGAGAATATTCAGCGATTTGCATTTTTCTTTGCTCTCGATCCAAAATAGTTCGTCTTGAGGCAAGCGATGTTCGTGTGCAGTACACAAGGTGTTGGTTTACGATAAAATAAGCTCTTCGGTCGCACTGATAATCGCATGGCTGTTCCAACAACGAGGCACTAGGCCACCACAAAGGTATGTATGTTGCATCTAGCCATTAGTACCGCATAAGGGCATACTTGTACTTGGCGATCGTCCCATAAAATGGTCAGAGTGGTAACGTTGTTCACGCGGAGAAGCAACTGGCGGTTATAAAAGCCATCCGCCGGTGTCTGGTACTCGTGACACGGACAATAATGAAGGATGTACCTGTTTTAAAAACATAAAAAATGAAATTAGTCTCACCATCAGATCTTTATTAAATTATTCATTTTATATATTAGGTCGGGAAATTATTTCATAGCTAGGACAGTGCGTCATTTCCAGTAACCCACCCCCTCTCCTCCGCCTTTTTCAGAGCCGCCTGAGCGCCAGTGGACCACTTCGTCACTGATATGAAATAATATGTCATTTGCAACGCGCCTATAAACAAGTGTTTCAAGGCGTGGCGAGGCAGGGAGGGGGGGGAACAAGGAGAAGAAGTGCAGGGGTAGGGGAGGGGGGAAGTGGAGTACAAGGTAAGTAGCATAAAATAATAAATACATAGGGCCAGCTGGTGGCGAGTGCAAGGTAAGTGCAGAACAAGTGCTGGGAAGGGGGGGCTGTAGGATACTGAGACAGTCCCCCAGTGCAGGGGTTGACAGGGAGGCAGTGCAGGTGGAGAGTGGAAGGGCCCAGGACCGAGGTCGCAGACAGTGGACCAGTTGTAGCAGGGGAGAGGGAGAGAGAAAGCAGAAGCAAAGAGGAAGGTTTTGAGGTGCTTCCGTAAAAGGAGATGGTTCTCCTCAAGATAGTGCGCGGTACAAAACAATATGCCACATAGAACGAACAAGTACAACTTAACCCGTCTTTAAAGCTACTGTATAGTAATTAAATTGCGGTATAAACTCATCTAAAGAGTTACTTACATTATATTTGCATTTTCCATTGTGTCTGTGCGTAGGGCAGCCCCGAAATACGACTCCTTCTATGCCGACGTTATTTCTTCTAAAGAACGAACATTAAATGGCTATCGTTTCTGAAATTTTATTAATTATCGTTTCTTACGTTATTGCACCACACCCCCAAAAAGAAGTCTTTTGGGATGGTCCCGGCCTGTCAAGGTCAAATAACAATAGAACCTTATACTGAGTCGTGGGCCATTCCGGCACCCGAGCAAAAAATCAAAGCAGCTGACCTTCACTTTGAACGAGCACACATTCCTAGTTAGCTACATTCAGTGTAAGGCCATCTCACAGGACTTGAAATTTACACTCCATCTTTGCATTTTGTCTGTGTGCTTTGCAGCCCCAGAGAACCATAAATACGGAGACATTCTATATTTTTTGAAAAATGATTTATATTACTGTTTGGTTTAATTTAATGCGCAAATGAACAAGGTTGGATAGACACATTGCATGTACACTGAGCAATCACTTTTATTTACACAATACATAGCTACACATATTCAATGGGCCTGCGACATGAGGAGACTCGAGAGCAAAGTCACAGGTGACACCCGGGTGGTTCGCACTACTGCACGGTGAAGGGAGGGGCAAGGGGGGAGAGACACATTGCATGCACACTGAGCAATCACTTTTATTTACACATTACATAGATACACATATTCAATGGGCCTGCGACATGAGGAGACTCGAGAGAACAGACAATCAAATTACAATCATTTAAACAGTGATGTGTATTTCTCAATGAGCTCTGCTTCAGGTGGACATGGAACAGAGGCAATGTTGGGTGGCAATGCAGTTGTCCCCTGCACAGGTTCGTTCACAACTCCATGTATGTGCCTATCTAGGACATCAACAATAAGTCTCTCAATAAACTCATATTGCATATCCTCAAACACTGGTTTGATCACCCATTGTTTACTTCTTTTAGTGAAGGCCTTATTGTAGCGAAGCGTCCCTAAAGTTCCGGTCGTCCTACTTTGTTGACAGCCAACATTATGGTTATGTGCCAAGACCGCTAGAAGAGTCCGATTTATCATGCCCTCCATGCCAAAATGCAATCGTTTTGGCCTGTACTTTAGGCACATATTGTGGAACACCTCCAAATCTCCTGTGTGGCAGAATTCCGTGAGTCCCCTCAAATCTCTTGTTATAGTTTTATCAAATACAATCTTTTCAATGGCTTTGTGAGTGGGTGATGAAGGAATCAACCACTTCTTCTTCCGTGCCTCCTCTGTGGACAAATGACCATGTTCACAATTGTGGACATGTTGGTTCGTGGTCCAGCGGTGAACATTGCTACAGTGTAGCATTACTGACCGCCATTTTTCCAGTAGATTTTCCAACGACCCTTCACATGTTTTTGAGCTCCACCAAAGATGGTTGCTGATTGACTTGGAACACTGTGAAATACCTTGCATATCTTTTTTTTTACCTGCAGCCGACATTTTTTTATTGATTGTTTTTGCAAGATGCCATACGTCAAATTGGTGATTTATATTTTTGTACTCTTCTCTCATTGTCTTGGCAATTGAAACGTGTCTGTCCGTGGCTATCAGGTCGATCACCATTCCCCGCGATTGTAGTTCTTGCAATGATGCTACAAAGCCAACTTTCTCCATGGCCACTGAGGATGTACTTTGTGACACCTGCACGACCACCGAACTCACAATTTTCTTACTTTCCATGTCCTGAAAGTGGTAGGTGCAGTGCTTGGCTGAAAATCCTGGGCTGTCGCACTGTCCATCACCGGCTAGCCTGAACCGTTTGCCCGCGAATGTACTTTCAATAGACATTTTTTCCATTCTCCAAGCGTCGCTAATGGCTGGAAATAGATAATCGGTTTGGTATTTGTAGAACTGAGTTTTCGCAATGAAATGGATTCCCACAAACTGAAAGAAATACTCTAACTTTTTAAAACTTGAACCACTAAAAAGTGCGGCCGCTGCACAAAGTAGATTGCCTGCTGGCAGTTGCC
The DNA here is from genome assembly GCF_040938575.1 of Ambystoma mexicanum. Taxonomy (NCBI): domain Eukaryota; kingdom Metazoa; phylum Chordata; class Amphibia; order Caudata; family Ambystomatidae; genus Ambystoma; species Ambystoma mexicanum. The sequence goes on along the minus strand of NC_090930.1, from coordinate 921,415,996 downwards.
CCAGCATGGGTTGTGCAGACCATGAGAACAGATGATATTGTGTACAGGTGGCATGTATTTTAAGGTTAGTGCCTCGAATTGCACGAGTCACATTAATCAATGGCTCCCCACATACTTCCCCACCAACCGAATGCCCACATTTCAGCATAATAATAATATCAATCAAACAACTATCGAATACAATGAATTTGGCCTCTTTCCTTATACTGTCACTCTGCATCCCAGCTGGTTCGGCCTGTAACGCTGAGGACATGTCACTCACATTAAAGGTACAATCTCTGATATCGTCTTCCGCTATGTTCAGTGATATTGATGGTGTTTCATTGTCGTCCATTACATTCTCTTCCATTGCAACATCTGTTCCTTCTCCGGCGATGGGAGAATAAAACAATTTCTTCAACTTTCTCGCGGTCTTAGTTTTTGCGGGTGTGGATTCTGTGAATTGATCTCCGACTGCATCCGAACTACCAGGAGGACATTCGCTATCAATGGCTGGTGGTGGTATAGCTCCGTTGTCAATCACTTCATATTCTTCCCATTGGCACGATGCATCTCCAGTCTCAAGTCCCTGCCAAAAGGTTTGACAAGCAACATCTCTCGTTCGCTTCACTGTCTGTGTAGATGTAGTTCGTACACCCACTCGCAACTAGAGGACAGATTGGAAAAGGGATGTTCAGTTTAAACACAACTTACAGTATTGAACTATTAACAGTGAAAAACAACATAATATAGTGACCAGGACACTAACCTTCTTTTGCTTTCTTTTCTTTGAAACTTTCTTGCCTCGAACTTCAACATCTGGACGCTGTTGCTCCGACTCGTGTGTGCATGTCTCCACTTCCTCTTGCGCTGCAACAACTATATTTTCATGATAAGCACATCCATCACGCACTGACGCTCCATCGACTCCCCGAAACATAGAACTTTCATTAGTATGTATAATAATATTGAAAACACAAAATGTACTTGGGGACCAATACCCACGTACATCTCAATAGCAAAACACGAATGAACGCATTGTGTAGAACATTCAAACGACAATTATTCACGCATTGTTGATCTAGTTAGATGGAACTGTCAAGATCCATACCTCGGGCTCCGCATAGACTTCCATTGATGATATTATTGAAGATGAAGCTTCAGCAACTCCCTGAAACACAGTAATTGCATTAGTATGGTTTTCTATTTTGTTAAAAAGAACATAAACTTTGTGCAGGCGTCAACGGCTCATCTAAATAGACCTGCACAAATGATCAGTTGTCTAAAATAAATAATGGATATCTAAATATGATTCGATTTGCTCGATCGTAGGAAGTGTCACCACCCAGAGATCTGCATCCACTACTAGGGGTGATGTTCTTGTAGAAGAAGCTCAGTCATCTCCCTTAAACATAGTACTTGCGTTAATAAAGAAGGAAGTATAGTGGATGTGTTCATGTCATATGATCTCGCTTGATCGAACTGTCAGTATCCATACCTCGAAATGCATAAGAACATCAAGGGACGCTGTAACTGCGGTGCACACTTCTGCAAGCTGTTGCGCCGACCCGTAACTGCATGCTCCCCCTTCTTCTTGGACTAATGCTCCATCGACTCCCTGAAACATGGGACTTTCATTAGTAATGAACACAATAATGAAAAAATAAGACACATAGGAGGGCGACGACAGAAGGACATATCAATGGCTAAAAACGAAAGAAACATTGTGTGTAACAATCACGTTACAAGAATGCAAGATCTGATGATCTCCATCGATGGAACTGCCCGGAAACGTACCTCGAGCATCTGAGTGACATCAACGGTTGTCGTCAATGCGTTGGACTCCTCAGCATCTCCCTGAAAGACAGTACTTGCATTATTTTGGATAACAATAATTATAACTGAAAACAAAGACTAGAGGACGAGTACTAGGGTGTACCATTAGGTAAAATAATTACACGATAAATTAAAGCTATTGATTTACATGCCTAAAACAAGTCAGTGGCAGAATAGCTAAGTAAGATTACCCGATAGGCGCTTGAAGTGGCTGATGACTGCAATAACGACACGGATGGAGAATCTTCCGCCTTCATATTGAGTGGATACATAAATGGGGAAATTATTGTTAGCTAATGCTACACACTACCGCAAGGCCGAGAGCTAAATCCGTAAACTTGACTCACCAGTGGAGGGATGTGGACGAATAGAGTGGGAATAGCGGTTGAGAGCAATTTTCGCCTCGTTCGCGGTGTTTTCTTCTTTATTAGCAATGATGTGTAGTACATGTCTGAGCTAAAGTGCCTACTGCAGATGCGGTATCGATCACCCCTCTTGTCCGCAAAGACTTCTAGGACTCTACTTTCATGTTCAGATGGTGGATATCCGCAATATCGGACCCATTCTCTTATCTGATCTATTGTTTTAGGGAAAACATGCATTATAGTACCTTCAGATTTATTATGGGTCTTCGAACGGCAACCGCCAATGGAACAGGCAGGCATTGTGGAAAGTTCTGAAAAGTAAAGATCAACAATTCTCAATGAATACCAATGTGTTAAAAAATTAAATGACACATAAAAGGTCCAATGCAAGGTTCGTTTTGGTTCTTGGAACTATACACGTTATTCACATGCGGATAAGTATTTGAATAACTTTAAAAAAATAGAAAAATAATTTGACTAAACTCAGAACATGTGACTAGTTCCTTGCATGTACTGTCTTGAACGAAAAGAAAACATGGATGCAATTTGATGACTACTAGCAAATAGATATAAATTAAAAAATTGGACGCAAAATGATTATGGTACATGGCCTTACCTTGACGAACAAACAGTTAGATGCAGGGATCAGAGTAGTTTCTTGTCGTAGAATAGGGAGCAGTTCACAGGTTGCAAACTGACGAGTTTGCTTGAAGTGGTCACGGAAGTTCACAGAGACGAAGAGCAGATAACCAGCACCTTCACGGGTTGACTAGCAAAGCGCAAAGAAGTTCTCATTCGAAATATGAAGTGGGTTATAAAGAATTCGAAACAGTGGTGTGTTTGTGAGTGAATGACGTGTATATGTCGTGGTATTATGCGGTTTGCAGGGGGGCGTCCAGCGTGAGGGGGGATGCTTGGCAGGAGACACGGGGTCTGGAGGTAGACATGGGAACAACAACCCATGCTCTATAGACCACTTTGAAGTGTACATGGTCTTTGGCACCTCTTGGCCTTTATCGCTCCCTGACAGCTCCACTTGCCAGCGCAAGTACCCCGGTGCGAACTGCCTTTGATAGGGCGGGGGTGGATTGGGGCGGTGGTCGTGCAGACTAGACACAGGAAGACTCTTGAATGGAGACACACTTATGTGGATTGAAGGGGGGCGTCCAGCGTGAGGGGGGATGCTTGGCAGGAGACACGGGGTCTGGAGGTAGACATGGGAACAACAACCCATGCTCTATAGACCACTTTGAAGTGTACATGGTCTTTGGCACCTCTTGGCCTTTATCGCTCCCTGACAGCTCCACTTGCCAGCGCAAGTACCCCGGTGCGAACTGCCTTTGATAGGGCGGGGGTGGATTGGGGCGGTGGTCGTGCAGACTAGACACAGGAAGACTCGTGAATGGAGACACACTTATGTGGATTGAAGGGGGGCGTCCAGCGTGAGGGGGGATGCTTGGCAGGAGACACGGGGTCTGGAGGTAGACATGGGAACAACAACCCATGCTCTATAGACCACTTTGAAGTGTACATGGTCTTTGGCACCTCTTGGCCTTTATCGCTCCCTGACAGCTCCACTTGCCAGCGCAAGTACCCCGGTGCAAACTGCCTTTGATAGGGCGGGGGGTGGATTGGGGCGGTGGTCGTGCAGACAAGACTCGTTTGCCGCAGGACCTCACCAAGGAGAGGCCATCTAACTGCATGTAAGAGGCAGGCTGCAGGATCTAGTACATGGAAGGCAGGGGGGTGAGTTTATAAATACCTCACCCTCCCAGGAGAATATATGGGTGCAGTTCACCCTGGAGACCCTGGATGCCTAGGCAGTTAGTCAGCCTGTACCCGGTGCCCAAAAGGATGATTTATTATGATCAACCATATTGATTATTTACCTGTAACCATGTTTTGTATCAATAAAATCCAACAGCCTTTTATTGCCAACGCTTGAACAAAGTGGTGTGGTAAGTATTTTTGGGGGAGGAGGCAAGGCCGGGAGGCTTGATGCCAACCCACAAAATAACATATGTATTTCTGCTGCATATGGGTTCAACGGTTATGTGGATTGAAGGTGGGCGGCCAGCGTGAGGGAGGATGCTGGCCGGAGACATGTGGTGTGACAAGACAAGGCACAGGAAGACTATTCAATGGAGACACACTAGATTCATTTAAAAAATCAAAACAACCATTGTTAAAATATATGTTGGGTTTTATTTTAGATCTTAATTTCAATTGAACATAAATAATAAACATTACACATTGTAAAGTTCCGGTTGCAGCACATCCAGGGAAAATACGCGGTATTGTCCACTGTCGCTGGGGAAATGTTGTCTAATGGCAAGTACCGCACAGGCAGGTATTACTCTCCGAACGCGGTGTCCGAGCCTCCCGTGAAGCCACCAAGTGAAGCAACGATAGGCCACCAGTCTGTACCACCTGTGAAAAAGAAAGATGCAAACTGTATTAAAATGACAAAACTTTCTTATCAATGTCGATTCAGGTAAAAAATGTCATTCTGCTTTGAAAAAAATTCTATCTAGAAAATGCACAATATGGAACCAATTTACATGCGTTCGAATGATATGTAGATGTAATTTTATATGTGGGAGACGACCATGAAATAGTAGTGGCATCACTGACATCACAACCAGAGTATACTTACTCGTTACTCGGATTACGCGGACGAACAGTGCCGCGAAGTTCGTGCATAAGCACCATCATCATCCTCAACACGGTCCGTGAGAGGCAGGCTTCCCCGAACTCTGGCAGCTCGGTGATGCATTGCGGACTTGGCTCGCCTTCCGAAATGTAGGCCAAGCACCCGGAATTTTCACGGCAGCAGTTCTCCTCCTCAGTTGGCATTAGCTCGCACCGATTGCACGTGCACCAGGTGGAGACGCCGTCCATGCGACATGGTCCAGGCTCTTCATCCGTTGACTGGTCCTCCTAACTGCCGTCCGAATCCCCATCGTTTTCGCGTGCTTGCCTTTCCAGTAGTTCCAACTCGGTGTACTCGGGCTCGTACATATACGGCATTATTGTAGCCATTGTGTGGTAAAGAAAGTAAAATAATTTACAGAGATGGTACAGGTGTTCACAAGGCCTAGAAGCGGCGAAGGTAGCTGACCAGAGCACAGAAACGAGTCACAGAATACTCAAAGTAACACAGAGAGAGGAATGGAATCGAAAATCTGCTGCTGTGTGTTGTGAAACGGTGTGTTTATACTTATTGAGTAAAGAGGCGTCCTGCCATTTTTATGGCGACACTTCATTAGCTGAGGCGCAGCGATTGTTGACACGAAACATGCTTTGGCGTTGGGAAATGGGCGGTACGCGTCTGCTGATGTCAGGCTCAGGGGCGGGGGATTTGATTTAGTGCCGCAAATGCAGGTGAGCCAGGTCGATGGGGGGAAATGATAGGATTATCACAAAATGGCGGCTGATTTCGAGTGCGTTAATGGACGAAAAGTCGGGTAAGGTCCATAGGAAAGTTTTCTACGATCTACCGATTTATGCTTAAAAACACATGGCCGAACCGTAGGGACAATAAAAAAAAAGTCCCGGATCTATCCTTTAATAGATAAACAACAATCACCAATGGGGTGACTGAAAAAAGAATAATATCTTCAATACACTATGAATAAAGTAATGACCACCAAAAACATATGCAGCACAGAAAAGAATACTTTTGTGTTGGTATGGACAGATGGCACTATGGTTAAAGGTTCCCCCTGCAACACCCCTCAACCCCCAATAGGCAATGTAAAGATGTGAGAAGAGAGCAGGTATTCAGGAATAGCAGAAATCAAACCGAATATCAGTCACCCTATGCCCCATTAAACACAAGAGAAAAACGGAATTGACTTTTCAGCTGTCAGTATGGCTTTAAAATTATCTTTAGAATTGACTGAGCAAAAACACCAAATATGGTCAAAATTACTTAAATTGTTGTAAATTCCTATGGGAGCTGCTTTGAACAGTTGCACACAGTCACAAACAATGATTTAGTCCAAAGCATTTGAAATCTGAAAGTCTGAGTAAGGAACACTTTAAATCTATTTCACACTTGTAAAGCCTTTCAAATTTTAAAATCATGGCAAACTTTTCCTTGTGTGATTTCGTTTCTAACATGAAAACTGAGTGTGTCAGAGAGGTTTTAGTAAAGGTTGTTTTTGTAAAATAGGCGCGAGAATGGAAAACGGAAATGCACTTTGAAAATGAAAGATGGTTTTGATTCCACTAGATCATGACTATGAAAAGAGAATGTCACACGTGAATTTCCACCGTTACGTGGCCAGCGTAACCCTTTATGTGTGATACTCTAGTTTCCGTTCTGGGATTTACTATTCTAACTCAATATCACTAATGACTTATAATTTTATAAAACAAATGAGAAAAATCAGCGCAGAAAAGGTTCTGACAAGACTGTGATTCTGAATTAAAAGATAGGATGGGTTGAGATTGGGATAAGGCAATGCAAAGATACTAGAGGACACTTTTCTTCCTATTAATACTCACAAAAGAAGTTATTAAATTGGACCGGTCATGGATTGGATCTGGTCTGGGAAGAACAGCACATCAGGCATGGGATTGGATCAGTTAGGCCAGTCACCGGTTTTGCACAGGATCTGTCCTTCTTGTTTGTGGATATTTCAATCAGCTGGATAGCGAGTTCCTCAGGCAAGCGTAGTGGTGGCAAGCCAGAGATTTTCAGGATACTGGTTCAAAAGGCCTTCTCACACCACACAGCGCTTAACTGGGTGGAGAGAATAAATTGGAGAATTTGGTCCTTGCTGGAAATTAATAGTTCTCTATTGCTGGCAAGAGTCTTGGCCTCTGGATCTGGAAGGATGTTAAAGCTGGATGTAGAATGCTGGATCAGAGTGCTTCACCGGAATCAGGAAAGTCAGTGGATCAGTGAGTCCCTATGTGTTGTCAGCTGTCTCTATTTATGCTTTACAATGACATCACAAGTGGGTGTATGGGCCGGCTTAGCTAAGCTTGCCCCTGTGAGCTGGCATAGGATCAAAAATTCATCTCCGCCTTGCGATTTGAGTGATTGGATCAAGGCCGGATGATGTCACATTTTATGGTTTGCTTTACAGTCCTCAGAGATCTCCCTTTAGCCACTGGTCTCAAAATCGGATTTGATACTAAATATGCATTTCTACATTGGTCACCTTTACACAAATCACACACAAAAATGCCATATTTTATGTAGCAGCTATTCCTCAAAACCCTGCAGCTGTGGGATATTGTCTCAACTTTCTACATAATGTTGTCCTTCTTGCTATGAACACAATTTCCAAATTTTATGCAAATTTCTACAAATGTGTGTGTTTAACATAGGGTTGTGCGTGTACATTTTCACCATTCTAACATAATACATTTCACATAAAACAATGTATATTGCCATTCCTGTCCAGAACATGTCACACAGTTCTACCACCCCTTCACATGTGCAGGCAAAAATTAGATTCACAACTCTGCCCTTAATATTTTTTTCACCCTTTTGGATGACAAGTTATGAGTCTTTAAGAATTGTTCTTTGTTCATGATTAGCAACAGATGGCCCACCCCTTTTTGTCTCCCTGCAGTCCAGGAGCATCCCCCTCCTTGTTTGTTGCTTCCAGGAGAGTTTACGACCACCTTCACACCTCTGCTTTCTGGGCTGAAAGGATTGTCATTGCTCCTTCTCTTTCTGTAGACAAGAGTCTGTTCTAACCCACAGTTAAAATCTCCCAGTGAGTTTCTGCTGAGCGGAAGGCCTTCCTCCTAGGAGAAAAAACCTGCTTTTCCAGTTCTTGCAGCTCAGCCAGGCTAATTAACTTCTAAAATTCATCCAAAACCAAATGCATTGCATCGAACATAAATACATTACTTTCTTAGCCTTAAAATCTGTGGGATCAAAAACACAACTAAAATCTGTATTCCTTTTTGCCAACAATCCTTTTTATGTTTGCTAATCCAGCAGACTTTTAGTTTTAGCTCACTTTAAAGTTTCATCAGTAACTCATCTGACAGTTGTCATTCAGGTAGCCCATGGTACTGTAACCAGATTTTGGCATGGGCTGTCAGTTTTCAGACAATCCAGTTTGTCTGAAGAATGTTTTGCTGTTCACATTAGGACTTTGTATGTTTCACAATGCTTCATTAGATACATGCATTTTAGCACCACGCAAGATTTTGAATGTTGAATGTTGTGCTATAGGCATTTTGGAGTTTTTAGCAACAAAGCAAATGTCATTTGTAGGCACATTTTGGGGATTTCATTTGCAAAGCGCTGCTTCTCTCTGCACTCTGTTTGCTGGTAATGGAGCCCACTGGCACGTTTTCTGCAGTGTGTGCTCTATCCCACCACGCATGCACCATGGGTGGCAGGTTGTGCATCCCTCTTTTTGTGTGCTGAAGCACACGGTTTTTGTAGGTTTTTGTAGGTTTTTGTAGGTTTTTGGCATGCACAAGGGTTTTGCCACCCTTGTTGCCGTTTCTTTCACCATAACTGGCAGGGTGATGCCGCATAGCGGAGTGGGTCAATAAATCCCACAGGACAGGCATTGCCCGCCGTGTCACGAAGGCGCACCTGGGTTCTTGAAGTGCACTGTAGTGACATGCATAGTGACAGGCCACCCGCCTTGGTGAAAAATAAAGAAACTTTCCCTGCCAGTCTGTGGCGTCACTAATATGCACCTGGAGAAGAGGGGGCTCCCTTTCTCCCCTCCTCTCCAGGTGCACCCTAGTTAACCATCATACAACAGGCTCCCCGGCACGCAAAAAGTTAAGAGAAGGTCCTGGGCGGCCTGTGGCATCACTATGCTGCACCTGGAGATGTGGGGGTAAAGGGATGCCCCAGTCGGAGTGCCCCCTTTGCCCCTCCTCTCCATGTGCAGCTTAGTGACATCACAGGCCTCCCAGGAACCTTTATTAAATTTTCTTATGCTGGCAGCCTTTTCTTTATTTTAGCGCCCCCTTCTCGCCTCCTCTGCCCAAGCACTTATATTAGGTTCTGTTAATGTCATCTCCCATTGCCGCTTTAGATGTTATTACAAAAGCCACCCTTTGCAAGAATTCTGTTTATACCTTTGATTGGTTTCGTCCTATACTTTTTTCTAAGGGGAGTTTTCTGTTCTTGCTTTGCCGAGTACAGAAAACTTGCCAGAGGCTGTTTATACCTTTGATTGGTCTCGGTAGATACTTATTTCTTTGATGAGTTTTCTTTTGTTACTTTTCCGAGTACAGCTAACTTGTCAGAGGTCGCCGTGCGCAACAGTGCAGCCTTTGTATACCAGATCCTTGTTTGCTGGTATTGCAGCCAGAAAGGGTTTTGATTCCACATAACCAGATGAGCACATAGTAGTAATGCGGCTCCTCCCTTTTAATCTTTATACCATATGACCATCCACCAGAAGGGTTAAGGGGGATGGGTGGAGGGGCAGGGAAGGGGGCCCCAGGTGCCAGATCCATCCTGCCGAGGTGGAGAGAGACTGCAATGCATCACCAGTTTGGGTGGGGGGCCTCAGTAAAAAGGGGGCTACTTACCTGTGACAGCTTCTTCCTGCATCTTTGGGGGATAGAGAAGCTGAAGATGTGTACTCCTGCCACTGCAGCCAGCCATAAAGATCCCTTCTTGGAAGGCTGGGGCAGGGGGCACTGAGGGGGCCAAAAAGTAAAATATTACTTTCTGTGAATTAGTTTCCCTAATCCATTGTTCTCCCTCCTTCACAACATGTGGGTAGCCCTGCTCACTCTGGCACTACAAAGCTGCAGTCACAGAATTCCACAAACCCCGGTAATGGCACGTCCTTTCACAGACACTGCAGCCTAGGTGCTAGCACCCAGATTTTTGGGACAAGCACAACGTAATGACACCTTGGGTGGGTGATAGCTGTGGAGGAGGGAGCGTAACAGTATATACATCATCAAGAAGGTATTATTTCCTCCAGGCCTAGCTGAAGATGTTTGGAGCCCATTTCAACATGATGGTTGGGGGCCCCCTTGCTTAGAGCGGATACCGATTATCATGAGACAGCCAGTTAGCAGGGACTTGAAACACGAAATGCCCACTGAAAAGCCATTAATCCACCATTCTCAGCAAGTGGCAACTGGCTGATGTGGAGAAACCGGTGTTAAAAGGCAACAAGGTAATACAACTTCTGTAGACCCCGAGGAAAGTGACAGCCGTAAGGGATCCACCAAACACAGATCGTAAATCCAGCTCTGCAAAGCACACATTTAAAGCCCTACCGAAAGTCACATTGAAAGGAATATATTGCTGTGCTGTAAGACTGCTGACTAGCAACATGGGTGCAGTTGATTGGTGGCCCCCCTGTGGCCCAAAACCCCTTCAGAATGAAAAGGTTGAAAAACCCAGGTACCATGCCTGATTTCATCACTTTTGCAACTTGTGCTGTACCTTGTTTCCAAGTTGCAGGGGCAGATTACACAGAATATGAATACTGGGAAGGAGGAGATGGCTTATGTTAACACACTTTAAGCAAACAGTTTACACAGGACTTTCTGGCCAAATAACCAGTCTGGAGTATAGGCAAACAGTGGATGTCTGCGGTGTACACATGCCTATGAAAAGCTACAGATGCTGCCCTGGATCTGATGGAATGTGCATGATACCTCATGGGAACAGTAACACCATGCTAAGCATAGGCCTAACAAATACAGGAAACTCTTAATCTGGCAAAGCCACCTCCACCATGAGTGATACGTAGATTCAGGGCCGGCTTTAGGTATGGGAGCAGTAGCCATATTAGCGGTGCAGCCATGCCAGCTTGGGGGAGTCTTTCAAGGGATCCCCTGAGCTGGCATGGTGAAGGCGCCCTATTGAAATGAAAAACACCCCTCTCTCATGCTGGTGCCATGCGCTACGGCATGGGAACACAGTGCTTTTCATTTCAATAGGGCGCGTCTGCTACACCAGCATTGACTATCCTTTGAAAGGCTGCCCCATGCTAAAGTGGCAGCGCAACCCCAAATTCCCCCCACTGCCTTGGCAGGTGGGGGAGGTGCCACATTTCGTTTTGCCCCTGGCACTAACAGAGCTAAGGCCGGCCCTGCTTGTAGCAAGCATGCTGGGTTGGTGAATCGCATAGTGAGGGAATGAGTGTATGGCAAAGAAAGGAGGCTCGCTTGTTGAAGCAATTGGCTTCTCTTTTAATCCATTTGTTTGTTGCTCTTGCTGTGTATGTTTGTCTCTGTGAAAGCGGAGAGAATACACCCGAGAAGGTTCTCTAGAGGAGGAGGCCTTGTTTGGTTTCCCAAGACAACCCAAAGTTATGTAGGGTTGCCCGAGCAGAAGTAAGGGGTATGATTGAGATACATTTGAGACTCTGAATGGCTAAGACCCTCCCTAAAGTTGATGGTTCTGGGCCTGCACCCTAGAGGGGTAGTCCTTCCATGGCAAGAGATGGTTCTGCCTCGAGTTGTGGAAATGATGTCAGGCGAGAGGTTCTGTTGAAATACAGTGAAGAAAACATTCCCTGGGACCAATGTGAGAGGCACTGCTGGGACATAAAGGGGACTGGAACGCAGGACTACTGGGTTTAATTTCATGGGTACTCTGGAATTCTGCTAAGACCCTAGGCAAAGGTAAGCATATCCTCACAGAGGAGGGAGCTAGGAAGGCTCTTTGCCCGGACCAGGCTTCCTAGGTTCCTAGCAAGAAAACCAGGGACTGGGCCACGGTTTGGTTGCTCTCAAAAGCTGGTGATTCAGCTTGTCCATGTCTCCTTGCCAAGTTCACAGAGTGTACTCATCACAAATAGAAGCTTGGAATTCAGCCTTTACAGGCGCTTATAGGATCTGTTCAAGCTTACTGATTGGCTGGATAGCTGGAAACTGTGAGAACAACCAAAGAGTTGTGTAGAATGCAGGCATATACTGTGCTTAGAGGGGTTGTTCGGACAGTGAGTGCACTTAGGTAAAGATTAGTTGATATACATATTAATGTTTAGTGATAGCTGCATACCCGTGCAAAGTTGGGGTCCAGCACCTGGAACCCTCAATGTTTAACAAAAAATAATTACTTTGCAGGTATTGCACTTATCTAACAATAATCTCACCACTATTTCCAATTGCACAATTTGCCATTTAAAGATTACTTATTGGCCAGGTTTTCCTGATGCATAACACAGTTCATCAAATTTGCCGACACGTGTTTCGACCTTGGGTCATTTTCATGGTATTACATTAAATGAACTCCTCTGCAAATCATTATTAAATGATTGATTGTATCACAATTGATTCATAACATTATAAAAATAAAAAAATAAAATTTTTACCATTCAGGGTGCTGAAGAGAACGAAGGATATATAAAATCAAAAGGAAAGAAAAATAAATAACATATGTTGTAATGTATCAAAATGTTATAAACACATCTACTAATTTCAGTATTCACATATCATAAATTAACTCTTAGTACCCAACACTCTGTTTAGTACCTAGTTGAATATTTAAACAGTACAACATCAGTATCCTAACGAAATTGTCTTATAAGATAAAGTTGCTGACCCTCACCTGTGCCTATTTTAGTGTGTCAATTGCACAGTATATCATACCGTTGTCATTCATCAAGGGTGAGTACCCCATGCATCATGCATCCCGGTGCATGTTTGATAGTAATATGTCCCTTTAAATAGGGTCTCACCGTTCGGTTTCTCCCTCATGGGTATCTCTATTGGGTACCAATTTGCCTGAAAGTGATAAATAAATTGATCTATGTTTGGATAATTTAATCATTAACTCCATTAATCTTTGGATGAATTAAGTATATAAAATTAATGATATTGGACTTACCTTACAGAATATAAGGATGCATTCAATGTTAGTTCCACTAGTAAGTAATCACAATCTCTGCTAAACTTCAGGTATGATAGTTAACAGCATCTGGATATGTCAATGAAAAATATTAGTTTATCAATAATAAAGGTAAGGTTATAAATTAGGTACCCCTGGGTTGGGTGCACCTTACAAATAAAATAAACAAACAAAACAAACAAACACAAACAATTAAGTTACCTATGTCATTTGTTGTCCTCCGTGCAGTGTATCAAGCCAGTCGGATCAGCGTGCAGCGTTCCAATAGCCTGCGGTCGCCATCTTTAAGCTTTATTTATACTGTTCACTAACATGATGAGTTATGTAAACGTATTCACATTAGTCTTTCTTCACTTGTTGTCAGTTTTAAATAAACTTTATAATTCCATAGTTAGAGTTTTGGCTATAAATCACTAGAATTAGTGTATCGCATGTTGGAATATATATAAGAGAATATCTCTGTAGATAGAATAATACGGTCGTCCTGACATGTCTTTCTCAATAAAATATTGAAGACCATGTGCGCAGCAGTCTTTCTTCACTTGTTGTTAATTGGAAAGATACTTAACAATTATAACATTGAGGCATTGTGTTAAATAATGCATTGTTTATGTCACTGATATTATTTTATCCTAATTTAATATGCAATGTTTATTTTATTTATTTGGATTCAAGGGCATCGAGGCGTTGTTACAGGAGATTGTCTTAGTTGCAGGTTATACAGGTTACAGGTACCCACATTGCTGCTGGTTATAGGAGGCATAGCAATGTTGGGAGAAGGAGAAACGCTTGGCATAGATTAATTATGACTTTGTTACTTGGCTGGTACATACAAAACAGAATCAGAGCCTAGAGAGCCATTGAGTGATGAAAAAGGGAGATCAGATGAAAAGGCGTGTTTTAATTTCTTTGCGGAACGCTAAATGGTAGGAGATTCCGCTGAGATGAGGTGGAAGGGAGTTCCATTGTGTTGCCGCGAGAAATGGGAAGCTGGTACCTCTGGAACGTGCTCGGGTGACTTTTGGCATGTTTAGTATGTTTACCAATACATATTAATGTCCCTGTATGCGCTCACGTCAGTCTTTTTTCACTTGAAAGTCGCAGCATTGTGTTAAATAATGCATTGTTTATCACAATATCACTCTCAATATTAGGTGTTTGTTGCTACTATCCAAGTCAATGAATTCAGTTTATAGTCCCTGCTATTTTCATATTAGTACATTCCGAAAATAATGGGCTTCCCTAATCTAAATTAATCCTAAATAAGTGCATACCCATCTGCGAATATCATGATTGTAAAATGCTTGATCTGATACGCATAATATTAAGACTGAATCTGCTGTTGTGCATTGGGTCCTATAAGCTGCGTATGGTTGAGGAACTATATCTCAATAAGGCAATCCTCTTATAATAAATGTATGGTGGTGCATTATTATATAACACTTGAGCATTTCAAATCTCAACACATGTTTGCATACATTAAATAAGATGGCACATAGTTTAACAAACCTGTAATTGTACTAGGTATATTGCATTCTGTTGTCCACTATCCTACAGCAGAATTATAACTGAGGTATATAGAATCCAGATTTTCACAATATTCCATGTTACATCATTTTTCCAAGGATTGCCGAAACTGATTAAAACTTAATTTGTCAATTACAAAAATACATTCATTTCATGCTCCCGGTTAAGTCCATTCTTCAAACATCATAAATAACATATCAATTTTGATTCAGCTAGTCTCAACATGACTGTTCTGTCTCCCCCACATATACCAATTTCCACTTTGCATAGTCCTATGAAACGTGTATCATCCTTACTATGAAACTGGTGATGTTCTTGCCAGTGAACTGCCAATGGTAATCTAATGTCTTGTGCGCTTAGACTTGAAAGATGTTCTCTATTGCGGATGTGTAGTTCCCTAATAGTGCTGCCCACATAAATGCGTCGACAACACAGATAATGGCGTACACCACAAATTTCGATCTGCAATTAATCAGGTCCATTATCCTAAAGGGCATGCCCTCACTGTGCATGTATTGTTTGGTGTCTGGGTGTGCATGTTTGCACATGCTGCATTTCCCACATTTATAGAATCCCTCATTGCGTGGTCTCATCCATGTTTGTGCCCACAATAGATGTGGGATCATTGGTTTGAGAAACAAGGGACTAACCTTATTTCTGATCATTGGTGCCCATTGTATATATACAGCTAGACTTGTCACCTATATATTCATCCAAATGTCCATCCATCTTTACTATGTGCCAGTGTATTTTAACTGTACGAAATATCTGATTGGTATCATCAGAATATTGAGTGACTATACTCACATTGCATTGTTTAATAGTGTTTCTAACTGTTTTTGGTTTCAGTATATCATTGCATGTCACATTCTGAATTCTGTTCGGTGCCTGCGATATACGTTCAATACTGTATCCTCTCCCTGAATCTGTTATTCAACAAATCCCATTCTAGCTTAAATTCTGCATCATCACTGTAGTTTATGTGGGCTGGATGAAATTCTCCCATGGGTATGTTATGTATCGTTGATCTTTTGTGACCGCTGGAGTCGCATAGAGTGGCGTTAACCTCTGTTGATTTCCTGTGTGTTTTACTGCCAATTTTCTATCATAGATGTATAGGTATAAATCAAGAAACTCAATAATGTCTGTTTTGCTATGTCCCATAAATTCTAGACCAAACCTATTACCATTCAAGTAATCTATCAACAATCCAAAGGAATCTGTAGTACCTCCCCAAATCACTAAAATATCGGCAATTAAGCTGTTCCAAATTGCAATGTTTTGCGCATACTCTAAATTCAACAATACATGTGTTTCTTCAAATTGTCCCATGAAGAGGTTTGCTAGGGAGGGGCATATTTCACCCCCATCGCTACCCCCTTTGTCTGTAAATAATAGTTCTGCTCAAATAGAAAGTAGTTGTTGTTTAATATGAACCTGAGAAATTCTTTTATCATTTCTATATGTTTTCTATTCGATGCAGAAAAGTCAGCCTATGTAAAATCAATTCCCTTTATGGCTAATGTATGGTCAATAGATATATACAGTCATTTTACATCTAGTGTTGCAAGAACATAGCCTGTTTGCCAGGTGATCTCTGATACTAGTTGTCAGACATGGGTCGAATCCCTGATATAAGATGTTAATAACACAACTTGCTGCTTAATCAAAGTATCATTGGAAGTGGGTAGGCCATCTGTAGCCCATCCTATTCCACTTACTATTGGTTTGACTTGCGGAAGTTTCTCATATCCTTTATGTATCTTCGGAAGAAAGTATATTGTGGGCATGATAAGCTCTGTGATACATAAAAAATGCTCTTTCATCCTCCATGAAAAGTCCTGCATTGTGCCATTTTGTGATAGGTGTTGTCATCTCAGTCACCACTGTTTTAGTAGGATTGGATGAAACTTTTCTCTAACATCCCGGTGTGGCAAGATTTGTATTGGCCATCTCTATATAATCTTTTCTGTTGAGGATGACAACCACTCCTTCCTTGTCTGCCTCCTTAATCACAAGATGTCAAAGTTTCTAGTGCTATATGCTCATCGTAAACTAAGTTACATTTACTGTTATCAGGTTTGGTTTTAGCTCTGTCCATATAACAGTGAATATCCCCTATAACTGCTTTATTGAAGGTCTCTATGACACTGGCTGCTGTTAGGGAGCATTCTCACTTATGGCTAATTTCCCTTACCTATAGAGTCCCCCAGCAGCTTTGATGGATTTGAAGGGTTTATTTCTTTTTACCTGCTAAGAGTGAGACTCTTTTCCCACTCTTAGGCATCTTTGCTATGTGTGTCCTAGGCTATTTTTGTGTTTAATGCCTATGGGATCTTTTCTCTCACCCATAGGAAGCATCTTTATGCACATGTGTTACACAGCACCCTCTGTGCAGTGACACAGGGGTGTCTTAGCGACCCCCAAACATAGACTCCATTCCCTGGGACTGACTACTGTCTCCCAGGGCATGTAAAGTCCCCATTGACTTTACTAGTCAATCTCTATGAACTAAACCAGTACACCCCATCTTAATATGGAAGTACTGGAAGGGGTTAATAGTTTTTCCCCTTTGTTCATTTTCGAGAGGGTACCTTAAAGTCCCCCTCTACAAAGTTTCTGGCTGGTGGCAGTGGTTACTACCTTTTATATTCGACCGCAAATATTTTCCTATGGGATTTTCCCATTGTTCGAGGCTAATACTTTTACTGACAGCCTCTAACATACCGCCGGTTTATTTTATTATTAACTTTACACTGGTAGGTTTTATTTGCCAGAACTTTGATAAAACTTCTTTCTCAAGTCTTACTCTATTTTTCTAACCCAGGTCGGGGATCCTTTGTTTGCTCTTTTGGCGGGCTTCTGCCCAGAAGCCCTCCTTTCGGTGCCTCTGAGTCTGGGGTGGGTCTGTTGTTTGGGAGGGGGAGTCGAACCCATGGACAGAGTTGCCACAGCAACTCAGGTCGCACTCTAACCTGATAGGCTGGAGGGTTTCCCGCCAAGATGACCACTCCACTGTGTGAGTGACAGCTAGGCTGTATGAATGGGTCTCTTTCTGCATAAAAGCAGGGTCCTGAGGACTGGAACAGCAAGACGTCGCCACTGGAACTACAGAACCGAAGGGGAGAGAAGCCAGAGCCATCTTCAGCATCTACACCACCGGTGAGGCCCTGCCGGATCGTCTCACCACTTTTCTTCCACACGACGAGAGGAGATCTTCAGCGAAAGAGCCTCCTTCCCTTGAGCTGGTGGGGTCAACCAGTTCACTAATCGCTTCCTCAGACCTGCCTTGGTTGAATTGACAGTGCCCAGCACTTGGAGACCGGATAGCCAGGTAGCTATCGACCCAGGCCGCGATTAAAAGGAGCGTTTCTTTTAAACTTCGTTTGGCAGCACAGCGGCTGGTTTCATCCCTGGGTAGTGCAGCGACTTGAACCTTCCTCCACAATGAGAGCCTCTCTTCCTCTGTTGGATCCCTTAACCTGCAGGAACTACCAGGAACAACCGCCACTGCAGGAGCCACTTCTTCACGTTTAAGGTACATTGTTCCGCCAGGCCGCCCTTTTTCTGTGGTAGCCCTAAAGGTGTTTAAATACTTTAACTACTTGTGGGGTCGGCCGCCCTCTCTCTTAACATTGTCTTTCGCCTCGCATCTACCTCTTCAACAATTTTCTACTAAAGACTTGACTGCAGCTACAAGAACATTTTTGCTCCTAAGCTCCTGCTCCTGTAACACTGACTCTGGCTCAGGGCTATTGACTCTGGCAGATTTGTTAGATCTGCTCTCACTAGATTAGTTTTCAATGAGAAATGTGTGGATGCACCTAAATCTTCTAAACCCCTTCGTATTCTCTATATCTGTGATTCTGTGATTGTAAGGTCACTTATGGGTGAAGTATGTAAAGGCCTCTCATAAATCAACATTCTATGATGAGAGAATTTTTTTAGTTTAAGTTTCCTAATGAATTTTAAATCAATTAGATTAGATTAGATTAGATTAGATAGCAATTAGATTAGTTTTAGTGTGGGGGAAAATGAGAATCCTCTGTTGAGAGCTGATTCTTCTGCCAGTGTAAGTATTTTATCTGAGTATCTGAGAGATTTATGATTACATTCTGTGTGGGCTTTTGAACTGTTGTTTTCATGTTCCTGATCTTGTTAATCTTTGTGTATGGTTGGGATCTATGTTTTTGGCCCCATCTTCCTCCTCTTCTTCCTCTGATGGTATTGAGGGTATTGATATAGCCTGTGCTATTGGCTTGTGGAATCTGACTTGTTTTTAACTGATTCGTTGATTGTCTCTTTTGTACCTTTTTATTTCTTCTAAAAAACCCTTCCCGTTACTGCTCATGGTTTCATTAAGTACAGAGTCCTCGTTAATCAGCTCTTTCGTACTAGAGCTCGATTGAGCTTCATTGTCTCATTCTACCTCAGAGCTGCCTGGGGAGGATGTTGGTGTAGAGGTGTGTGATGTATCTTTTCTCCTATCGTTGTATTTGCTTTGAAAAGTAAAAACCCAGTCTTCCCTAAAATCCCTATTGTCCCTGTAATATGTAATAAGTTTGAGTTCACCTTGATAGTCTATGAAAATAGAATACATTTGTGAATAATTCTTCTGTTCTGTCCTCTCTAAACTGTCAATTTCTGCTGTCTCTAGCTTCACCTGATCTATTTGAAGAATTGCTCTTGTGTGTTCTCTATCTGCATGTTTGATTAATAGTTCTATCATTGTTTTTGAGCTGTTCACCAAATTGTCCTCCCATTGTTGTGCCAAATCCTGGTCTTTCTTTTTGCTAAAGTCTGGAAATATTAGAATCCTGAGACCCCTGGGAATTTTCTTATTTTCAAGGTAGTTGACCATAGAGGGCTTTTCCCAGTATTTATTTATCTACTTTTTCGACAATCTTTCCAATCTAATGAATTTCTGTCTAAGTGTTTCTGATGTCACTGGTCCGTATCTGAATTATCGTCAACTTTATCTCATAAGACAATTTCATTAGGATACTGATGTTGTACTGTTTAAATATTCAGCTAGGGCACTAAACAGAGCTTTGGGCACTAAGAGTTAATGTATGATATGTGAATAGTGAAATTAGTAGATGTGTTTATAACATTGCGATACATTACAACATATGTTATTTATTTTTCTTTCCTTTTGATTTTATATTTCCTTTGTTCTCTTCAACACCCTGAATGGTAATATTTTAAATTTTTAATATTGATAATGCTATGAGTCAATTGTGATACAATCAGCCATTTAGATAATACAAGTAAAGCAATTATGTTTTGTTGTATACTGTGCTTAGAGCTTGTATGCCACAATTTCTGATTGTCTAAAGAGAAGAAAACATGGTCTAATGAAATGTAGGGTGGAATCTCGGATATAGGGTGCCTAAGGCTAGGAACTCTTAGTTGGCAATGGGGTTGTTGAGAGACTCCCTGGTCAGGCTTGAAGACAGTGCTTATTCCCCCATGAGTGTTAGAGAGTGTCTTGAGAGAAGGGATCATGCTAAACCATGCAGAGCATGATTTTAATAGGGTGGGTGCTGGATGGGTGGACAAAGACTACTTTGTGGTTGGGCTCCAGAGCTTCCTGCATTACATGTTATCAGCAGTAGTGTTGTAGGTCTGCATTTATAATATATAAAGGCATGACATGGGATAAAAACATAAGGACTTATATAACATGAGTGTGGATGATGTAGTGAGTTGGGTAAAATAAGAAACTAGTGTTTTTTCTGCATTACTATGTTTAGTAGACAGCACAATGTTAATATT
This sequence comes from Ambystoma mexicanum, assembly GCF_040938575.1. NCBI lineage: Eukaryota > Metazoa > Chordata > Amphibia > Caudata > Ambystomatidae > Ambystoma > Ambystoma mexicanum. The sequence continues at coordinate 921,395,689 of NC_090930.1, read as the reverse complement.
GAGATGTTACTTTGCATTGCTCTTACTCTTACTCTTGCATGGTGGATGCATTTGCTTGAGGGCTGGCAGGGCTTACTCATTGCATTCCACCACACTTAGTTGGTTAACATTCTTTGAAATGTTGGTAAGCAATTGGTACTCACTGGGATACAGTGAAGTTTGCTCCTTTGCCTGTGACAAGTCTTCCTGGTAAGTGTGAATGACTGAGTGAATCACAGACCTATGGGTGCACCTGGCTTCAAAGCTTCTCCGCATCCTAGGTAGCAATCTCATCTTCCAAGACAACAAATTGCACAGCAATGAAAACTCGCTTTCTTTTTAAACTCCTTAGTCTATTTCTATAATGTCTGCTTGTGCAACATACACAAATTGTTTGCTTTTTTGTATTATTTCAAATTGTGTGCGGTCTTGTGCAGAAGGGTTGTGACCAAGAAGTTCGGGCTGGGCTTCCACCTTTGAGATGGGATCAAGCCTGATATGCACTAAATGGCCTTTTCACGTAGTTTGTTTTGTTTGAGTCACCCAGATTGGGACGGGTAGGTCCAGACGTGGGTCCCGAGTATGATGATGCCCAATGTGGCCAAAACATGGCTGGGTTTGCTTGTGATCGCATGCCAAGTCGTTTGTGCTTGACTGCCCCCTTTAGGGTGCGACCAGGCATGTTTTGCATATGGTCTTTGACCTTCTGTATTGACTTGGCATGATGAAGAACAATGGACTGAAGGGTTGCCCAGAGGAATGGGATGGGTTTTGATTTAGTCTAAACCTTTAAGTCAAAACCTCTTTTGTTTTGTTCAAATCGTTTGATTCATCACACACAACTAGCCACATGCCTGTGTCCAATGATGACTACACACAAGTGTCCTTATCACATAATTTCTTTTGATGTGTGTCTTGAAAGCACACAAGTAAAACTTGCAGACTCTTTTTGTGGGCTCACTTCCTAGTACACTGGAAGTGGGCACATGATTGAATTATGTCTTTTAACCAGTTAATACTATACAATACCCTGTACTAGTCTAAACTGTATTCTTGTCTAAAGGAGCATGATAAAGAAGATGCCCAGATAAATAAAATATATCACATTTATTTTTATTTTTATTTTATTGAGCATTTTCTATACATCAGAATTGTGTTTTAAAGCATCACAAGGTGCCATGGGAAGGGAACAAGGGGAGGGAAAATACATTGGCAAAACAGTAAATACACAGTCGTGGTGCTCTTAGGCCTTGTGGTATTCGGATGTGCAGGTGCAGTGAAAGAAATGCAGGAGATAGGGATTGGTGGAGGGGGCAGGGAATGGACAAGTGCTGGTGGGCGCCCGGGAGGGAAGTGCTAAGGGGAGCCAAGGAGGAGGCCGCAGACTATATACTAGCGTGGGTGATGTAGAGCTGCCAAGCAGTTGCCCGCAGGTGCAGTGCAGTGCGGGGATGGTGCTGGTAATGACTGGGTGGAAGAGCCTGGTATCGTGTGAGACTCATTAGGACCAGGCCACCGTTCTCAGCGGCAGTGGGGTGATAAGCAGGGAATGGAAAGAGGTAGATCAAATCCGAGTTTTGAGCAGTTTCAGGAACTTAAGGAGGTCCAGCTCAAGTCTGAGAGGGGCAGGGAGGCTGTTCCAAAGGCAGGCACCAGCCAAGCAGAGAGACCTGCCCCCACTCTCTGCTTGGAGAAGTGTTTGAGAATCAAAGAGTTGGAGGTAGAGGAGCGCAGGGCTCTAGCGAGGGTAATATCTGGAGAAAGAAAATTGGAGATAGAGTGGCCCCACGCCCCAGAGGGCCTTGTGGATGATGCAGAAGGTCTTGAATTTGATCATTGCAGCCACCGGAAGCCAGTGGAGAGATTTTAGGAATGGAGAGATATGGTCCCTGGGCTTGAGGCAATTTTCTGGATTAGCTGAAGGGGGTATAGTTAGGATAGAGGCAGATTGAGGAAGAGTCTGTTGCAGTAGTCCAGCCTAGAGAGCACCAGGGGCCTGGAGACATTGAGTTTCTGGGGAAAGCTGAGGATAGGGAGAATGCCTCTATGGAGGTTCAGCTGGAAGTGGGCCTTCTTGGCAATGTCCAAGATGTGAGGGGTGAAGGAGACAGAGGAGTCGAAGATGACCCCAAGGTTTCGGGTCTAAAAGGATGGTGAGGGTAGAGGGTCCAAAGAGGGAGGCCTAAGGATAGGAGGGAAATAGGGCGCAGGTGTCCCAATAGGATGGTACAAACATACTACCTAGTCATTTGATGGCAACATCTGGAAAATGGTGTGAATACCTGGGCATGTGAAGTCAGTGCCTTTGAAATGCCTATATAACTAGCTATTTTGGCAATACTTCAGTGCAAGGACCAGATGCAAAGACAGGCATGTTGCTTAAGAATCAAGGGGCTGAAGGCACACTTGATAAGAGACATTTGCTTTACACCGGGAGCTCACTTACAACTGCAATCAAGCCATTACCTATCAGAACAATGCCTAGAAATAACACCAGCAGGCCCTGTACGACGTGATAGATATATACATTTTTTTAATTGTTCATTTATAATGCGCTTAATACCAGCGAGTGCTTTGTAAGTGCGGGATCAGGATTCAAACCTTTGTTGCACTGTGTTGTCTTGCTTCCAAGACAAACGTGTTGCCTGTGAGCCAAAGGGATCCCAGGAGGGTGTGTTTGAGGCAGGGATGGGAAGATAATGGATGGGACTGCTCTCCAAAATCTGCTCTTTTCTACCTCTTTCCCTCGTTCTTTTCCCTGGTAATCACCCCACTGCCAATAAGAGACTGGTGGCATGGTCCTTCATGAATCTCACAGGTTACCAGGCCCTCTACACAGTCGACACCAGCACCCCCACCACCCGCTCAGCACCCCGTGGGATTCCTCCACCCTAGCACTTAACAAGAAGCCTCCTCCCTGTCACCCCCTTGGCACCTGCCTCCCAGGCGGCCTCCAGCACTTGCTCTTACCTTTGCACGTTCGAATGTGACAAGGCCTAGTAGGACCACAATTGAATATTTACTGTTTTTCACCATTGTTATTTACTCCTGTTGTCCCTTCCCATTTTGTCTTGTGGCGCCTGGAAACACCATTTTGGTGAATGGGCTCCTAACAAATGCTCAATAAATAAATAAATAAATAAATAAATTGTGGCAGGGCGTGGCCAATGCTTATCCCGTTCCTACTCAAAAGCCAAAACTGTTGACTTTGCCAATGCTTATTCAGGGAAGGAGTGAAATTGGTATTGCACATTTGTGGCTGTGAGGGGTGACCCTGATGTCTGCTTCTTCCCTGGAAAAAATAAAAATGTTAGCCCTTCACTGATACCTTGACACCGATACACATTCAGCTGGGTGCCTTAGCGCATATATAAAGACGTCATGGAATACATATCATGCAAGATAAGATGTTGTCTCTTCCAGTTCGGTTTAGGAACCGCCAGGCATAGAGTTCTCTGCATAATCATGAGAAATCTTCTCCTATAGAGCCATTTTTAGACTTTACAGTCTTGCTTTGCCTGCAGTAGAAAAATGCCATTATTTCTAGCCCTCTCTTGTCAGGGGAGGATAGCTCAGCGGCAACGTACTCGCCTTGGAAGCAAGACGACACGGAGCAAGGTTCGATCCCCGGGTCGGTGCTTAGAAACCTCTGGGTATTAAGTGCGTTATGAATAACCTATCATATCATATCTCCTCTGATATGTGCTATTACCCAGTGGTTTAATCTAGCACGTGCTTTAAGTGACTGGAGAAGTTAGCTGCCCAGTGCTTTAAACTGTATAATGAAATACAAGCAATTCAAACTCATTGGTTTTACCTGCGTCTCTCAGCCACCTTCCTGGGGTTCCAGCTGATGAGCTGGCTCGTTAGAAAGGGATTTTGTTTTTGCCTATACTGCTGCTGCTCCCTCCTCAATGCCTACTATTCTAATGTACCTAGGGTTCTCTGGAAGCTCCACCTGTCTCATTTTTCTCATTGGCCATATTTCTGTTTAATTTCCTACATGCTTCTGCTTGTTACAATTGGTCAAGTTCCATACCTACTCAATGGCTTTGTTTATTAGTTTGTTTCTTTAATTTTATGGACATTTCTGGCTATTTTGTATGCCTCAAGTTCTCGGGTTGTGTTGTTAAATTACATTTCTACCTATTTCCCATTCATTCGCTGTATATATTTTGTTTCTCTATTACCTCCTATTTAAACGTTTTGCTTCTCACCTTTGTATTTTGTTCTGTGCAACAACATCACCAAATGAATACCATTGTCTATGGCCTTATCAAATGTTGAATCCAGCTCATTGTCCTTGAAAACTTTATTTTCAAGCTCCCATGTGTACACCCGGTTTCTGAATGTCTCTCGATACGTTGCCTTTGGGTTCCAGTAGGCAAGGTTTCTCTTTATTATCACTTTCTCACTGATTGTAGGAACTTTGCACTCAAGTTACAGCATGCAGCCTTTCTCTTGGTTATCAGTCTTAATGTCCCTCGGCACATTGTCTTCAAGTTGCAACCAACATCCTTTCTTCTGCAGTCTTTCTCTAGGGCATTGCTCTCGGTTTTTCTAGGGACTTTGCCTTCAAGTTCCAAAATGTAAACTTTCTCTGTGTAGTCGGTTTCCTGCAGTGTTTCTATTAGTTATCAATCGCAATGACTTTAAAAACTTTTTTTCTAGTTCCATTATGCAACATTTCCATGTAATCATTTCCCTGTACTTTTTCTGTTAATGATAATTCTCAATGGCTCCTGGAACCTGGCTGTCAAGTTCCAACATGCAATGGTTCACTGTGCACCATGTGTCTCAATAGCTCTAGAGACTCTCCTGCCCCACCGACCAGTCTGAGTCATCAGCCCCTCTTCTCACAATCAATTTCTCTTGTTGCTGTTATGTTATTTTCAGGGGGTCTGTACAGCACACTAATACAATAAGAATGGCTTACTAGTGCAAGGCATAAGAGATTGCTATAAGTTGTTTGAAGAGATATGTTTTAATTAGTTTTACGGAGCTTATATGATTTGATTTTTAGAATATCTAAGCTCCACAGGGAGGAAGTTCCACAGTTTTGGACTCACACAGATTCCTTGGTCTCTGGCCCTTTTCTTTTTGTTTTTGGCACAACTAGAAGGGGCAATGAAGCAGACAACAAAAGGTCTGCAGGGAGTGTATTTTTGGAAATTTAGATTTTAGAAAGGTATGGGCAGACCACTCCATTTGAACTCTACCTGACTTTCCACAAGCAGCCTGTGTAAGGCACGCAAGGTTGCAATGATATGCTCAAACTTCCAGAGCCTCAACAATAGATACGCTGAAGCATTCTGCAGCAACTGAAGACATCTACTCATATACCTCAGAAATCCCACATATACAATATGTAGGATAAAGTAAAAGAAAGTTAGAGGGTGGCAGCACAAAATGCTGAAATCGTGCACTGCTGTGTGTATATATGGGGTACCTTTTCTCCAACCATGAACAGAAATCAAGTTGCTTTACTGCACTAAAACCTAATGTACTTTCCCAAACTCTGCAAACAAGAAACATGTAGCTTGTGAAGTGCAGAACAACACATTCCCAACAAATATTGTGGAGCAAAATGTGAAGAAACCAAAGGACTTGTGTTCTCTTGCACACCACCTGGAAATGTTTCCATGTACTTTCAAGGAAAGCGCTAATTAAAATGAACATAATTAAAATGTATCCTAATCCTATTCTTCTTATTAAGATGAATATTTAAAAATGGGAAGTGCGTTCAACTTAATAAGTGTATTAAATTCAGAATATGTGTGAATATTCAGAATATGTGTGGAAATGCTAAACACAAACAGTATTTCTTTTTTCCAACAGCAAAGAGATTTACATTAGTAATGTAATTTTCCATAAATAAATGGGAGACACATTGCTGTGATGTAATTATATATGAACATTTGCATGTTAATTCACTCTAGAAATATTGGGTGCATTTGACATTTTAGATGACAAATAATAGTGTTATAAATGTTGGCTTTGCCAACACTTGTTCTTGTCTATCCTTCAGTGAATCTATTACAAGCTAAACTTCAGTTCAACTCACATGGAAAATACATTTCTGATAGGAGAGGTCCAGTGCTTCGGGGGATTATACATTCACCATCTGGAGAAGCAGGCCTCTTATCCAGCCATCTCAGGAACCAGTTAGGCCAGTAAAACAAAAGGATCATGCGCTCAGGTCATAGAAAATAGCTTATATATACATCCTTTCATTCCAAAAGAACCCATAAGGTGGACTCCTGAGGTGATCAAATTATAGGGATGATCACAAGAAGGACATTCTGTTTTTTCAAGAAATGTAGCATCAAAGGCTGTGTGACACACTTTAAGTTTCAATTTTGAACGCTGCTTGACCATAACATTCACAATTGAGAGCTTATGGAAAATCAAACAAAGGGACATAGCTACTCATATTAATAATTACCTGAAAACTAGCATTAACATCATGCTCTCAGGTGCGCAGTTCAACAAAATCGAAACTGCCCACTTTGAAATGCATTAGAAATACAGAGCATAACTTTTAACTTAACTCTGCAACACAATGATGTGGAACAAAAAGAATAACTGTTCTGACATCATAATTATTGTGATATGTATCATTGATAAATAAAATCATATCATTTAATAACTTCCTAAACAATTATCACACAAATTAATGTTAGATATGTCTGAATTCGGCTTGATCACGGGAATCTAAAAATCCATATTTCATTGATGGGACAAATTCCTACTGGAAGATATGCAAGAAAAAATGATCAACAGTCCAAATTATTCAGAATGCACCCCTGCCACATGCTAACATATTTCTGACCTGTTAAGAGAAGTGGTGTATTCTGTGGGAGTATCAATCTGTGAAGCAAGCCAATGGGAAGATTTAATGAATGAGAACATGTGATGTAAATATGACATAGTGAATGGAAAGGAGGGCTTATTTACGTTCCAACCAACAGAAATGGAGAGGTCTGTGGTACTTTGAAGGCTGTACAAAGTGGAACGTCTATACAACTGGGTGAGCGGTGAGGTGGGTTGACATCTTGTGGGATAGAGAGACTCTGGGCCTTGTTCAGGGGGAAGCATGAGGCAGATTTTGCCTGAGGTAGATCTGATTACCAGAGGCAGACAAAGCAGAGAGCAGAGGAGCCTAGCTGACTGGAGAGATAGCCTGAAAGCTGTCAGGGTCCTTCCTGGCTGGCTGCCTTAAAAGAACAAACTAAAAGATAGAATAAAAAGCTACAATGCAATTAGATATATGCCCTCTTAAATAATGTTGTTTCAAAGTCCCTGGAATGAGTGAACCTAGGAGGGGGAGGGGCATTAGCAGGGGCCAGATACCAAATAGAATGATTAGTCTTTCAAGTGTGAAAGGCAACTTGCTTTTTTATTATATTCAAACTCAAATGCGATTTTATTTAGTGTAGGAAAAATAGCATTTTCCTGTGCACAGCACAGTGCCTGCTAGACTATAACCAAGTAGAATGTTATAGCATTTTAGTGTGTAATATATCCCACTTTCTGAGCATATTCAAAGGCAAAGGAACATTAATTTAAACTGGAACCCATTAGGATTTCTGCACAGGTTGCACAGGGTGCACAGTGCCTTACAACTAAAGTTAAGCAAATTAAACCCTGTGTGTTTTCACAGGCACAGTCAATTACTGGGCCTCAGAAGCATTGGCTAATCCTTCACAGACTAGCAAAGTATGTATAACTCAAGAATTGTGAAGATCTAGGGCCTCATTAGGACTTTAGCGGTAGCCATGCCCTTAATAAGGGCATGGCTGCCACCAAAACCGTGTCCGGGTTCCCTGAATGGGGAATTACCAGGCCATTCCAAGTTTGGAGGGCCTGGTAATTCCTCCTTCAGGGAACCTGGGCCCAGACCTTACCCATTCCAATTTGAGCCCCGATAGGGCTCAATGGGAATGGGTGCAGGGAGCTAACAACGGGCCGATTACGACCGGCCAGTTGTTAGCTCCCTGGTCATTTCGCGGGACCCGGTAATGACGCCCGGTTTTACCAGGCGTCCTTAACCGGGTCCCGCGAGGGAACCTCGTAATCAGGCGGAATGGGTTTAACGCATCCGCATCCATTTGCGGCACCCGTTAACCCATTCCGCCAGCGTCGTAATGAGGCCTCTAGTCTTTTAAAAAGAGATATTGGGATGAGAGGGCGCTTAGTTGGACCACTACTTTTCTCATAGAAAATAATGCAGTTTTAAATGAACAGTTAAATGTTGCCAGTGGAATTGTGTTGAAGTGGGAGGACTCTGAATTAGATACACCTAAATTATCCAAGAGAATTGAAGGGATAGTTGTTGTCATTTCTTAAAATCATAATTTTGGGTTGATGCATAGATCAACCACTGTTCTGTGAGTTCTAAATTGATATTACAGCTTCCCTAAATGTAATCCTGTAGATTTGGATGCAGCCCAAAAGTGCCTGTATTTCCTTTAGATGCATATGCTAGAGGCCAATCATACCACAGCACATGCGAATACATTTCTAATGGGAATATCTAGCAAATGCAAGAAATGTGCAATTGATGTTGGAGAACATAAAGAGTTAAGAATTGATATTAATCAAACTAAAGTGATGTATGTTATATATGAGTAGCAAAGGTGTAACTTGCGCTGGCCAATGAGCAGCAATGTTACTATAGAACAATATTATGCTGTTTAGAAGTTTCACTGTATTATTTAGAATTGTCATTCAGAAATGTAAATATTTGAATAATGTGAATGATTTTATAGATTACAAAATTAGTGAGAATTTTTCAAACAGGTTTCTTCCGCAGTCAAGCTGTCTAAATTTCTAAATTGTACTGTGCTGACTTCTCTAGCAAAACATTAGGGGGGGCACAAAATAAAATAGAGTATACATTCAAATATGCCCTATTTCTTGTCCCATAATGATGGGATGAGTTGTACAATAGGGGGTGCTAAATCAAAGTGGGTATTTTAGCTAAATTAATATTTAAATCTACAATGATACTGGGCAGCTAATACATTAGACCAAGGTATATAGGACCACAGCAAACGTTAACTGAATGCAATTGGAAATGTGATGAAAGGAAATCATTATTCTTAGGAGATGCAAAATGGAAAGCCTCAAGTAATCACTGAGCTAACCTCGGATTTCACAGATAAATTAGAATAAAGGAAAACATCCATGCACTTCGCTTTCGGGGGTGGGTGAATTACAAGCACGTAGTTCGGAAGGCCAAAAGGAAGATGGCGGGTGGCTGATATGATTGACTGTTAGCTTGCATCCAATTACGTATGACAGGAAGACAGTCTCTGAATGGGGCAAGAGGTGAGTTAGCGTTTCCCAAGATGGAAGATCATCTGTGTTTCATCTGCATTGTTATATGCTGTGACGAAATAACTACTGCTCTGCAGGAGTACATGGAGGAATAGTGGATAAGCTAACTACTCAGTCCTCACCCTACTAAAAACTACTGGCGATGCCAATCATGAAGGTGGAAAACACCTCTTTCACCTTTTTTTGTAATGTGGGCTTTGGGCAGACTATTCTCTTAAGAGGGGTGCAAGTGTGTAAATAGTAGCAACTCAAAGAGTAATAGTACAAAGACTCCAAAATAAAAGAATGTCCAATCAAGGTTTATATAACAAATATATGTATGTTAATTGAACAAATAAATATGCAATTAAGTAACTAGAAAAATACTAACAAAGACTGGCTCCTGTGGGGAGAATTCAGGAAATGCAGAACATATATCTGGTAGCACTCTGGGTACTGGAGTAGGGGTGAATAGGCAGAACATTGCAATAATGTCACTTGGAAATGGATATCTCTTAAGAAAGAGGTGCAAATGGGTCTCTTATCAGTCACTACAGTGCCTAAAGTGGACCAGGTGGTCTGGGCATCTCAATAGTATCTTTTTCTGTTCTTGGGTGGTTGAACAGCATTGAAATGGGCTTCTCAATGCTGTTCTCCTGGGCCACGCCAGGTTCAAGAGCATTGAGTTGCGTTGATCCCAGTGGCAATTAGGTGTTGAGTTCAAAGTGTCCGAGTGGTTGGTTTGATGGGTGAGCTGGATCAAGATGATGGATATCACTAGTTCAAGTTGGTGAGTGACATGATGCTTCCAGCGTTTTGCGTCGAGATTCGATGCAAAGGTCCTGATGATTTCATGTGTTGTGAAAGACAAAGTGGCTTCAAGGCTTCCACAATGGTGAGTTTTTACTCAAGCTGAAGTGGCTACTGGTGCGATGTGGAGTCAAACCAGTTTGAAGGATACAAGCAGCGTTTCAAAATGCGATAGAGTGCCAAACGCAGCAGCGCAGGTCCTGTGTGGTTTGAAGGCCCTGAACACAGTTGAGTCAGTTTGAGGATGGTTTGAAGCATGCAAGCAGGAGTCCAAGTTGCTTAAGGCTTCTCAGACTGCTGTGAGTCACACTCCAGGGGCTCTAGGACAAGGCGTGTCCTTTTTACACTTCATTCCCAGTAGGGAGCTTGCCTGGCAGCTGCAGGGGTTCTTTTGCCGCCCAGTTCCAGTGCTGCTGGCAGAGTGGTAGCTCATGATCCAAAAAGCAGTCACTTCCAAAGTTACCTGGGGATGGTTAGGGGAAAGAACTCTCTTCTGTCTTGAGGGTACCTGTCTTCACCTCTAGCAGAGGACTTCTGAATGGACTGCACTCCCAACAAGGTCCAATGAATTCTGCTTTTCTTGTGTGAAGTGAAAAATGAATCAAAGAGGGAGTGAGAGGCCCCTCCTTATAAAAGTAAAAGGCAACAGGGAATTGGACAAAAGCAACCAGTTGTAAGGGGTTTAATCCCTATCACTATGACGAGTCATCACTTTTGCCTTCTTGCATCCTAACCATAGAGTTTTGTTCCACAGGACTGGGAGGGGTCAGGGAGTGGACAGGAAGGAAAAAGAACTCCAGAGAAAAGCAAGATGACTAAACTCTTCTCTGTCCCCTAAGGCTGCTCTGTAACACCCTGCCCCCAACCGACCAAGTCTGCAACTTCAGAGGCCTTTTGCTGTGCAACAACCTGGTATGTGGCTGACCTTTGTTATGTGTAAGTCTCTCTGAGGTGTGGTGCCGAGGTGATCTCCTGGTAGAAAAACTGCTGGACTTGAGGAGATGCATTGCCCTTCCTCCCAGAGAGGACTGCTGCTGTCTGTCTGACTTGCAGAAGGTGAGACAGGCAGGCTAGACATTAATCCACATAGCCTTCATGTAGCTGACCTGCACTCACAGGAATGCCACTTGTGTGATACCAATTTGATGCTGCTGTAATGTGGGTTCTTATCAGACACCATACCAAAACTAGGTATGGGTTATTCTAAGGCTTTATCCTGGCATCAGACTGATAGGGCCACAATCATACTATCTTGGCTTAGAGGTGTGGACGTTAAATGCCCGCTCTGTCTGCGGGCTCATGGTTTCTCAACAGTCTTCAGGATTGTATATGTGACCTTTGAACCTGCTCTGTGCCACCTAGAGTCAGGTGCTGCTGAAGTCAGGAGAATGATGCAGCAGGGCACGTGTGCACTTTGGCATAGACATTTATGAATGTAATGGGGGGTCAGATCAGCAGACGACCCTTTCAGAGAAGGATAACCCTAATCAGTCCATTGATTACAAATTCAAAAAAGCTCCAGCTATACCACCCTCAATAGAGGGCAAATCTTCACATATGCGGAGACTCCAAAGGATCTAACTAATTCCACAGGAGGACTAGTATTCTTGCTGATTGACTGCCCATTTTCAAGAAAACACATTGTTTCATCTTGTCTTTTGACCCGATCTCTGCTTCTGTGATACAACATCCCACAAATAACAACTGTGATAGCCAAAAAAAGGAACAAAGAAATCGAAATAACCCATTTTTCAAGTAATATTGATAGTAAAAAGCATGACATTCTGCATGAAAACAATAAAAACATATATTATTGTAAAAGCTTTTCTATAAAAGGAAATTATATGTGGAATTTGGTTTCTTAATTGTTTAGTGTAACAGGTATGGTATAAATCCCTTATCCCTCCCCCTGCTCAACACTGCACCACTTTTAAGAACGTATCTATTTCGATCTTCGTTTCAAAGTTGGGAAATACCCCTTATCTTTAAGCCCACAGCCCAACCCTCCCAGTCCTTCTCATCTGCTCTAAATCATACTGCTCCTGACCAGAATTGTCTTTTTATTTTAATGGATTATATGTTTTTATCACTATTAAAGTCTGACTTTTTTGCTTTCTTATTTGTTAGGTAGTTACATTTGTATACCGTTATTTTGCAGAAGTAAATTACTTTCGTTGTAATTTATTTCAACAACATTACTTTCTGGAGAAGTAATTTGGTATGTTTTTAGACGGTGTGAGGGTGTAAGGGGGTGGGGAGGTTGGGGGGTGCGTGTCAGTGTTGGGGAAGAGAGGTTTGGCAGGATCGCCCAATTACACACCAAAAAAAAGAAATCAAAGTAATGTTGTTAAAATAAATTACAATGAGGTAATTTACTTCGACAAAGCAACATGGAACCTCTACATTTAGTAAAGGTATCATTTGCCACTTAATTTTCAGTATTATCCATTTTTTACAGAGATATTTTGACTAAGTACTGACCTTTTTGATTAAAGGCCCTTCTGGTAGACAGGATTTGGGTTTAATCATAAACAGTGAACTATATAGTAAGATGGCTACTCTAGCTCATGTTTCCTTTTCTCTACAAGGTCTTTTCTAACATCTGTTAATACAGGAATGCTACATGTCTAACAAAGACCTTGGGGGTCATTACGACCTGGGCGGTAAGGGATACCGAGCACCAGTAAGAAGACCGGTGCCGGTAATCCCTTACCGCCCTATTCCAAGGTCCCTTGGCGGGGACCGTAAGGAACGTGTGGTCTGACCACACGTCCCTTATGGGTCCCGCTAAGGGACCAGGGCGCTAATAACGGGCTTGCAAGTCGCTAGCCCATTAGTAGCGCCCTCCCCGTTCCCATTGAGCCCAATGGGGGCTCAAATGGGGATGGGGAATGGTTTGTTCAATGGGGATTTACCGGTCCCGCCAGGGTCGGACTGCACCGGTAAGTCCCCATTGAACAACACCGGTGCCGGACCCGTTACTGGAGGCAGTCATGGCGCAAATAGCGCCATGACTACCACCAATCTCGGAATGAGGCCCCTTATCTCCGAAGTTGTGCCTGATGCCTCAAAACAGCCCTTCAATTAAGAGTCGATTTATTTGTCGATTTATTTGTAGGATTACATTTCTGCTAAAGACAGATATGTCAGTATCTGTCTTGGAAACTCTAAAATTATTTGCTGTGACCTGCACCCTTAACCCACCTTTAATACTGAAGAACATTCATGATCCAACAAACAACGTATATTAATGTGAAGACTGTACAAGGTTGCCTTCAAAGTAATCACCTGTTAGCACTGGATGAAGTATATATTAAGTAAAAATGTCAGTTCCCTCCACCCACAATGTTTTCATCACAGATGCACCCTGGGCCTCATTCTGAGTTGGGCGCAAAGGGATTACCGGTACCGGTAAGGACACTGGTGACGGTAAACCCTTTGCACCCTACTACAAGTACCCTTAGTGGCTCCCTTCCTTAACGCCTGGTCTGACCAGGCGTTAAGGAAGGGACCCGTTAAGGGAAATCACAGCCAATAATGGTACCACAATTTGCGGTACCGTTATTAGCTACTTCCCCATTCCCATTAAGCCCTATGGGGGCTTTTTTCAGTGGCGGCGAGAGTGATGTTTCTCATCCTGTGTAATTTTAGCCTTTTACTTTTGACTGCCCTCTCATTTTTTACCTTTTTGAGACAAAGTAGAATGGCATGCTATCATGCAACTATAGCCTCAAACCTTTCTTTCTTATTTTCCTACTAAAAAGAAATGTGGAAAGCACACATCCTGTCTTCTTTTAAATGGGATGTTTAAAACATATGAAGAGGAAAACTCCTTTGATTTTGAAAATGACTTTGGAAATCAAGTAGGAAAATGCACATAAAATACACGGTGGCTTCAGTGGTATGTGTACTTGGACGGGGGTGGGAAGGGGCTGCACAGTTCCAACACACTGCAAACTAATGAATAGCTCTCAAAAGTACAGAGCACCGGTTTAGCACCAGGCATGCTGCTCATCTCCTTATCACTCACCAGGGCCAAAGTCCTAAAACTGACCCCCAGGCTATAATGGCCTGGAAACTAGGTCAGGATCTGTAATATTAAATGTGCCCAAGCTCTGTGAATGGTTACTGTACCCACTGACTACGTGTGTTACTTCTCTCCCCCCTCTTCATCCCCTTTTGCCGTTTCTTCTGATCTTGGCACCAGAAAGCAGTTGTTGCTCTGATGGGTGCTAGACAAAACCCTATCACATCCATGAATACATCCACAAAACACAACAACAACATAAGAGGCACATCCTTAAACCATCACACCATTTCCAGACCAAAACACATTGCTTTTATCATACAGTTGCTGCTTATTTTAAGAAACCATCACTGCTGCAATGAAGAACTCTGAGAACATAAAGCCTTTACTCCTGCTTTTGCTTCATGACAATGGAGTATACTATTGCAAAGCAGGCAGTCTCCCGAGCTGCCTTGAAATATTCTCAAACGGCCCGAATGGAGAATACAACGTTACCAGATGCCCCGATGTCACCAGTGGTCGAAGTGTATGAAAGGAACTAGTGGAACTATGTTACCTACTGGCCTGCACCCGCTCCCCACAAACACCATCGCCACACCCCTTAATTCACCCAACACAAACCCCCAAACACATGCACCTGCTGTATAAGGGAACGTTCAGTGCAGTTTTAACTTTTTCCTACACTTTTATTGAAAAACGAAACCATTCTGGAATGGCTTCTTTTGAAAATAATAGTATAGGAACAATAAAACTTAATAATAGTAGAGCACCACTCCCAACTGCTTCCGCCCACTTTGACCACTGGAAGTCCCCAAGAGAAACTTGCTCCAGCCCTGGCCTTTTATATCTAACCACAAATGATTCACTGGGAGTTGCAGGACACCCCTTAAATGTAAATGCATACCCTCATTTGTGGGATGCGGCCCTCGCACCAGCTGATGCCTGAGCATGGCCTGGTATGGCTCTGAGTACTCCAGTTATCTGTAACCTGGCACCTCCTGGCACTCACCCTTGGCTTCCCTGCCCGCTATTGTCAGCTTTCGCCCATTCACCAACCTCCTCACACCAATCCTGTGAACCAATTCCTCTCCCTCCCCTACTCAGCCCCATGCATGTGCCTTCCAATCTGCCCCACGACCTCTCTTCTAGAGTGTCATCCTAAAGTATGCATATTATCTGCGAGGTGGCTCACCTTCTGCCCCGCAATGCCTCCTCACCTCCAGCTAGTGCCTTTCTATTTCCTTGGCTACCATTTCCACATGTCATCTGTAGTGTCTTGGTGTCCTCTTTCTACGTACCTGGTTCTCCTGGCCCAGGAAGAGAGGTCTTTGGAGTTGTGAAGCTCATATAAGCTTAGGATTAGCAATAATGGAGACGTTAGATCCGAAGCTCCCGGGTCCGTATGTTATTGTGGAATAGGACGTAATGTCTGAATAAAAATTACTGACCCCACCAAAAGACCTAAAACACACACCACGAAAAGTTCTAACTGTTACTGTTATGTTATGTTACTTTGCATTTATATAGCGCCTTATGTACCATTGGTATAGTCTCAGGTTGAACGCCCTTGGGAACCGAAGTTCAAGTTAGTAGCGAGGGTATAGAGATTCAAAGGTGCGTGTGAGCACCGTATATGTGTGCAGCTGGTGTGGCATTCGTATTTGTGTAATAGCTGCTTCTTAGCTTTAGGTGTTTTGGTTGGGAGATCAACAGTATTTGTTCGTTCTGGCAGGTTTATGCAGATCGATTCTGGCTGCGTTAGGCCTGAGGAGAACGCCTGGCTGTATGGTGTTTAACCAGCGGTGTTTAGTTAGAGTGATGTGGAGTATGAGGCGGCTGTTAGTATGAGAACAGCTATACCGAATGGTGTCATAGTATCTCTGTGTTCTAATAGTGTGGTGGAGTGAAGAAGAGAGTAAGCGTGGTGATGTGACATGATTGTTTATATGCTCTTTCAAACATTCTAAGCACTCTAAACCATTCCATGTATGTTGCGTACTTCTATGCACTTCAATCAGTTCCATGGGCTCCAATCCATTTTATGCCTTCCAATCGGTTCCGCGCACTCCAATCTGTTCCACGCACTCCATTCCGTTCCATCCACTCCAATCCGTTCCACGCACTCCAATCCGTTCTATGCACTCCAACCCGTTCCATGCTCTCATGTTCGTTCCATGTACTCTAATCTGTTCCATGTACTCTGATCTGGTCGGTGTATTCCAAGTTGATTTATGCACTCCATCCACATATTTCACCCATACCTTTCACATATTATACCAGTACTTTCCATATACTTCATCCGTTCCATCTACATACTTCACCCGTTGCATGCACATATTTCACCCGTTCCATTCACATAAGTCGTCCGTTCCATCCTCATACATCACCCATTCCATCCATATATATCACCCATTCCATCCACATACTTCCCTGTTCTGTCATCTAGGCATTTGTCCGCTCTAGGCACTCATCCGCTCTAGGCACTCATCGGATCTAGGCACTCATCCGCTCTAGGCGCCTGCCAGCTCCAAGCACTTGATCCCTCTGCGCACTCACCTGCTCTACGCACTCACCCGCTCTACGCACTCACCCGCCCTACGCATCCATCCGCTCTGCACACCCATCCGCTCTGCACACCCATCCGCTCTGAACACCCATCCGCTCTGCACACCCAACCGCTCTACGCATTCATCTGCTCTGGCACTCCTCCGCTCTTATGCGCTACTCTGCTCTTACGCACTCATCCACTCAGCACACTCCTCCGTTCTTACACATTCTTCGTTCTTACACACTCGCCCGCTCTACACACTGGCCCGCTCTACACAATCGTCAGCTCTGCACACTCGTCCCCTCTGCATATTTGTCCATTCTGCACACTCGTCCGCTCTGCACACCGATCTGCTCCGTGCACCTACCCACTCCGCACATCCATCCGCTCTTACGCGTCCATCCGCTCTTACGCACTCATCCGCTCTTACGAAGTTTGAACTTTTCGTTGTATGTGTTTAGGTGGTTTGGTGGGGTCGGTATGAAAACATTTTTTTTAAAAGGCTGCGGGGTGCTGGGTGGGGGGAGTGTCTCCCGCAACGCCCCGGTCACTACAGTGAGCAGGGGTTGTGGGGGACACCCCCCAACCCCTGCCAGAAAAGCCAGGGGCTACGGGGGTGTCCCCCTTAACACCCCGCTCACTATAGTATACAGTATAGTGCGCGGGGGTTACAGGGGGCACCCCCGCAGCTCGCTCGACCAAAAGTTAAAAAAAAGAAAAGAAAAGAAAAGGACCCTGCAGCGCCAGTTCCCGATCACGGAAGTAAAAGGGTACCGGTGCCGCAGGGACACAGCGTGCCTGTAGGAAAGGTAAGTAGGGGGTGGGGGTGTGTTGGGGGTGTGTTGGGGGTGTGAGTGAGGGTGTGTGCGAGGGTGTGTGTTTGAATCTGTGTGATTTGTAATGAACATTTTTGCATGGGAAATGTACGAACATTTTGTATTGCATACATTTACCATGCAAACATTTCCGTCGCGGGTAATTTACCCACGGACAAATCACGTAGATCCGTTATTGCATCTAGGGTATTGTGGCGGTGGACCCGCACCACAATAGTTTTCATGCGCACTGGTCCACCTCCCATTAGTACCCCAGGACTGCTTCGCCCCCCATGCCTCCTGTACCTAATAGCTATAAGCCCTTCGGCTGGGAACTTTACTATCCGATAGTGGCAGCAGGAACTGTGTTAACCCCTATTACTGGCTGTTGATGCCTCCCGTCTTTGGGCTTATTGTATAAAAAGAAACAAAAACCCCATCATGAAAAGTGCTGTTGATGAAAAAGCCAGCGCTGTAAAAAGGTGCTTCCAATGTCGTGGGGCTGAGTGGCAACTTTGTGAATACTCGTAGATAATTGCCAGTTTTTTAGAATCCAGAAGAAAAGAAACAGTATTTCTCTGAAGTCTTTGATAACTGTAGATTTCCTGCCATCTGCTGCCACTGTTCCGAAGATGTGCTCATTGGTTAATTGCGGATTTTACTCCTGCAATGCATCGCAAAATGTAAATCTCCTCGGGATTACCCGGAAGGTGAAATTGACTTGACCTCAGTAGACATTGCCCCTGTTTCAAAGAGACGTAGTCTTCTTGTCTTTTTCGTTGTTGCTATGTCGGTTCTCACAGCGCGTCGCAGTCCCTGCACCTTCCTCTCTGTCGATTTGCAGGGCATGTTGACTGTGTTTGCTTCAAAGCGTAAATAAGAGAATTGTTTCTAACTCATCCCTTAGTGTAACTCAGTGGCACATGCGTGAAATCTCCAACATCCCTTTTATTCTTGTGCTCAGGTGCTGCAAAATCTGCCGTATAGTCCTAAGAAATCAGCAGAAAACCTTAGGAATTCGAGGCACAATTGCTCAAAAAGGCAGGATTTCTGATATCAGTCTGAACAGTATTACATTTTATGACATAAATGCCACGGTTCACCTTGTGCATCTTGTACAATATATTGCACTCAATGAAAGACCTGCGAAAAACAATAATGCATGATCAATAAAAAAGGGAATTTGAGTCACAGCTACGTGTTTCTAAAAATAAACTTGACCGACAAAATGTACGCTCAGAAAGTAGAAATGATTGTATGTATGTACCACCGACAACTATGAAGACTAATTCCATCTCCTTTCGGTACACCATTACAATTGGTGTTTGCTTGTCTGTTTAAGCACTTCATACTGCATGCATCTCTTTCCAGAGGTGATTACAAGTTAAGATTAGTATATGAGTCCTGGTCCTATTGAATAGTAAAATCCAGTCGGGTTTTCATGCTGACCAAAAATTATGCAAACATTCTTTATTGTAATTCATTGGGTGGCCATTTTTCTCATGCATATTCATTGTAGCTATTATGACGTCCCTCTCCCACCGCATGGCTCCCCCACGCTGAGAGGGGGAGCCAACACAGAGAAGTAATGCACACGTCTTTATTTCTTCACATACCAATTTCAACTGCTTTCCCACATCCTGTCCCCCCCCTTCCGCCCGCGCCGCACCCCACTCCCTCACTTCACTTTTGCTCACGTGACTCCCTCCAGGGCCTTACTGAGAAGTTACAACCTACCTCTCATTTAACAGTACATTGGCTCCTATCCATCTCTTCGATAAGTCTCTGTGATATCTGTCTCGCCCTGCTAGGCCTGTCATAACCACTCACCTAACATCAGTCAGGACTCGGTCCATCAAGTACCCCATACACATCTCCACTGGATTCTTCTCCATTCCCTTTGTACGTGGCACCCTGTTCTTCTGGATCTAGATCTTGTCCTTGTGTGTTTCTCGGGACCGTTCCAAGCATTCTTTTGAAGTGTGAAGAGTTACGAGTCACTCTCTTCCTTTCTCCTTCAGCAGTAACGAGCAACCCTTTCACTTTGGTGATCATTAACGCAGCACTGCCGAAAGCAGACGTGTGTTTGCGGGTTAGACGTTGCCGCACTATCACAGTCTCATGTGATAGCAGAGTCATGTGCCGACACGTGTTTCGACCTCCACAGGTCTTTCTCGAGACAAAGCTCTGTTAGCAAAAGTCCCGCTGATAAATATCCTGTACACAACTAGTGGAGGATATTGATCAGCGGGACTTTTGCTAACAGAGCTTTGCCTCGAGAAAGACCTGTGGAGGTCGAAACACGACCTCCACTGTGGAGGTCGAGCACATGACTCTGCTATTTGGACACATTCAATTTATGGATTGCTTGAATATGGACTATTTATATAATTAAAAAATATTAAATAATATCCAAAATCATTTCTTGCTAACAAATAGAACTTGTATATGGTTTGATCCAAGATGATTTTAATAACTTGATAGCGCATCCGATTGTGGAGCAATTACTGTTTTTCCTGTTTTGTTAAGTGGGAAAGAGGTGCCCACCTGTTCCCCCGGATGCTGCAGTTAGATTTCGTAATTCTTAATATTTTGTAAGCTCAAGCACTTCAGAATACCTGGTATACCTCAGTTGTACTGTTTCTACAATATGGAACACCCATGGACTGGGCCCCACTGCTGACTCAATGATGTCCTATTAGAATAATTTGTGGAGTTCTTCTTCAACTTGTCGCTGTTTGTTTACTGTGATGCTTCTGTATTGTTGGGCTACCGGGCATACCTTTGGGTTTATGTGCAGATCGATTCAACTGCCTTTTAGCTTGCCCTGACCTTCGAATAGTGATGGAAATAGATGTTTTACTTTTGAAGAGGTGTTGAAGTATTTGTGGGCCATGAGGTGATACAGTACATATATTAGTCCCATATCCAGTGCAGATTTGAAACTTAATATACACCCACTGTATGTGGCGGCTTCTACGACATATATGGGTATCTTTTTGGATTGTGTTTTGTACTTGCATTGTGCCATGAAATACCCTTTACACGGCAGCAGGGTCTTGGATCCATATGGGTAGATGCTGACTTTTGCCGGTCATAATTTCAGGGCATGTGGAAGGTTGCTGTACACTTCTTCACTAATCCCATTTGCTGTGACTTCAGTTTCAACCAGGAATAAAGCTGGCATTTTGTTCGCCTGGAACAGTAATACTGGGCTCTGCTCTTTCACTCTTGGATTTCCAAAGGCGTATATATATACCCGTTTCTTTTGGGCTCACCGTAGAATCATTCTCCCCTTCTTGGCTCTTATGCCGATGACTGACTGGAGCCGCTGTCTGGGACCGCTCTGCTAGGTATCTAACATACCTTTTTGGCCTCCTCTTGGGTCGTGAGGTTGATTGTCTGTTCAACCGCCATTCTGTTGGTGTCCTTTCCTGTGTCCTACTTTCCTTCTTCCTTTCCCGATCTTGTCTGGGAAACTGTTCATGATATTGACTCTGGCGATCCCTATGGTCTACTTCTGGGGCATGGTGCACCACCGCCACTTGCTTTACCTCTGGCCTGGCTGCGATAAATGTGACATACAGCCTTGAAGTGGTTGTCTCTTTTGCATGCCAAGCACTGCTGTCCTATCGCCGGGCAGGTACCTTCATGGGGAAACTCATAACCACATCGATAGCACAACGGTTCACCTTTTCCTTTATGTGGCGGAGTGAATTCCAATTTGTTGACACCCTCCGACAGCCTGGTGGAGATCTTCACATTGCCCTAGCCAAATGCAGGATCTCATCCAGTGACTGCGTTTTTTTCCCGAAGTCATCACACCCTGCCATTATTTGCGAGCGCAGGTTCTCCTCATTGGAATAATTGTTAAAGTCACAATGTTTGAGACAAATGCAAAGGCGCATAAGGAAAGCGTCCATCGACTCGCCTTTTGTCTGTTTGGTCATTCAGTGAGAGTTGCTATAAGCTCACCATAGGTGTTTGTTGATCCAGCCGAGAGCTCATTGACAATGCCACTCATATTTGGACCGATAGCTAGTGACAGCAGCCTGTGCATTTTCTCTTCTACCAGGGGCCTGATAGCCTTCCTATATACATCAAAATCCCTTAGCCACCTCTTCCACCGAGGTCCCAGACTGCAGGTCTCAGTCAGATCAAAATAGGCGGGCATGCATGGTCAGGCTGTCTTGAAGCCTCACAGGTGGTGTGACGGCACTGTGAGGTCCTCCCCCTCTGACATGATGATACTGCGTGCTGCCTGTTGGAAAAGAGAAACACTAGGCACTGATGGGCAGGCAGATGCTACCTGTTTCACTACTGGCTCCACAACATGTGAACTTTGTCTTCCGTGCCTGTTATGACACTTCCTCTTGTGGTGGCTTGAAGTAACTGTTGCTGCCGTGATGAACGTCTGTTATGCTGCCGGACTGCATATGAGAGGCATGTGTGCTCTTGTCTGATGCAGCAAGTGGGCCTGCCTCACTCTGTTAAATGTAGCGGACGTGTCACACTCTCTCACCTCTCCTTCTTGGCCTCCCCCGCGTTGCTTCCTTCCACTGAGGGCGGATCTGCGCCTCCGCAGGAAAATGAGGTCTGCACTGCGCCTCGTTTCAGCTGACGGCTGCTGCTTGCTTGCCACGGTGTGCTGGTGGAGTCTCTCTCCACGTCAGCAACCTACAGATGGGGCAGCCTGGGCATGAGCGGGCCTTATGTACTATGACGTCCCTTTCCTCCCAAGTGGCTCCCCCACGCTGAGAGAGAGAGTGGAAATAGAGCGGTAATGCACATGTCTTTTTTTCTTCACATCCAGTTTCAACTGCCTTTCCCACATCCTGTCCCTCCCCTTCCTCCCATTCTGCACTGCGCTCCCTCACTTCCCTCCCTGCTCACGTGACTCCCTCCAGAGCCTCACTGAGACATCACAACCATTATCAAAACATGCTTGGATTTAACTTTTGGGTGGTTTGACAAGCCTAGTCCTACCCAAGTTGCATTCGACTTCTGAAATAGTGCCTGAAGGCCCACTTCCTTGTTTGGGACTAACCCCAACAAAGTGACAGTGCATCTTTTCAAAGCTGTGCATCATCGAAAGATGAAAACATTACCTCTCTGCTTAGCTTCATTGAAACTGTCCTCCCTTCACCTATTTTAAGTTCTGTCCTACCTTGATTCTTTGAATCGGGTATTCACATGGTCCCACGTTGAGCACAGCCTTTGTGCAAATATGCACTCTTGAATACATATTTGCACTTGGGGCAGGTTTCAACGCTGTGACAATGCCAGTGCAACAGCGCACTGCATCAGTGTGAAGTTTATGTGATAGGGGGACAGATGTTCATTGAAAAATAAAATGTATAGGAAGGGGAACAAGCACTACATGGAATGAATATACCACTGAGGACCTTTGCTAACCTAGGGCCTGCTAGATTACTTGCTATTTTAATAACAATAAATAGTACACTTGTCTAGGGCATTTTACAATGCACATTGTCTATATGCGCGGATAACAAGTGTTATTATGATGCAGCTCAATGGTATCTATTTTTATCAACTAGAGAAGGATGAGAGGCTGAGTGGACCTGCCATGTTTCAGATTATACACAGACCTCAGCAGCGGGCACATTAGTCAACTGAGCTATCTTAACAACTGTGTGGTGGTTCCAGGGCACAGTCTCCTTCTCATTTAGTAAGGGACCACGCTTGTTCTGCCACAGGGCCTTTGGTAAAACACTGAGAAAGATAACCATGAAAACTATTGTCAGAATACTGTATTTCTACGTATGGCAAGTGTTTCCTAAGGTGTCCTAGTCCTAGCGTATCGCCCTTTATTTCTACATGACCAGGTCTTTCTTTGGCACATAGTGTCCATGGCCTGCCTTCTCACTGTATGAACTCTGTTGCAACTAAAATATAAACAAGCATAGGCATCTCCATCCACGAATAAGATCCCTGAGCATTGCACAACAACATTGAGCCGACCAGGCTTCAGCCTCCTGACCCCCTAAAAATGTGGACTATGTTGACTCTACCTGGCTGACCTACAGAGCAGTTGCCGGACAGAACAGGACGCAGATGTTAAACGGTGCCTGGGTTTTGCTGTTAACAAAGACCCTCTATTACTAACATAAAGGATTTCACTGTTAGCGCCTGCATTCATATGCATACATTTTTAGGCAATTGAAATCGTGATGTGGGTTTAGTACTTGCAGGCCAGCGGAGTGATTGGAATGGTAGAGAGGGGACAGGAGACTGCCCGTCCCCACAGCTGTCCATAAGTGGGTGATTTCAGACTTAAAGGAGAGAGTTAACTGTTTGTATCATTGAAGCTGCACAAGAATAGTCTCATTAGAATGCATGAAGAAGTCTGATGTCCCCCACACAAATATGTTTGACCCTCCCCCATTGTCTTAGGTTAACGCCTCTCCCAATATTTGAAAGGTTAGCGCCCCCTGAAATGTAGGTTTTGTTGCGTCCCTCTACCTGGGTACCTTTCATGTTCATTTGAAAGGTACTCCGGAGTTAACTTGTCATCAGTCAACTCAATCAAAGGATGGAGTGAAAAACAGGAGCATAAAAGCATAAGTGCAGTCGGATGTTGCATTGCCATGGCTCCCAGCAGGATGTTGCATTGCCATGGCTCCTGGGATGTATTAATTGTATTTCTTCTGTCCGACTACGGCTATGTCCAGGCTAAAGCAGCATTTCATTATTCACAAGTGGGCGATATCTATGAAAGTAACCACTTGAATTTATAAGCACAGGACTAGTGGCATATTAGCCAGAAGGCAAGAGAAAGTAAATATCGTGGGCGGTTGATTATAGCAGCTCTCATACTCTGCTGTACTTGGGGCATCTTGTGAAAGTGTGTTGTCAATATATAACAATTTCTATTTTAGTTCCAGCTATTAGGTGTGCTTGAGCACGACCTATAAGCCAAATGCATTGCATTAGAGTGCAGCTATGATGAAGGTGACGTGAGGAGGAACACACAGCTTCTGGGTGTTGTTTGGCTTTTCCCCACCCATTACTGCCCATGTTGGCTTTGGCAATGCATGTTTGCTCTGTCTCTGTGCAACTTTGGATTTTACACTCAAAGGAGTACCGTCAACGCTTCCAAAGGCAATGGATTCAACTTTAAGAATGTTACTTTGGTCTGGCCACATTCCGTGTGCCGTAACCGTCCATTGAGCTGTTCGTGATTGTTTGCCATAGCGTTAAGCAGGTTAATTTTACAGCAAGAGTGGAGGCTATTACTGAAAATCTATTAAGTTTCGCATCATAGGACAGTTAACAATGCAAAACACAACAGACTATTGTGTGATTTAGGTGTTTACATTTAGGTGTTTACAGAATAAAATGACACAGCGCTGAATGTGTCTCTTCCTTTGATGCTCCTGAAACAGCCGAGCATTAGCCCCTCCCCCTATTTGCAGTGAGCGACCCTGGATGCTGATCTTCATCCATGGCTATTGATCAGTGATTTGAAATTACTACTAATAGCCCAGGTGTGTGACAAACGTGGTGATGTATCTGCACTCTTCTCTCAATTCTAATTAATGGTAACCTTTGTTTAGGTCTAATTTTGAAAACATGGTGGCTCAATTTAGCATGTGAACCATGTCCGTGATCTTCAGGGCTTGATGGCGTTCTCTCATGATGGCTTCATTTGGACAGCGCATGTCTACACATATTTGAATGTCTTTCGAGTCTTTCTTGGGGACTGGCACAATCATGGACACCCATGGAATGGGCCCCACCGCTGGCTCAATGATGGCCTGTTCCATTAATTTGTGGAGTTCTTCTTCGACTTGTTGCTGTATGTTTACTGGGATGCCTCGGTAGTGTTGGGCTAGCAGGCGCACCATTAGGTTTATGTGCCGATCGATTTGACTGCCCTTCCGCTTGCCAATACCTTTGAATAGTGATGGAAATAGATGTTCTATTTCTGCAGAGGGGTCGAGGTATTTGTGGGCCATGAGGTGATGCAGTACATTTATTAATAGCACTACTAATAGCAACTTCATGGTGAGTTTTGTTTTTCCGATGCCTGAGGTGTCACATGGATCCAAGTTTCTCAGTTCACCCTGAAGACTCAATCTGATCCCACAACTCCCTTTCCCAAACAAACTCCTCGACAGATGAGTAATCGCTGAGCTACAGCTGTTCATCAACGAAAACAGGCCACACAACCACCAAGCCGCTTTCCACTTAGCATTGGAAATGAAGCCATCCTGCTTGCCATAATTGAGGCCACTAGGCAGTTAGGAGACTCAAATTGACAGCATTTGACACTTGGGAAAACAGTGTTCGCCTGACTGCCTGGTGGTGCAAGAATCCCCTTCCTTGCATTGGCACATATGACATCGCAATACTCCCTGTTGAGTCAACAGGAGAGGACTAACCCTGTGGGGGACAACAAAACATGTATCTCAGACCATTGGCAGACCTCATCAGATAAGTGAGCCTATATTTTTGTATGAATGTCGAGGACACCTAGATGTTTCATTCAAATACATACACACTAAAAAAAACAGCAACCATTCAGGATCATCAGATTAACTACTGGCACAACAAAATGGGGAACACAAATCTGTCCAAAGGCCCTTGGCGACTGCCCCAGCCTGGCACAGAACATCCCGCACCTTTGAGTCATTATCGACTCTGACCTAACATCTCAGTGCTTACGAACTGTCACTTCCATCTAAAGGCACTTCATCGTGCCCTCAACATCTTCACAGCTGCTCACAAATCTTATTCACAAACACATCAATCTCATCCTGCCTCAACTTCTACAATGAAATCCATTTCACTCTTCGCAATGCCTAAATTCACAGGTTTCAGTTCCTCCAAAATCTTGCAGCCTGCCTCTTTTTTGGGATATAATGCCTGGACCATAAGTCATCGACAATAAGGACACCCTCCACTGGCTTCCCATTCAAAAGAGGGCAATATTCAAATCTTGTGTATCATCCAGGGAGCCTATAATGGAAAAGGTGCATGTTTCCAGTCTAAAACATTCTACAAACACAAACAACTATGAGCACTTTCTGCAGCAAGCAGAGGAGAATTGGTATCCTACAAAGACTGCCTTACAAGAAAAGCTGGTCAAACCTTCTCAGCCTTCTCAGCCCAACACCTTCTCAGCCGAGACATGCATTCTTCGGAGCACTCTACAAATGCACATTCGGAACATAGGGCGAGCAGCAAGCACTCAAGAAGACAATGAAAACCCAGCTGTTCCCGACACCAGACTAAACCCCCAGTCCATCTCTTTATTCTTTCTTTAGTAACAAAGATACTGTTGGGTGAATGTTGTGTTTTACAAATATTGGGATACAATAAAATAAAAGTGGTTTCCTCTGGAGTGTGACATTGGTGAAATGAAGGGGAAAGGGACAGGTGGCACCAAGCATGGTGCTCATGGCTGCCTTTATCTTGTACGCCGAGAGTCTCCGCGATAACTTGGCTGGCTTCGCCTTTCTCATAGGTCCTTCTCATACTTACTTGTGAGACTTGGAATGGCTCTTGCAAATTTAGTTGCCTATTCAGAGTAGGTATACATATATACAGTAGGCTGTAGGAGTTGTGTGAGAGGTGTGCTAAAAGAACACCCTGCTCTTCAGAGGCTCCGCAGACTAAGCGGACATCTCAGATCGGATGCTTTAACGCTAAGCATGCTGTACACCTTGTTTTTCAATGCATTACTTGGGAGGCCATTTTATAAATGTGTTTGAGAAATCTCTTGTCCCTCCCCCTGTCTTCTTCTCTCTCTCTCTCTCTCTCTCTCTACACACACACACACACACACACACTCACACACACACACACACACACGCACGCATGCACGCACGCACGCACACACACACACACACACACACACACACAAGCTCCTCGTGACACTTCACATCATTTGAAGGCTTAGAATGCACAATTATCCTCAAAGTAAGCCCAAATGTTCACTACATCAATACATTCATATTTGACGATGATTAGGCAAACCATGGGAGATGTACTCTACTTGGAAGTCCCAGGCCAGGCTGTAGGTAGGACAGAGACAGGCATCACGAAGTTTCTCAGTGAAGATACCGAGTCTCTATTAAACACCATTTCAGATGCTTTGGTCCATTTGACAAAAATTCACCACATTAACACACAAGTATGTTTTTTTGTACATTTTAGTGAAGTTCATTCTAAGGGGGGAACATTACAGGAGGGGGTCCTCAAAAGTTCTGTTCCCTGTGCATACGATCCAATGGAATTTCCTCTATCACGTATTTACACCAAACCACCACACGAATCTGGTGTCTGGGCCCACTTGGGAACTTAGTTGGTCCGGTAAAGAACTATTCCGCAGTTTTTATAACATTTGCAAAAAAGTGGGAACAATTAGCAACATTTAGTTTTTGACATTTGGAAATTGTGGAAAATTTCATGGACCTGCATGCAGAGAATTATTGGCTCATTTGGTTCTGCTGGCCAGTGTGAACCTGAGTCAAAGTTATTCAGATTACCTAATGTAAAGAAAGCCATTTGTACTGGTCAAGGATGGACTGAATATTTCTGATGCACCCCCCATTTTGGTCTGCGGTGGTTGTGGAGAGTTTGCAGGGTCAATGTTGCAAAAATTAAAAGGGGCTCATAGCATGCTCGATGGCTATGCCCTGGGCAGAGAGTCCAACCTTCATGGCACAGTCCATGACAAGTGGGTACATTGAATGCCTTTAAAATCCCCAACTAATGGCATCTAAGGCCCACTGGGCACAAAGCGTCTTTGTAATTTGGATGGGGCATGGCCACAACCAATGACTTGGGCATTGTCTTGAATGGGCATGACACAGGCAATACCTAGTTGGCACTCTGGGTCTCTTTGAGGTGCCCAGGGAATTGAATAAGACCAGGAGCCATGGGCACATTCAGTGTATTTGAGTTGTCTTCTGCATGGCCAAAGGCCATCCCCTTATCAAATTGTCCACTTGGAATTGCCACAGGCAAAGGCCAATGGGAACAGTGGGTGAATTGTAGGTGCCCTCTGATGGCTGAAGGGCATCATCTGGGTGCAGTATAAACTGGGCATGGCTGCATGACATGTCCGGTGGTCAGGTTGCCTCTATTTTAGGCATGCAGGCCATAGCGAAAGCAATGCCCCGGGCAACGTGTTGTGCGCTGAATTCTTTGCTGCTGCTTGTAGAAGTGATTGTTATGCTTATAAAACTAACTTGAACGTCTTAAGCAAAATCTAGATTTTTCAGTCATTGAAGTTAAGCAGACCTTGATTGACATTGCCCTAACGTGCAGCTGAGAGAGAAAACGGTGTGTTACAGGATGCATAGAGTTGCTTGAGCAGCGCTGTAAATGTGTAGTCTATGTTGTGTCATAATGCACAGGAATGCACCTGCTGCAGTTATCATAAAGCATAACCTCTTTCTATTAAGCACTGAAATAAAATGTTACCCTGGCATATGGACTGTTTGGAATCTCCTATTGGGGCTTGGGTGCGGGCAGCCAGTTGGAGGAGGACCGCTAGGAAAGGATGAACATCCTAAGGGTGAGGGACGGGGGTAGCTCTGATTGGTGCAGGAATTCAAATAATGACTGCAGCAGATGCCCATGGTGCTGGCAAAAGATAAACACTATCCTTATTGACGCACACTGTTGAGTCAAGGGATCTGCCCAGTTTACGTCAAGTAAAACATTCTGGAGGAAAGACATCGAAACAGGATGCATCTCCCCTTATGTTGCGGTCAGAAATTGCCTGCTGAAAACAAAGGCACTTGGGGCCTGATTCAGAGCTCGTCATAAAAGGTGTGTGGAAAGCCGACATTCTCCCCTCCGGTTTCCAGCACCATCATTCTGAGATGGGTGGAAATATTGGAGGAAAAATGTCATGCTTTCCAGCAGTAAAAGCTGCTAAAATATCTCTTTGGGGGGAAACTTGTGCTCCAGTGGCACAGCAGGCAAGTCCCAAAAGACTGCCACTTTTCTAATTTAAGAATGTTTTCATACACTTTCATTCACATAGAAAAGTGGCACGCTGCAGTCTGAGAAATCATATGTTTAAAATGGGAAAGTGTGTTCTGTGGAGTTTAACAGCACCTCCCAGGGTACCGTTAATTAATGCTTCTTTTGGCTGGTGCAGGAAGGTGTTCTGGCCTCTGAATGCAGTCCTTGCCAGCCCTTTAGATGTGAGGTGGTTGTCAAGGCTGTTGCCATGCCGTAAATCACGGCTTTGCAGGAGGGGCAGACTTTGTTTATTGCCGCCTTCTTTTTTGTTGCTTTACAGTAGACTGGATCTCGAAGGGGTTGCGTATCCTTAGAGGAGACCCCGTGTTTGAGAACAG
This sequence comes from Ambystoma mexicanum, assembly GCF_040938575.1. Classification (NCBI taxonomy): domain Eukaryota; kingdom Metazoa; phylum Chordata; class Amphibia; order Caudata; family Ambystomatidae; genus Ambystoma; species Ambystoma mexicanum. Next base: position 921,365,848 of record NC_090930.1, on the reverse strand, counting down.
TGTATGTGAATAATGCCAGGATATGTGTGAGGCAGTCAGTGAACATGGTATTAACAATACATGATAAGGAACATATAGCCTCATGGTATAGAGATATCTCTAGTTACTTGGAATGGCCTTGGCCCCACTTGCTCATCAATAATAAAAGCCCACATAGTGAACTTGTTAATAAATTCCCCTAAGAAAAGACTATAGGCTCATGAAAGTAAGTGGCTGATGAATTGCAGAAAGCTTCTGTTTCCATACACTAATATACTTATTGCTGTATACAGACATCAGCGGTCACCAAGGGCGTCGAGAACGCAGATGCTCGTGGGATTCCACCCCCCCTCCACTTCCTCCCTGACCCCGGGAACAGCCAACTGTGCTAAAAGTCCCGATACCAGTAATAAGACATCCTAAAAATCCACCCACCGGCAACCCCCCTCGGGAAAATTCTAACACAGCTCTCCTGGCGGTCGCTGCAGCATTGAGAGAGAGAGAGAAGTAGAGTCAAAGGCTACCCTAACCCAAAACCTGACATGGGGTCACAAAATTGCAGCGGAGCTAGATAGTTACTAGGTTAAAGGACAAAAACACCTTGTGATACAAAAAATATATCAAAGAAAATTATTTTTTTTAACTTTACACTAACAAAAAAGACATAATTGCAAAAAGTGCTGTGGCACTGAAAGTATGCATCATTGAGCACATGGTAATCTGCACATTCGTGGGTTAGTAGACAGAGTGATAAAGTTATTACATGTATTGCTTAGGATCACAATACGTTCATATTGTCGACACACAGATTGGTGTTTCTGGTTCGGTATATTGATGACAAGTTGCAGTGGCTGTAAAGAGTGAAGCAGCGCTGCTAGGCTGTACCGAACGGTCTTCAGGACAGTTAGTTGTGGTTGGAGCGATTTTAGGGATGCGCGTCCATCATGGTCAGGTAAGTAGACGCCTGGGTTGAGGTCTTGAATTCCAGTAATTTTGTTTAGGACTGGGTAGCAAACTGCAATAAGTCAGATGCCAAGAGCTGTTTTAATCCATAAAAGAGCTGTGCTGCATATGGTGCTCTGTCCCGTGGCAGGAATGAGCTGGGACACAGCAGGGACACAGCAGTCACACAGCTCATTCGTGCCACGGGACAGAGCTCCATACGCAGCACAGATCTTTTATGGGTTAAAACAGCTCCCGGCATCTGACTTATTGCAGTTTGCTACCCAGTCCTAAACAAAATTACTGGAATTCAAGACCTCAACCCAGGAGTCTACTTACCCGACCATGATGGACACGCATCCCTAACATCGCTCCGACCACAACTAAGTGTCCTGAAGACCGTTTGGTACAGCCTAGCAGCGCTGCTTCATTCTTTAAAGCCACTGCAACTTGTCATCAATATACCGAACCAGAAACACCTATCTGTGTGTCGACAATATGAACGTATTGTGATCCTAAGCAATACATGTAATAACTTTATCACTCTGCCTACTAACCCACGAATGTGCAGATTACCATGTGCTCAATGATGCATACTTTCAGTGCCATGGCACTTTTTGTAATTATGTCTTTTTTGTTAGTGTAAATAAAAAAAATAAAAAAATAAACATTTCTTTGATATATTTTTTGTATCACAAGGTGTTTTTGTCCTTTAAGCAAGTAACTATCTAGCTCCGATAAAATGTTGTGACCCCATGTCAGGTTTTGGGTTGGGTAGCCTTTGACTCTACTTCTCTCTCTGTCTCATTGTACCCACCCTCTAGAGTCAGGCTCCCATTTACAAAAAAGAGGGTTTTGCCCACTTATCTTTCATCAGGTCACTGCGGCATGCCACTGCTATCAACTTTTCAAAAGCAAAATACACTGCGTCTGCGCAAGCTTAACCTGAGATCAGATGTTAACTACTGAAACAAATGTGTAAACCTTGAGAGCCCTTAGTCAAGAGTGTGGTACCAAAAATCTATCTATATCAAGACACCCATTTGCCAGCAGGTTTTTTTGAAAAATAGTGTTGGGTTAATCTTCATATAAGGTTGATAGTTTGGTTGGCGCATGCCCACTTATCATTTTCTCGATAGATTTTGGTTTGATACACATTATCTATCTGTTAATGACTGCTGCGCTTTCGGCCGCATTCACAAACTTGATGCACTTCACAGATAGGGTTTCCTGTGCAAATATCCTTCATGTCCTGTTTCCCACTAAAACCGTGCACAGCCACTGTTTCCAAGCTTTTAACTCCCAGGAGCCAAGTGGGACATCTAGTGACCCTCTGGAAATTTCCACTTGAGCTCTTTCCACTCTTTTTCTATACATAAGTTCACTGAGATGACCTTGCTTTCTGCGATAACTTCTTCTTCCTGTCCTGGTGTACATATCCCACAATGACATGGCCAACGGTTTCTGCTAATGAAATAGCTGTGTTTGAAAACATCTGTAGAGATATAATGAGTACTGACCTCTGATCACAGTACGTAGCATATAAAACTTTGTGAAAGTACCACCACTTGTGAGAAGCGGGCTAGCACACACATAAAACAGGCACATAGAGTAATACTCCACAAACACAGGTCACGTCCTTGGACAATTAATGCTTTTTAGAACCGGGAATAACTTCAAATACATGTGCAGAAAGTTGGGGGAAGGAGCAAAAGAGGGAATACGACCAGTCATCTATATATTAATTTGACAGACCTTCCAGGATTTTGCGGCATGAAATGGCAAATTTTGCGGCATGAAATGGCAAATTTTGCGGCACAACCTTTATTTATTGCGGCATTTTTGCAGGACATTTTGTATTAACTGGAGGGTGTAAGATTGCCACATTGTAGGAACGAGGCAGACTGCAAGGCTACAAGAGAGCCAGGGTGTCATTATTATGTATCTTTTGTATTAATTTAATAGGAAAAGTCCATGACGTCTCTGGCTTGGCAGAACAGTTTCAGTTTTGTCGAAATTTTTGGTTTAATGTGCATGCCTATTTAATAGTATTAACTAAATTGATCATCATCAATTGTAATGCTGAAACTATTCCCCTCCAAGCCCCCAAACACCCACACACCTCTCTCACCAACACACATCACACATCTCACCAACTCCCCATTACAACTTGCGTTCCTGAACCTCTCACTCTGTCATACAAATACTTACGTACTATGGGCCTCATTACGACCCAGGTGTAAAACCATGGTGCTATTAGCACCATGGTCGATGCCGGATTCCGGCATGGCGAATGGCGGAATTACCGCCCCATGTCGAGGTTGGCAGGGCGGTAATTCCGCCATTCACCATTGCCCCTTCACCATTGCCATTTCGCCCCATAGGGCTCAATGTTAATGTTGAAGGCGCTAATTACGGTACCGCAAATTGCGGTACCGTAATTAGCACCAAGGTCCCTTTGCGGGTCCAATCCTTAACGGCTGGTGAAACCAGCCATTAAGGTGGGAACCCGCAAAGGGACCTCATAATCAGGCGCTAAGGGATTACCGGTAACGGTAATCCCTTAGCGCCAGGGTCGTAATGAGGCCCTATGTCACACTGTCAAGTCACAATTTGCACTCCCCCGCCCCTGCCAAACTCCAAATCATACTCCCAACTCACACCTTACACTCTACAATTCCTCCCGCAATATACAGTCCTTTGTTCTTTTGTTCTATCGCACTCTTCACTCATCCTTTTTCCCAGTCTGCAGCTCACTGCCTCTTTCCGGCCAACGGCTTCCTCTTTGCTTACTGGCTCACTGCTACCCCTGATCACACGCTCCCTCTACTTTCTGTACCTATGCTTGCTCTCAGATTTCTGGTCCACTGCATCACTGCTCTTTTGTGCACCGCTTCCTCCTCTGACCCACTTCTCTGCCTCTGCTTTCTTGCCTATCACGTCACATCTCTCCCTCTCTCACCTTTCCCTCTCATAGTGTGACCACTTTTTAAAAATGTAGTTTTTGACCATGATCCTCAAAAAATCGGGTATTTAAAAATAGAGCCAAGGATATGCTATTTTTATATAACCCATTTTTGGAAATGAGCAGGTCACCTTATTCTCAAAGGTGACCTGTGCATTTCCACGGGGCTGAGCTGTACTGCAAATTGTGTGCTGGCCAGATGCCTTGAATAGTGTTCTGGATTTTTTGACCGAAGTGTAATTATTTGTGGTGGAATTGACCGTAGTCAATTTTGCCGCAAATAGATTTGCACTTCAGCCAAACAACCCAAAATGTACCTTTCACCACCACCCCAATCCCTTCCCTACTTAACTGCTTGGTTGCTGCCGCTTCCCCAGCAACCCTGCAGTATCAGATCCATCCCTCTAACGCAGGTCGGATCCGACGCTGCAGGGTCCCTTTTTATTTTTTTTTGCTGTTTTTGTTTTTGGACCCCCACCTCCAATTTTGAGGAAGCGGGGGATACCCCAGCAACCCCAAAAATACTGAACCTGGGGAGCAGGTGACAACCCCGCAACCCCCGCTCCACATGTTCGGTATTTATAAAAATCGATCCAATGGTACTGGTGAAATAGGTCAAATTGTACCATTCGATCGATTTTTGGCGGTCAAAATGTTCTGCAAGCTCCCAGCGCTGTTTACAGTGACAGGCCCTTCAGGAGCCTGCCACTGTAAAATGCGACCCAAAAAACGCATTTCTATCCTGTTTGAAGAACAGAAATGCAAGCGACATAGCAGCGGTTCATACCTTTAAAAAAAATGCATGACAGGGTCAAGAAAGACCCTGTTATGCAGTGGCACCCCCACCTCCTGTGCGCGTATGGTTGCCTACAATTTCTGCACATTTAAAAGTGCATCTTGCTTGGAAATTCAGGATGCGCTTTTAAATTGGCAGAAATGCCCCCTAATTTTCTCAAGGAAGTGAAAAAGGCCACCTGAATGGGCGTGCATATAAAATCCACAAGGGACACCTGAATGGGCCCATTTTAATAAAATGTGCCCATTCAGGTGTCCCTTGTGAATTGGGCTGCTCTTTTGTTGGGCGCAAGTGGTGAGATGTGTTGGCACATTTCATTTCTTGCATTAAAACGTTTTGAGAATCTGGCACCCTGAGTTTTATTTTTTTATAATTTTTTTTAAATGGAAGTTTTTGCCGTTTTTTTTGCAAAAACGTCCGTTTTTGAGCAAAACGGCCGTTTTCGCAGCATTTTGCGGGATCGTAAAATCGCTATAATCTGGAGGGTCTGATTAGATATAAAACACCCCTTCAAAGAATGGGATTAATTACGTTTGTCCTATTGTTTGGGCAACTTACTTTTTGTAAGATTAACCCTACCTTTTATTTGAAACGTGTTTGTTAATATCTAATTTCAGTGTTTTTTTGTGGGGAGCATGGCCTATAGCATATGCGTGTATGTTGTGTAAGTGTATGTAGTACACGTGTATGCCACATGAGCATATAGTATATGATCCATGTGGTTTACATTTTATAAATGTACTGCATTTACAACTTGTATAGGTCTTATATACATATTAACATGGTCTTTGAGTTAGTACTGACTTTGATGTAGAAGTGAATACGTACGGCATGTACATTTCATGCAGGTAGGTACCTTTCCAGTTTGCGTGGAAGATGATCATTTAATGTGCGCATTTCTTTAAGATGTTCTATAAGTAGGCCACTGGGTGGCATAAGTGTGTTTAGCGCAAGAGTGTTTGGTGTGAAGTGAAAGTGTTTGCCATCTGTGCATGGCGTATAAGCAGCATATAGTTCTTGATGTGAATTCATATGAAATGGAAATCTTGAACATGTACAGGTACAGTTCGATTTAACGTTGTATATTGATTCTTGTGTATGTTTTAAGAGCATGTGCCTTGAGGGTGTTTGTTGTGAGAGTGTATGTCATAAGAGTGTTTGTTGTTGCAACAGTGTGTGTGTTGTAAGAATGTGTTTAAGTGTGTGTGCGTGTTGTAAGAGTGTGTGTCCTGACAGTGTATGTCTTAAGTGTGTGTGTGGTAAGATCAAGTGTCATAAGTGTATGCATCCCAAGAGCAAGCATTGTGTGTCTCGTAAGAGCATATGTTGTAAGACCGTGTTTCTTAAGTGCTTATGTGATAGCAGCATGTGTTTTAGCAGCGGGTGTCGGGACAGTGTGTGTCACAAGTGTGTGTGTCATAAGTGAATGTGCCATAAGTGCATGTGCCATAAGTGCATGTGTCTTAAAAGCATGTTTAATAAGTGTGTGTCGTAGCTGAGTGTGGTGGTAAGTGTGTGTGTGTCATAAGTGCGTACATCGCAAATGCATGTGTCATAAGGGCCTGTATCATAAAAGCATATGTCGTAAGTGTGTGTGTCAGAAGTGTGTGTGTGTCAGAAGAGCATGTGTTTTGAGGTTGTGTTTCATAAGAGAGTGTCTTAAGAATGCTGTGTGTGTGTGTCAGAAGAGCATGTGTTTTGAGGTTGTGTTTCATAAGAGAGTGTCTTAAGAATGTGTGCTGTCTGTGTCATAAGAGTGCATGTCAAAAGAGCATGTGTTATAGGAGCATGTGTCGTAAGAGCCTGTGCCACAGGAGTGTGTGTATGAGGAGTGTCTGTAATAGGAGCATATGTCATAAGTGTGTGTGTCATAAGAGGGCACGAAATAAGAGTGGGTGGTTTAAAAATGCGTAGCATAAGTGCATATGGCATTAGAGTGTGGGCCATAGGAGCATGTTGAGTAAGAACGTGCATGATAAGTGCAGGTGTTGCAAGTGCATATGTTATAAGAGGGTTTGGTGGAAGGCATATATGTGTGTGATGGGTAAGCGGCTGCCATCTGAGTGTATGAATGCACATTTCCTATACACCTCTTATGAATATGAACATTCACATTAAAGAGAGGGTACACTTGGATGTGGGTTTTTATACATATAGGAGGCTTATAAGAGTTGTTCAGTGTGCAATTTACATCTCCTCCACATCTAATATACATATGAAAACTGACATCAAAGTCAGTCCTTATTTTGATGAGAGTATTCATTTGTATATAAGGGTAAACGTACAGAATGTTCAACTACTACACATACTTGTACAGATCTTGTAAACGATGTACATTTATTCTGAGCATTTACTATACACCTACTATATGTATGAAAGCTCACTTTAAAGTAAGGTCTACCTTTGATCTGAGATTTCAATACATATAAGAGGTGTATAGGGGAGGGGTGTGGCCGACGGTGCACTTGCCACCTTCTAGGATCTCTCTGGCTGGCCACATGCAAGGACATAGGGGACCGAATCCTTGAAGAATTTTCTCAGGAGGGGAGGAGCTGGCGGTCTGGAAAAGTCGAGCCCGGGAGGGTCGAGAGAGTGCTTCGGCGATCACTGAGGTGGTGGTGAGCCAGAGGAGGTGCAGAGATGACAGGCTGGAGCACACAAATGCAAGTCTGCAGCCACCTTTCCAGTAGGTGAGTGAGGCGGACGGCTCAGTCCCTGTAGCGACTGCACAGAGGAGGGAGGGCCTGATGACGGTGCTCCAGCCTCAGTGGCACCGGGTAGGGATAATAGGTGACACACATAATTGAAGAAGCCCCAGAAAGTGCAACGTCAACCTGGGCCCAGCCCGCTTGATCCAAATGGGAGTGCCTCGAATGCTACGTGTATGCACTAAGGGGCATAATACAAACATAGCAACTGGGACACCGGCTTGCAGGTGAGCCACCCACCTGTCAAGGAAGCTCTATTGCTGGATGCCGGGTTTTGAGCCAGACTACTTTCAGTAGTGGATTAGCCCGGTGAGACACACTACCTGAAGCCTTGCAACCACATGCTTCAAACACACTCTTTCACTGGAACACTGGGACAGATAACTAACTATACGTGGCAATTACGGTGTCCGGACATTTCGTCGACAGACATTTCGTCGAAAGACATTTGGTCGACGTAATTTGGTCGAAAACCAAATGGTCGAATTTTTTTAATATATTTTTTAGGTTGTAGTTTGGGGAAAAAATGTTTTTTTAGAAAAAAAAGGGGATGTGGGGGGACACGCCCCCAAAAAAAAAAAAATTAAAATAAACAAAAAAAAAAATCGACCATTTGGTTTTCGACAATTACTATACCCTTCATTCTGTGTTTTGGATATGCCTACGTCTGCTATGAGCTTCACTGCAATACTCCCCCAGAGCACTGAGTGGGCCCTCTGTAATAACCCTGAAATGTCTGGTAACAACAACTGATGTCACTACAAAAGGCATCCAACAAGGCCAAAATGATGTTCTCTATTGGGGCCTTGGTGCCAATAGAGCAGGGGCATGGAACAAAGAGAACGCCCAAGAGTTGACCCATCTACAATCATGGAGCCCCAGAGTTCACATTCATAGGAACTTCTGGAATGTATGAGGGACATAAATGAAGACTTCACCCATTCAGTGAAAAGGGAAATTCAAGGCGCCCCAAGGACTTCTGAAAATCGCTTGCAGCTCTTGGCAGCAACCTGAGACGGCGTAATGCCAGAGTAGGCAATGTGGAAGACACAGTATAATCTTTACAATAATATCTCCTCGATCTACAAGGGGAGCTTGCTGATACAAAACAGAACATGAATAGTCTAGTGTCCACCATTGAAGATCCGGGAAATAGATACAGAAGAGAGAAACTACAAGGCCTACTGGAGGTGACAGAGGTGTTCAACCTCAAAGCCTAACTACTCCATATGCTCAAAGATATGTTCTCCAAAATTGTGATGGAGGATATCATACTGGACAGAATAGAAAGAGTGGGCTTGTTGCGCAGGGGACCAAGCACACAACCTCTGGGCGTTTTGATGAAATTCCATGCCTACACTGTTAAAGAAAGCATCTTGCACGCTCCAGAACACTCAGGGATATCAATTACCAGAACCAGAGGCTGTTTATTTTCCAGGATCTGGCCGCTCTCAGGCTCCAAAAGAGGCAAGCTTTCCGACTCATCACTGATAGGTTACAACTTTCCAAAACTAATTATATAATGTACTTTCCCATTTGGTCTATTGTTAATGTGGGAAGACAAGCAATGGCATTGTATTACTCCAGAGGAAGCTGCAAAAATAGTGGGTCTAACTCTGATCCCAGACCAGGAAGAACCAACTGAAAGGATGTGGAAGAGGGTACCAGCTGAGAAACAGGCTTGCTCAGATAAGAATCCCCCAATGCCTATGCAGAGCCTCTGTAATGACCCTGAAAGTCTGGTGACAAAAACTAATGTCACAGTGAAATGCCTCCAACAAGGCTAAAATGCTGTCCTTTATCTGGGCCTCAATGTCGACCGAGCTGGGGCATGGAACAGAGAGAACGCCCAAGGCTTGACCCATCTACAATCATGGTGCCCCACAGTTCACATTCACAGGCACTGACTAAACATAACCTGCTGGAATGTATGAGGGACATGAAGGAAGAGGTCACGCATTCAGTGAAAAAGGAAATCTAAGGATCCATCGAGGACTTCTGAAAATCACTTGCCGATCTCGCAAAGCAACTTGAGACAGATTAATACCAGAATAGGCAATGTGGAAGACACAGTACAATCTGTACAAGAAGATCTTATCGATCTACAAGGGGAGCTAGCTGATATAAACAAGAACATGAATAGTCTAGTGCCCACCATTGAAGAACAGGAAAATAGGAATAGAAGAGAGAAAGTACACATCAGATGCCTATTAGAGGAGATGGAGGTGTTTGACCTCAAAGCCTGGGTCCTCCAGATGTTCAAGGATACGTTCCCTGAATGGGTGACTGAGGATATCGTACTGAACCGAATACATGGAGTGGGCCCATTGCACAAGGGACCAGGCACACAACTGTTGGATGTTTTAATGAAAATCCATGCCTACACTGTTAAAGAACGCATCTAGCACGCTTCCAGAACACTCAGGACTATCAATTACCAGAACCAGAGGCTGTTTATTTACCAAGATTTGCCACCCACATGCTCCAAAAGAGGCAAGCTTTCTTACCCATCATGGATAGGTTACAACTTTCCAAAACGAAATATAGATGGACCTTCCCGTTTGGTCTGTGGTTCATGTGGGAAGGCAACTAATGGCACTGTGCTACTCCAGTGGACGCTTCAGGAATAGTGTGTCTAATGCTGACCCCAGACCAGGAGGAACTGACTGAAAGGATTTTGAAGAGGGTCCCAGTTGGGAAATGGGCCCCCTCAGCCAAGAGTCACCCAGTGCCTACTCAGAACCAAAGCAGCGATACTTGAACCACAGAACACATGGATACGGAGGATTTACGAGTTAAGTTAAAAAGTGCAGACCCCCTAAGCTGATAGGTAATCAGTGGGGGGCAGCTTCCCGCCTTGAGCAGAACAACCATCCAATGACCCACCCTTTGGATATTCCTGTATTCAATGAGAGGAGGATGACTTGGTCTGCTGTTCCACTCCACATATTTAGTGTTGCTAATGATTTAGTCCAACTGCTATTTTCTATAGTTCTAGTTCTGATACAAAGTTGGGTAGTAACAGCTTAGAGGCACATACGCTTTTGATTTCCAAAAACAAGATGAACGATTTTGTGAATTGCACGGTCCGGACTGGGACCAGGAGAGAGGAGGCACCCTCCATACTAGGCTTAGGAGGCTCTCATGTAGGAGGTAGTCCCATTCAAACCCATATTATATAATGTTAAGGAACTGAATTCCCCTAAGAAAAGAACATTGCACTTGCAGAAATGGAGAGATTATCAGATTGATGTGGCATGCCTCCAGGAGACACACTTAAACAGGAAAGATACAATCAGGCGCTGCTCAAATTTCTACCCCTTTCAATACTTTTCATTTGCAAAACACAAAAGAGGAGGAGTAGGGGTTCTGATAAGAAGGAAGACCTAGCTCCTACTAGAACGCTGTAAAACTGATAAAGAGGGACGTCATTTCTTCCTTCCATGGAAACGAAATGGTATTCAGATGACCATTGCATCTATTTATGGGCCAAACTCTGGACAGAATGTATTTCTATGTTCAACCCTTAGGGAGCTGCTGGCTTTCGTAACTGGGCACGTTATGCTAGTAGGGGATTTTAATCTGGCCCTGGACACTAATTGCCAGATTGTGGACTCTGAACTGATTGACTCTTGGGGCATGCACACCCAGAGGAACGTGACTTACAATGTATTCACATTCCCACTGCATATATTCCAGAATTGACTATGTACTGATAGATAAGGGAATGTTCACTATGGTAGAAGCTTTGAGGATTGGAGATATTTGTTTCGCGGACCACATTTAGGTTTAATCTACAGCCACCGGAGGTGAGACCCAAGCAATGGAAACTAAATTCCACTTTGGTTAATGATCCGCTAGCAAAGAGTGAGAGTCAGATTAATAATGACTTCACCAATAACTCAACGGGAGAGAGCTTGGAAAACATTAGATGGATAACTTTAAGGTTTACATAAGAGCCATTTTAATCCCCAAAGCAGCATTCATGATTGAAGTAAGAAGGGAACAGACACGTACCCTCTATAAGGAGTTGGGAGAGAGAGAGAAGAAGTATAAGGACGCAGGCACATGCAGAGCTTTCCATGACCTCCAAAACACTTGATCACAAATCAAACTACTGGAGAGGTCTAAAGACGAGCACATGATACTGAAGGCAAAAACAACATTATTTCAAGAGTGGTAACACCCAGGAAAACCATGGCTTGGAAACTGAAAGAAAACACAGATCTGAGTGTATAATAGAGGGGGGTGGTATGGCATACGCAGAATGGGAGAAACTGGCAGAATTTGAATTATTCTATAAATTCCTCTACATTTCAGGCTCCCCCATGTGCAGAAGTGATAGAAACACATCTAGGCAATTTCTTGCTTCCAAAAATAAAAGAAGTACAACAAGCCACCTTAAATGCGGACATAACTAAGGAAGCAATCCTACACACCTTTAACTCCCTGAAAATGGGGATATCGCTGGGGTTGGACGGATTAACCTCACGATTCTACAAGCTTTTTAAGAACAAGCTCTTAGAGCCCCTACACATGGCATTCAACCATATTTGGCATCAAGGTGAAGCCTCCACTTCTATGGGGGAAGCAACGATAGTCGTAATCCATAATTAAGGACAAGCTCATGTTTCACGTACATCATACAGGCCAATAGCAATGCTCAATACTGATATAAAGCTGTATGCAAGGATTCTAGCAGACTGTTGAGACAAATACCTTCCCTCTTTAATCGGAACTAAGCAATCCAGGTTTGTGGTTTAGAGACAGGGGTCTGACAACATGAGCAAGATAGTCAGTCTGATAGACATCGTGCACAGGACTAAAGCACCAGCCATAGTTGTGGCCCTAGACTCAGAGAAGGTCTTTGACTGGGTCGAATGGTCATTCCTGCGATCTGTAATGACTACATTTACATTTTCATTAAGGGAGTGTTTGCTCTCCATGCATCTCTAACTGCAAAGGTCTGGAAGATCCTGGAGGAGAAGATTGCGGGGAGGCCGCTTATGCAGTGGTTCACTATTAGAGATTGGACGTTAAGTATGTATCAGCTTCCAATCAACAAAACTACTTTACAGGTCTCGGATAGTGTAGTTACCAGGTTGGAATTGACATCACACCGTACACTTTCAACCCCAAATCACTTCAACACAGATTTTCAATGAGCCAATGACGGAACCTCCTTCAGACAGTGAATCGCAGAAGGCTGTGAATACCGAGCTCACATGTTCAACTGAGGTCATGTTATAACCTTCAAAACATGCAAGACTACATTTTAAGAGGAAAAAGAGTGTTTCCACTACTGACCGCTAAGGCATTGGGGTCAGCAAGGACATAAGAGAGCAGCAGTTATTACACCCCTGACCATATTTGAAAAGATAATATTCACTCCTAACGGGCCCTTAGGCTTAGTCTCACGAATATATAACTGACTGACAGACAAGTCCAAGGGAAACCTGCCTTCCTACATCCATGCTTGGCAAAATGACTAAGAAAAGACACTTCCCGAAGGTAGCTGGGTACGAAACTGGACGTCAGTTAGGAAGTAGCGTTCAGTACGCGGGGAAGGGATTTAGCTTTTTGGTGAGGGATTATCTTACACCCGACAGAATGAGGCACATGCAGAGAAGAAACAACTGGCTGTGCTGGAGAGGTTGTGGGGGAGCAGGTACATATCTACACATCTGGTGGAAATGCCCTGGACTGGCTCACTATTGGAAGGAGTAAGTAACTCTGGTGAAATAGATAGCTAACACCACGTTCCCTGTGGGAGCCTCTATCTTTCTACTGGGTCTCTAGAAAATAAATGTATACCTACCTACCTAGATACACGCCATATGGTGGGTGCTATGTTTTTAATAGCAAGGGTGGCAATACAGCAAAGTGGAATTCTAGCAGAACATCCACTATTGATGATCGGTGCCTATGTTCAATTTACGTTCTGACCTTTTCAATCACCTTTAGTAAGGAATACACGTGTCCAACGCGCTTAAGAGCCATATTCCTATTGGATTGTGTGTAACGAGGTGGAGCACACGGGAGAACGGCTATAACCTATGCCGTGCATGATCTCCCGGGAATATCGAGAGGCTGAAATATCTACAGTTTCAGCCCTATGTAACTACACAAAGAAATCCGTCATACATGTACCCCAACAAAATGTATGACAAAATGCATTTCCAATTTTTGTCATTTTTTCACTTTCTCGGTTGTCTTCTTGTTTCTTCTTGTTAATTGTCTAAACGTTGGAAATATAATTGTGACTATGAATGCTTCTACTAAGATAATTGTTCATTTGCATAATCTTTGTTATAATTGCAAATGTTTTTTTTTTAAACTTTGGTTTTATTAACATTTTCTTAGACAAACAGTGGGGCATCAAGCTTATTCTCATGGAATCAAATGACGGGCCCGAAGGCTTCTGCCCCCCCACCCCCACTACCCCAAAGCAGTCCCACCCCCCTAACCCAAAAGAACAAAAACCCCACATCGGGGCTTTGAGCTGCAAGCTTTTCTAGTCTGGAGCTTAGAAGCGAGCGTGAGTGTTGACTTCTCGTATGGTTGTTGTTCGTCTGCCGATTCCCGGGCCATGGGCGCCCACACCTTTCCCAGTTCCACGTTACGGATCAATGGACATCCCATCCCCAGGTCTGTTGCACCCCGTACCAGTTCGCCTGGAAGGAGGCCGGGACATTGTTCACCATTGCCGTCAGTTTGTCCATCAAGAACATATTTTTGACCTTCTTTAGCCATTCCACCTTGGAGGGAGTTTCTGGGCTCTTCCATTTTTGGGCGAGGGCAACTCTACCCGCTCGTAGCATTGTTTCCCACATTCTTGGATACCTCAATGTGTCCGTGTCCTCTGGGGGGAGGCCCAGCAGCATGGTCAGAGGGTTCTGGGGGAGCATTTCCTCAGAGATTTCAGCGATCCAGCCCCTTACCTCCTCCCAATATGCCTGTACCTTCGGGCAGTGCCACCACATGTGTGCCCTCGAACCCTCCTGATCGCAGCCCCTTGGGCATGCTGGGGACACCCCGGGGAACATTTTTGACAACTTTGCTGGGTCTCTGTGCCATCCTTGGAGGATTTTAAAATTGTGTTCCATGTCCGCGGTAAATAAATTCCCGTGGAATGCTATTTTAAATATCCTGGACCATGCATCCTCCGAGATCTCTTCCCCTGCCAGCTCGTTCCAATAAGAGCGGAACCGCCTCCTCTCTCCCAAATTAACAGTGTTCAGAATTTTATATATCCCTGAAACCGCCCCCTTCCTGGAGGATGCTGTATCAAGGAACTTCTCAAAGGGGGACAGTTGTCTTTTCAAGTCTTGGCCCCAGGCCTGGTCACATAGGATGCCCTTCAAGCGGAGATATTCAAAAATGGATAGTGACCCCTGACCAAGGGCTTCCCTCAGTTCCTCGTATGGTAGGAATTCTCCTTCCCTGAACATCTGCCCTGCTCATTCCATTCCCAAATCGGACCAGGACTGTGCACAGCGGAACCCCCTACTGCCCAACTTGAGGGGTTGGCTCCATAGAGAGGACATCGGGGACGGCCATGACGTTAAGTGTGCTGTCTGGGGGCCCGCCCGCCAGATCGCCCAGAGAACGCCTAATGTTGGGTGGGACTTCAATCTATTCGGGATAAATTTCCGCGGGGTCCATAGGAGGTCCCGGACCTTTAGTGGATGGGCATCTATGTCCTCCAGATAGGACCAATATGTGCCCAGCCCCTCTTTCATATGTTCCAGGAGGACCCTCAACTGGGCGGCACGATAGTAGAGTTGGAAATCTGGCAGCCCGAACCCTCCCTCCTCCCTAGGTAGAGTCAGGACATTTTTTGCGGTTCTCGGTGTCCTACCCTGCCATATAAACTCACGGACCGCGTTTTGGAGGACCCTGAAGGTTTGGTCAGGGACGACCACAGGAAGCGAGGTAAAGAGATACAACAACCTTGGTAGAATGTTCATCTTGACTGCCGTCATGCGGCCATACCAGGACAAGATCATGGAGCCCCATCTCCTCAGGTCTGCCGTAATCCCCGCCATCACAGGATCGTAATTAATAGGGGCGAGTTTGGATAGGTCCCTGGGGATGAGAACACCCAGGTAACGGACAGCGGCCTTCCCCACTGCTATCCCCTCCAACCTGTCCAGGGGGTCCAGACCCGGGTCTAATGTTCTCATGGGAAGGAGGACCGATTTGGATGTGTTAATTTTGAGCCCCGAGAAGCGCCCAAATGCGGCCAACAGAGACAAGAGGGGGGGAAGCGAGCGCCGCGGGTCCACCAGGTAGGCCAGGATGTCATCTGCGAAGAGGGATAGCTTAAATTCCACCTCGCCTCTCTCGATCCCCTTGATATCTCTGTGAGCTCTGACTGCGATGGCCAGGGGTTCCATAGCAAGAACGTAGATCAGGGGGGAAAGCGGACATCCCTGCCTGGTTCCCCGCGAGAGGGAGAACGGGTCCGATAGCCTGCCATTCACCTGAACCCTCGCCTTCGGGGCCCTGTAAAGAGCGGCCACCCAGTCCCGTATCTGTGGTCCAAAGCCCATTCTCTGGAGGGTGAGTGCCATGAATCTCCATTCGACCCTGTCGAACGCCTTTTCAGAGTCCAAGGATAGGACGCTCGCGTTAAGATCAGCCCTCTGGGCATGGTGGATCAAGTCTATAGTTTTTCGGATGTTGTCTGCACCCTGACGACCTCCTATGAAACCCACTTGGTCTCCGTGGACCAGTTTCGGCAGGACCCCCTCTATTCGCCTCCCAATCACCTTAGCCAAAATCTTCACATCAGTATTCAACAGTGATATCGGGCGGTAGGAGGCACACTCCGAGGGGTCCCTACCTTCCTTGGGGAGCACCACTATGATCGCCTCCATCATGGAGTCCGGGAGAGACCCTCCCTCCAGCACTGCGTTGAACACCTTTACCAGGTACGGGGCCAGGGTGGAACGGAACCTTTTGTAGAAGGAGACTGAGTAACCATCTTTACCCGGGGAGGTACCCCCCTTCATGCCGCTAATCACTCGCTCCACCTCATCCTCGGTCACCGGGCCCTCCAACCCCTCTGCCATCTCCCTGGAAAGGTCCGGGATCTGTATAGAGTTTAGAAACCCCTCGATTTCATCCTCATCCCCATTATATTCGGATGAGTATAATTTCTCATAGTATCTGCGGAACGCCTCTCCTATGTGGGGTATATCCTGGCCTAGTTTCCCCTCCTCATTTTTAACCGCTCTCACCATTTTGCTTTTCTGGACCTCTCGCAGCTTCCAGGCCAGGATCCTGTCCGCCCTGTCCCCCTTCTCATAGTACCTCTGTCTGACCAGCTGGAGACTTCTCTCGGTTTTTTGGAGTAGGAGTTCCTTCAACTGGAGCCTATAATTGGCCAGGGCGGCCATCCTGTCACAGTCTAAGGGCTCCGCCGGGGAACCCCCTGGTTGGAATTGGGCAATTTTCTCCCTCAGGTCCCTTTCCTGGGTAGCCCTTACCCTCTTTTCCCGGGATCCTATTTTGATCAGGACTCCTCGTAAGGTGGCCTTGAAGGCGTCCCAAAGGGTGTGTAAGCCTACCTCCCCGTTGTCGTTAAACTCAAAAAATTCGGTGATGGCCTCAAGTATCTCCTGCGCTAGTACATCGTCTTTTAGAAGAAAGTCATTACACTTCCATCTCCCCCCCGTTCACTCAGCCCTTCCCTTGCTATAGTAATCCTGACTAGATCGTGGTCAGACCAGGGGACCGGCTCCACCCCATAGCCAGATATAAATGGGGACAAGGATTCGTCCACCAGGATGTAGTCTATCCTGGAAAACGATGTATGGATTGCTGAGTAGTACGTAAAGGAGGGGGTCTCGGCTCTGGGGGTTGGGACCGTGTCCACCAAGCCTAGTTCTGAGTTGACCCTCTGGAAGGTTCGGGCCATGATTTCATCCGCTGCCCTGAGGGTCTGGGGGCCTGTTCGCTTCCTGTCCCGGATTGGGTCCAGGACCATGTTAAAATCCCCACCCACCACCAGAGTGCCGTGAACAAAGAGTTGTATTTTTTCCCTCATCTCCTCCCAGAACTGTGCTTGGCCTTCGTTTGGACCGTAAATGACCGCTAGGGTGAGTGGGGCCCCCTGCAGGGTTCCCCGGACTAGCAGAAAGCGGCCCCCCGGGTCTTTCAATGTGGTATCTTTTTCAAAGTTGACTCCTCTAGCTAGTAGTATAGCCACTCCTCTTTTCTTTCCCCTGTGGGAGGCGCTGAAGACCTCCCCAATCCCACCACCCCGCAATTTGGGCTCCCTCCCCAGGGGCCAATGGGTCTCTTGCAAGAAGAGGATGTCGAGCTTGGCTCTTCGGAACTCCCTACTAACCAGGGATGGTTTCGTGGGGGAGTTTAAGCCCCGGACATTGAGGGAGCCCACACCCAGGGCCGGCAGACTCTCAGCCATGGTCAAAGTAATTTTCCCGCACTGTCAACGACTCTGTAATGCTCGTTCCCGAATGCTCCTTGAATTGTGCTCTGAACTCTCCTCTTCCCCCCACCCTTCCCCCCCGGATGGGCATGAAACAAAACCCCAACTGCCCCCCGACCCCAACTCCCAACTGAACCCCTTTAACTCTCGTGTACCCCCCCTCCCCCCTCCCCGGCGTCCAGCCAAATAGTTCCACCAACACTGGCTTTTGGCCGAACCACCAGCCTGCCCCCTGTGGCCAGGCTAATCACCCTTAAAGCTGATCTTCTTGAGCCCCCCAAACCCTCCCACGGCTGCATTCCTTTTGTGAGACCCATATACTTGCTGTTCGTGGGGATGCAGATAGCGAATACACCTCCGACTCCTCCAAGTGCCATTTTGAGTCATAACGGATCGAGTCCGTTCTCAGTCCTCGGAACCATTCCGAACACCCTCCTTCGCCGGAGATGGAGTATTCATTTTCCTAAATTTTCGCGACCCGGTTCTCTTTCTCCTGTCTCTCGATGGGCCGGGGTCCACGGGCTCGCCCCCCCTGGGCCCAAAGGGCCCCTCCGGGGGCTTGTGTCCACCACGTATTCCTGGATCGCACCGCGGATGTCTTCTTCTGTGATTAGGGTAGATCTTTGGCCCATGTATTC
Source organism: Ambystoma mexicanum (assembly GCF_040938575.1). Classification (NCBI taxonomy): domain Eukaryota; kingdom Metazoa; phylum Chordata; class Amphibia; order Caudata; family Ambystomatidae; genus Ambystoma; species Ambystoma mexicanum. The sequence continues at coordinate 921,347,361 of NC_090930.1, read as the reverse complement.
GAATGTCAGGGAGAAGGGATAGCCCCATCTATAGCGTATCCCTTTTTCCTTTAGCAGCTGCGTGAGGGGGCGGCACATTCTCCGCTTAGCCAACGTGTATGCGGAGAGGTCCTGGTATATGGAGACCTGGGCGTTATTATAAGTGATTTCTCGGGCCTTCCTGGCCTCCTCCAGCACCTTAGTTTTTTCCGAGTAGTAATGGAACCGTGCCAAGATCGAACGGGGGCCCCCCGCTCTGCCCCCCGCCCTGTGCACTCTGTCAAATGTAGGCTCTGTGGTCATCTCCTCCGCAAACAGTAGAGTGATAATGTCCCGCACCGCTCTGGTGACGTCCCTCTCCGTTTCCCCCTCCATTTCAGGCACCCCGAAAATCCTGAGGTTGTTCCTCCTCTCCCTGTTTTCGAAATCGTCCATCTGGCGGGCTCTCTCCTCGTCCCTCTTTTCCAGGGCTTCCAACCTCATGTTGAGTTGAATCTCTTGGGGTGCCGAGGTTGTTTGCTGCATCTCGACCTGGAGTAATCTGTCCTCAATATTTTCCACCCTCTGGTCTATTTTTTCAAACTTCTGTGCGATATCCGAACGCATGTCCCTTATTTCTTGCAAAATTGAGGCGAAGCCCCTTTCCATGGCTGAGGAGGAGGGGGCTGCGTCTTCAGACTGGGCCATGGTTCTTTTCAGGCTTGTACCTTTGTCGCCTTTTTTGCCCTCCTGGAAGCGATATTCCTGCAGTGACTCCCGCCAGCTCATCAGGTGCCTTCCCGTGGTCCACTGTCTGGGCCTCAATGTTCCCAGCGGGGAGAACGCTCTCCCAGGGACGTCCGCAGGGGGGGCCCCCTAGACCGAGGGACCGACCCCTCGGGCGGACCCGTCCCGGGCCGGCACCAGCCGGGGCTGTAAAACGTTGCCGGGGGGGCGGGCACACGCCCCACCGTCACCTGGTGGGGGCCTCACACCCTGTCCAGACTCCTCGTGGGGGATCGGGGCCTCTGCTGGGTGCCCTTTGGAGGGGCGCCGGGGGCCCAATAGCCCGTGTGGTCAGTTTCGTGGGTTTCTTAGGTTCCGCTGGGGGGGAGGGGGCGATCCAGAGCCAGTGCCCGTCCAGCGGAGTCCCAGCCGTTCGTCCGTGGCTTGCTTTTACTGGGGGGGGGGGAGTGGTGGGCCACCCCCGGGCGGGCACACGCCCCACCTACGACAGGCGGGGGCCTCACACCCTGGTAACCCCCCTGTCTGATGATGCTCCTGCGTTGGGGGGGTGGGGGGGGCGGCTCTCACCTCCAGAGCGATCCGAAGGCCTGCACGCCCGCGGGGAGCGGTCCCCGGGCCTCCTGAGGTTCTGCCGCCTTCTTCTTTCGTTGGGCTTATGGCAGCCCGCGTTTGAGAATCCAGGGTGGAGGGGGGGCTTCCCACCTCGCCTCGCTCCGTCTGCCTCGTTCGGTCTTCGTGGGTGGAGGGGAAGGCACGGGTCCCCAGAGCCCGCCACGGGTCCCCGGACTCCGGGTGGGTCCCGCCGTCTCCTGTTCGAGGGAGAGTCCCCAGGCTTGTTCCGCCTGGCCGGAGCGAAGAGCGTGGGGGGGAGGGCGTGTCTCCCAGGCCCCGGCGGTGTCCTCGGGGAAACAATGCCCGTCGCGGGGGGGGGGAGGGCGGGCCGGGCTATGGACCTGTCTTGCCGCGGGCGGGGCCCACCTCTCTTCCGTCTTCGTGGCCTTCCGGGCCGCGCTCCTCTCCCAGCGCAAGTCCCGAGTCCCGATCTTCCTTCTCCCGGGGGCCTCGAGAGCCGCTCCCTCGCCCCCGAGGATCTCGGGGGGGGTGCCCGGCGAATTCGTTGGGGCGGGCCCGCCGGGGGGGTTCGGGGGGGGCTCAATCCCTTGCCGAAGCCCAGTCACGGCGGGAGCTACGCACTTAGGCAGCCATTGCCTGTGCGCCCCCTGGTGGCCTCCTAATTGCAAATGTTTAATGAAAAATCTGAATACAAAAAAGGAGCATAGGAATTTTAGATTTCGTTCATGTACGCAATTTACTTCTCCTATACATTAAAAGTACATGTCCTATCACCATACCGCTTCAACATCTACCTGGCCCCTCTGGTCCACTTGATCTCCACCTTCACCACTAATTTCCAGTGTTATGCAGATGACACACAGCTCTCATTTCAGCTGCTATCCTCTACCTCCCCCCCTCCTCTCTCATACCTGACTGCTTGACTGCTATTCAGGAATGGTGCTCTGCCAATTATCTCTGCCTTAATGCTAGTAAGACAGAGATCTTTCTCATTGGGACACTTGCTCCTTCTTTCCCCCCTCTCTGCCTACCCTCCTTGGGCCCACTCCCCTCACCCACCTGTGAGGGAAAAAACCTTGGGATCATCTTTGACTCCTCTCTCTCTCTCTTTCTCTCCTCACATCACGCACCTTGCCAAGAAGTCCAACTTTCATCTCACCTCCTCTGAGGTATTCTACCTTTCCTCACCATCCCTCAGAAGCTAAACATCTCCAGAGCCCTGGTTCTTTTCATGCTGGACTATTGTCAAAGCCTCTTCCTCAATGTGCCTCGTTCCTCCCTCTGCCCCCTTTAACAAATCTAGAACAGTACTGCAAGACTTGTCCTTGGCCTCAAGCCCTAGGACCACATCTCTCAAGCCCTAAAATATCTCGAGTGGCTCCCGGTGACTGCAAATATCAAATTCAAGACCCTTTGCATCATTCACAAGGCTGTCCGTGGCCCAGGACCTCTCTACATTGAGCTTTCCCTCCCTAAACACTTCCTTGCTAGGGTCCTTCAGACCTCTGGCTCCAACTCTCTGTGGGTCAAACGTTTATCTAAGCTGAGAGTGGGAGGTAGATCCCTTTCCTCGGCTGGTTCCTCCTTCTGGAACAGCCTTCCTGCCCCTCTCAGACTTGAGCCTGGTGTTCTTAAGTTCTGAAAACTCCTCAAGGCTCCTCTTCTCGTCTTCCTTCCTTCTCCCACTACCATGCTAACATTCCCTCTGCCACTGAGACCTGGTGCTGAGACTGGGGCCTGGTCCCTTCAGAGTCACGCAGGGGCGAGACCATCCCCCCACCAGTCGCTCCAGTATCCCATCCAGCACTTGCTCATGGGCACCCTCCCCCAAACTAGCCCTTACCTGGTTCACCCTGTCCACCACACTTATCCCCCCTCCTCCTCTCCTTCCCCTGGCACTTTTTCACCCCTTTCCTTGGGCACCCCACTCCTGCACTTGCCCCTTCCCTCCTTGCCCTTACCACCTTGTCTTGCACTTGCTTGGTTGGATTGTTGCAAGGCCAATATAACCGCTCTGTTGTTATACTTCTTTCCTATATTCCCCCTGAACTTGTCTTGTGGCACCCGGAAACACTTGCGTCTAGGCACCATACACATGTCCAATACATAAATAAATCAATATACATAAATATATCAATAAATATGAAAACATATATCAAAATCAGTCTGGACTTTGATGGGAGTTTTGATACGCTTTTTACATTTTTTTTTAATATGAAGCTGTTGTTTAGTGTATATGAATATGTATTGATGTGTATGTGTATTGCATACATGTATTTATGCTTGTGTGCATGCATTTCCATGCATGTTTTGGGAGCATGTGGGTGCTGTATGGGTGTGTGCACATGTATTGATGTGTATGTGTGTGTTAGTGTATACGTGTCTGAGAATATGCGTGTGTTTGTGTGTGTGTGTGCTTCCGTTCATGTATTGCGTGCATGCAAGTGTGGGTGTATGCAAATGAGTGTGCATGCAAGCTTTTTCTGTGTATGTATATGCGTGTGTGGTTATTTGCATGGGTGTGTTTATTTGCATGTGTGTGTGCCTGGTGTGTGTATGTTTGCGTGTGTGTCTCTGTGAATTGCTGTATTATGAGTTCCATGTGTGGGAGTCTATACTTTTAAATAACTATGTATGTGTATGTATGTATGAGTGTGCATGCATACATACGTGTGTGCATATACAGTAGGTTAACATACACTGCAAACGTACATGAATTGTACAATGCCTTTGCGCATGCATGAAATATGCCCATATGCAAACATTTAAAAATGGCAAACTCCATTTTCACAACTTATTTTCAGCGGATCAATGCATGATGAACTCTAGATGCACGCTAAAAAAGAGACAATGTTGAGATATTTAGATCATTTTTTTTTCTGTGAGAAAAAATACCCAAGTTATAAATCTGAGCAAAACAACATTTTAAAAAAAAAATATGAAGCTGTCCATGATAAATTCTGAAATGTTCCATGAAAAGGCAGCTACATTAAAATTCTGCTGTGGAATAATTTTTACTGAATTGTGCATGGAACGGTTCAAACTTTATTTATGAAGGTAATTCACTAAAACCCCATAGGTAATCACACTTAACCTTAACTATGCCATGCGCTATCGTAATAGCATAATCAGCTAACGTTTGGTGAGAATCACAAGCGATCTTAGTGCTTGGGCTTTACTTAAAAAAATATGAATTGATCAATGTGGCCAGGCAAAATATATCCAGCGCCAGTGAAACGTTCCCAACATTGGAATGGCGGTACATTATGTCCCTTAGCCCAGCCGAGATGACTCTCTCAATGTTACCCTTTGGGAGTATGTTTATGAAAATCAGGTGCCTCCAGCCTTCCACATAAGAAGTGGACCTATCTGTATTACTCTCTAAAATTAGGCAAATGCTCTAATCCAAAAACAAAACCGGGTGTAAAGGATACTTGTGTGTCTTTCCCTGCCATGTTGATGTATTCAGACCAGAGGCACCAACTGTGCGTGTCACACAGAGGACTAACACTTTCGTCTTTACTGCTCTGAAGTGGGCCTGGAAGATCACAATAATCCTTTATGATAGGTACTGAGAACAGAGAAAGCTTGTGTTGCAAAAAACTGTTTTTAAAATAAAATTTCACTCGCCCAAAAATACCCAAGTCAGTAATGATATCTACTTTTCATTACTGACTTGGTAATGTTTCAATTCTTTTCTACAGGGGAGTCAAGCAAGGGTGTGTGCTGCATCCCCTGTTGTTTAACCTATACCTTACAGATTTTCCCACTTGATTGCATAATAAGGCCAATTGCTCCTCAAAGATTGGTGATGGACGAATCGTCAGCATATTGTATGATGACGATTTGGTTTTGTTCGATCACACTCATTCAGGGTTGCAGAGCATGTAAAACAAATTGGGGGAATATGCGATAAAAAATGATCTGCCAATCAATCTGGACAAAACAAAGGTGATGTTGGTTGTGGGAAAGGAAATGAACAGAACTGCAATGGTGACATTGTTGGGTAGCATTGACTATATTAAAAATGTCCCTTATTTAGTCCTTGAGATGACTGACCAAGCTGATTATGCCCTGATAGAGAAATCTACAAGCAGGAAAGCACAACATCTCACACACGTGTTTTGTAAGTTTGCCGGACGGACGGCAGCTTACAATATAGAAGGAAGTCTGACCCTTTATAAACAGTGCTATTGTCCAGCAGTACTCTATGTGTTGGAGGCCTTGACAATGAAGGACACCGCATGTTTGAACCGTTTAGATGGTTAATTCTGGCAAAAAATATTAAATTTACGTCCATCTACCTCCATGGAGAATCGTAGACTGGAATTATGTCTAGTTTCTCAGAGTGGGCATATTTTGGGAAAGAAAGGAGAACTCTATATTAAATCGATGGTCTCCCGTAGATAGCCACTGTTGGTGGTAATATGGAAAAATCACAGCACTGAGCAAGATGGAGTAGCTTTGAAGAACTAAATATCAAGCCATTTCATTGCATAAACTGGGTCCCACATTTTGATTGTGAAAAGAATTATGGCGTGCAAAAAGGAATCTTTCAAAGGAAAGATGGAACTTTGGGATTGGAATAACTACTTACATCTCTCTAAACTACTGAACTATATATATGTGTCCACTGTAGTTTATAGTAATAAGAGGACACAGTTATATTTGCTCCAATGCCCAAATCCGGCAGCAACTAGGTTGATCCTTTTATTGCGTACCAACCAGCTCCCACTTCTTACAGTGTGTGGCTCACAACCAAACCTCCCGCCATAGTCAAGGTTTTGCTATATATGCAAGTTAGCCCATGAGCCAGGAACGGCTCAGCATGTGTTTACAGAATGTGTAAAGCCTAGGTCTGTATACATACTTTGGAACAGTTTGTGCATGAGTACGACACAATTAAGTCTATGGATTTTTGTACTTATTGTCTCAATTCGGGGACAACTTCTCTTCACATTGTACTTTATCGGATCTGGTTTGCAGACAAATACACTTTTAAACTCCTAAATTAATGGACCCAGACATACAGTATGACATGATATGTAATTCTTTAAATGTGTGTGTGTTTTTATAGACAATATAGTGGATGAAATGATTGAATATCAATGAATTCATGGCTGATGTAGATGAAATTGGTTATTAACGGTTTTTAAAAATGAGTTATTTATTATATTGTAATCATGTATTAATGAATCTGTTTGTTCATTTCATATTTGATTTGTTAAACGTTCTTTTCGGCATTGCTAATTGGTGGGTAAATGGTCAGGTGGGTGGTGGCAACTGTTCATTTCTTTCACTCATTAGGTCTTGATAGGCCGCGGGTGATAACCTGAGTCGTCAGTGAAGCCATAAGGAAAGGTTGTGGGTGCTCACTAATTTAACTCTGGCACTTTTGGCAGATTTCGACGAGAAAATGGATGGGAAATTGAAGATTGCATGCCAATTTGAAACTACTTTCCCTACAGTGACAAGCAACTTCAAAAAGAGTATACTGATAACGAAATGTTAAATGCTGAAATTGAATAGTTATTCTGGACGATGGTAAGAAGCCAATGGAAACAAAATGAGGATAATTTTGTAAAAATTGAAATTCAATTAAATCAAATAAAAAAAAGAAAAAAAAAGTTCTTTATGATTACAATCAAATAAAATAAATAAAAAATAGTAATTAAACTCCCAACTTCCAAAAGTAGTGAGTAAAATGATTCGAGCTCAATATCTTATCTAAAGCCCTGCCTGCTGGTGGTATCTTCACTTTCTGGTTGGTATCAATATTGAACCCCACTAAGCTTCCGCAGTGGCATACCTCACCAGAGAGTAACTGGGCACCAAAAACACTAGAGTCTTGTACAGGAGTGGAATCCTGTGAGACAACCAGAAAATTGCCAAATTACAAAAAGATAACCCCAACTCTGCAGCAGAAAACCTACCCTTGGTGCTTCAATAACAATGCAGCTTTGGGTCCATTGTACTGCGATTTACTGGCATGCATGGCTTTGCCTGTGCTCAGAGATGTCTGGTAGCAGGATGACCACCAACATGAATTAAATACCCAAAATGCAGCAGCTGGGAAAATCCATCTGTGATACGATATGATATTATATTTATAACGCTCTTAATACCCAGAGGTTTCTAAGCAGGGAACCGGGGATCGAACCTGTGTTGTTCATGTCGTCTCGTGCTTCCAAGGCGCGCATGTTGCCCCTGACCTATCCTCCTGAGATCTGTGTGGTGTTGGAGGGCTGCAATTCTTCAACCGGTCCCTCTAACGGCACGCAGAAGCTGTGAGCTTTGATCATGTGTGATACCTCCTTTGAATACACAGGCCCTAAGAACCAAAACGGGACTGCATGTGTTTCACCAAACAGCAGTCAAGTCCGCACACCAAGGACAACATGAGACCCCGCCCACTTCCACCCCCTCTCCATGTTAAACTAGCTTATATTATTTTTTTTTCCATTTTTAAGGCACTCATTATACATGTGAAATGACTCATATCACAGCTCATTATTCACCGACACTTCAAGGCTTCCACCTTACTCGCTGAATTGCGACCCTGGCGAGACTACTTGCTAAGAAGCCCTCCACTCTATGCAATGCCTTCTGAAATCTTTCTTATGGGCAGCACAAACATAAGGTCACTCCCATTCGTCTGGCCCAAAAACCTATCCCTATGCCCCCATCACGCTATAAAAGATTGTAAAGAAGCAGGCTATTCTCTTTGCGTCTGATCTTACATTTTTCCAAAGTTTAATGCAATGATCTGAGGAAAGCAAATCCAACCATCCCGGATGTACAGACCCTCCTCTTCCTGACTCTTAACGTAATTTAGACCAGACTCCAAGCTTCATTATAGGGTGTTTAGCACACCTGACAACCGTTTCAAGTGAAAGTCTGGTGAAAAATGGATTTTGATTTTTCTGGTGAAATCTCCATTGACACCTTTGGAGGTGCAAGGGGATTGGCGTGTGAGGGAACTGACTCTATAGCAGGTGTCACTTGGCAGGTATAGTTTAGGTGACTGCAATCAATTCTATACTGGCCTCGTGAAAAATCTAATACATGGTCTGCATAGAATATAAAACTAGGCAGCCAAGGGAACCTCAAATTAAAGAAACACGACCTGTGAGCCCTACCTTAATATCTCCCCATCGACCCGCCAATTGAAATCAGGATGGCATTTGAGGTGTTATCATCCAGACACAAAGCATACTGGAAAAAAGGTTCGTTTTTTTTAAAAGGCTGGCGCTTCATTTTAAGCCGTCAGAAATCTCCAGTCATCCTAATACAGACTTGCTGTTTTAGGCTCCAAACTTTAGAAGACTGGACATTTGAATTTTAAAAAAGAAAATATTCTAACTACGCTTCGGAAACCATTTGAAAACTGAACTGCTCCAATTGTCATCTGCCTGGAATCTAACTGCAGAGCAATGATACTCCTTCTGTATTTTTCGTTTGTAAGTAAAGCACCCAGAAGTGACCAAAAGGTGACCTACATGGCAAACTGTTACATGCCTAAAGAAATACACACATGCTTCCTGCTTGGTGGAGTGGACTGATAGGTGGGCAGCATCTACTGTATACAGTCTTTTGAGGGGCATGCATCTAGACCCTCTCTAATGCCTCCCTAGTGCTTGTGCCCCTTGCCTCTACCCTTAAAACGGTCAATTATGGAGACAAGGCGGATGAGTCATTTCCAGACTATCCCATACATTTCAATGTGAGGAAATGGTACCACCCATGATCCTGTAGTAACTCAATCTATGTTATGTTATCCTGCATTTGCATAGTGCCTCTTGCCACAGGTTATAGCATCAAAGCACTTTGCCTGACAAAGATGAAAAGGAGGAGTGTGATAGAGAATTCAGTAGTGGTAGTTAGGTGCAAAGTCCAGTAGGTAGTTGAGATGAGGGTATAGGATAGAAAAGATGCTGCTCAGGAAGGCACGAGCAAAAAAAGGTGGTGGAGCTTTATCTACAATTGGACCAAATGTATCATGGGACTCAACTCTTTTCTATGGGGTGCAGCAACACATGGAGTGCTAGCTGGGCAGAGGTGGTCGCAATGCCAGCAGTGAGGTCTGGAAAGTACTCACTCGTCGTGAGCCTGGGCATGTCGAAGCCTTGCTCAAGGAAGAAAAGATGGCAATGCTCTTCTACTTACTTCCCTAAGCCCCCAACAACATTTGAGAGGGGCTGTATGTCAGAAATTCGAATTTGCCAAGTTTGCAAAAGCTCAATTTTCTGTATTTATCACAATGTAGGGTAATCCGTGGTTTCATCAACCGCACTTACCTTGACTACCTTTTATTTGACTGCTGTTGGTCATATAACCAACATGCATATGGTATCCAGTGATAATAAAGAATACAATTACAGAGAATGCTATAACAGAAAAAACATTGAACATTTTCAAAAATAGATATAGGGGGTAGGGTATGGTGGGAAAACGATTGGGAATGGGGTTGGGGTTGCTTTAAGCAAATATACAAATGGGGATATTTTTTCACCGTTATTGTTTTCGCTGAAAAAGCATTCTCTGTTATGTATTCTCTGTAATCGCATAGACTATGTTTATGGGGGCAGGCAGTGGGAGGGGTGGTGGCGGCAAGTGAGGGATGATAGAGTCAGTGTTATGCTGGCACCGCCCCATTAAAGAAGCGTGTATGAGTAGAAGGAGTCAATACAAAGGTTGATGGAACTACATACAGTCCCACGTAGTTTTGATTTGTTTTAAACTTCTTTTTATTATTTGATTTTCGAGCCCAATATAATGAATCCTATTTGCTGTTCAGTGATTAGTATATTCAAGTCCTAAACTTAAGCTTGGATTCCAAGTCCACAATGAATGAGGGATTCAGTGGTGAAACTATGGACATAGGGGGAAGCCACCCTTGGCTCCCCCCTTAGTCCCGATATGCTCCTCTGCCACCCACATAGGTGCATTTGTGCCTGCTTGTTAAATAACTGCAGACATTGCAAGCACTAAGGCTTTTGACTTCCATTGCATTTTGAACAAAATCAGAGGTCGTAGACCAGAGAAAGAGGGTGTTTGTATCATATATGTATCTATTTAAGAATAGAATGCCATTTTAAAAAGAAGTAACTTACAAAGTATGCTGTAACAGAGAGAAAAGGCAGCCCTAGGGTGAGAAGCCTTCACATTGGAGCCCTATTGGATTGAATGACGAATACCATGTGGTGAAGGGGTAAGAGTAGGAACATAAGCCAAAGATCAGAGATGGGGGACATTACAATATTTTTAACATTGAGAGCCTGTGGCCTGCATATATACATATTTACACGTTACATAGAGTGCTCCTGAGTGTGGTTTGGGTGGTTTATTTGGAAGAAAGGGTGGAGGGAACTTGGGGCTCTTCCGTTCATTGCATGCAGCGTTTGCGCTTCGTTTTGAAGAGTTCAAATGAAGCGATGACTTTAATTGCCAGGGAGAGCATTCCAGTGGACACAGTGGACTGGTGCAAGCTTGGAAAATGAATAAAAATGGGAAGAGGCACCGACCTGCAGGGGACTGATAGGTTGTGACGAGACGAGGAGCAGTAAACTCAAGAGGCAGGTGCCATGAGATTAATTCAGTGGTAGTCGAGGGCAAGACCATGTATGGATTTACTCCTTAAAATAAAATGGGAGCTTACCCAATAGTGCACCAATTCAGCTAAAAAAAATATAGGAAATCACCTAAATCAACTAAATGCATGCTGTCTAATCACACAGTTATTCTGTCTTGATGCATATCATTTATTCTTCAACATCACAAATTAATTCCATTTTTTTAAATCTTAGAGATGATGTGTAGTGACATAGAGTTAATGCTGTGCCTAAAGAATAATCCGCTAAGTGCCCAGAAAATCTTGGTCAGTAAACAACAATTAACCACTGCCAAAAATACATTAAATATTTGCATGGAGAGGTCATTCAACAACAGCCCTACATGTATACAGCGCCAACAGGCATGTTTTGACACTTTCGCGTGGTATTTATTGGTTATTCACCAGGACGCATCATCCCGGATGAATTTGTTGATATGGCTTTCAACAAACTCACTTAAATCAATAGTACATATGATGTGGTTTGTTATGAATGACACATGATCCCTTAAATTTGGGAACACATATTCGTGTTATTGGTAGATATAAACACAATATCTTCAAGTTCTATCATTTTGTTTAACTTCAAGCTTGACTCAGCCATAGTCTTATTTCTTGAAATTGCTTTGGAGATGATCAGTACATCTAAAAAACAGACCAATATGTTTGTTTTACTTTCAAACAGGAGTCTATCATACTGCCCAACAATCAATGCCTCTTTAAACCATTATAATAATTTCATAATCACTTAGTTTCAGAACACACATTTAACATTCTAATACAGTGTAACTGTGAACCCTGCTGTAATTTTGAACACGGCATATTTTCAAATTGCTCAATGCTACTAAGACGTACTTGTTTCTTGGTAAACTCGATGCGTCACAGTGCGTGTTTCAATGGGATCGTACCATTATAAAATGCTTGTGTGAATCAGACCCTTAGTGTCTGTGCTTCCCCTTCGTTTCCAGCGCGGGATCGTCTTGTTGACTCAAACACTACTCTTGACCCTGATAAATACTCTGGGATTCTAGCTTCTTCCCACTACATGTTCCTAAAACACGGTTCCATGTCATTTCACCAACTGAAAACAATTAGAAGTAATTTCCTTCGATGGTATTACCTTTATGGTCCCCCCATACCTCTTTCCCCTCCACTCCAACCTTTAGCCTAAACACCTCCCCACCCCCTTGCACCCCTTACCGCAAAAATACACATACCATTTCGAAGTATTTCTAAGTAACAGCATCAAAGTTAATTACTTAGAAGTTTTTGTTGTTAGCAAAACCATGGGATTCCCTAAAACACATATTGACGTGCTATTAGCGTTGAGTTGGAAGTCCCACAATATAGTCATGCAGGGCATGGTGTCTAATTGCCTTATGCTAATAAACGTACTTCTATTCGCATAAACACAGTACGTCTGCGCTTCCCTCGTTATCCAGCGTGGAATCGTGCTGTTGGTGCAATCACTTCTTATCTTCCCTGTTTTGCCATAGCAGTAGTGTCCATGACACACTAGCGCATACAATGCACAGTGTGTGTTGAATCCTCTGAGCCTCTGAGCCTGTGTGTATGAGCGACTAGTATGTTAGCAATGCACTTTAGGGTGTGTTCTAAATACAAATACACAATTGTATACGTTACTCCTAAACTGCATAGTATATTATTGGGTTTATGCTGTACTGCACGTTATTCTCAGTTAATGTCTATATGAATAACACCAAATATGTATGTTTTAAAGGTAAGGATGCCAAGATTAGCGTTGGAATACATTTGTAAAAATCATGTTTGCCACCTGGTCAATAAGACCTGTTAGCTACTATCCAATAAGTAATGGGAAAGGGGATGTAATCGCTGCAGATCATGAGTTGTCTGAAGCGTGTTATAGCCCATATCAAGTAAGCATAGGAGACATACATTTCAAAGTGGACAAAGTAAACCATTGTATCTGTTCATTCAAACCCTCAGCAGTGGTGCTGAGCCGGTATATCCATCTTTGTTCTTTCAACAAAAGTATGGCTTCTATATTATCGACTCTCAATCTGATCTTAGCGGTTTCAGTGACAAACCATTCAATGGATTCTCCTGTATGTACTTTGACAATAAAGGTTTGGACTAAGGGTTTTGTGATATCTCCTTTCTTTATGCTGGATGTTCTCCTATCTGTGTTGTCATGTTTCTTATAGTCATGCCAACATATAGTTGTGCACGCAGGCATTTGATGGCATGAACTACTTGTTTACTTTGGTAACTTGAGAGTTTCCTTAATTGGGATGTAAAGCCATTATACAAGAAATCTTTGGTTAGGCTTGTGTATTGCCATTAGTACCCCGGCCCGTTAGACCGGGGTACTAATTGCTTTTTTTTCTGTTCCGAAACACGTTTCGGAACAGAACAAAAAAAAAAACGCTAAAAAAATGGCCGCCGCCATGTAAAGGGAAAACGTAGTCTGTTTTCCCTTTCCATGGCGGCCATCGGGAGCGGACGCGCTGGGAACGGAAGTGTTCCCAGCGCGTTCGCTTCTGAGACCAGAAGAAAAAAGAAGGTAAGTGGGGTCGGGAGGGCGGAAGGGAGGAGATGGGGAGAAAAGAAAAAAAACGTACCGCGGTCTCCGGCGGGGGACGATGGAACACTCCAGCCGTGTGGTGGGTTGGAGCAGGGATGGCCCCGCTCCGAGTCTACACACGGCTGGAGGTTTCCATAGTCCCCCGACAGAGACCACGGGATACAAGGTAAGTGGGGTGGGGAGGGAGGATGAGGAGGGAGGACAGGCTGGGGAAAGAAAAATCTTACCTGCGTCCCCGGTGGGGGACGAAGGAAGCCTCCAGCCATGGGGAGGCTCGGAGCGGGGATTGCCCCGTTTCGAGCCTCCTCATTGGCTGAGCGGCTGCCACGCCCCTCGCCGGGAACAGAGTAGCCGGCACGCATGGCGTGGACGGGAATACCGTGTCGTATGGCTCGCAAATGAGCCAATCACCACACAGTATTCCTGTTCAGCCGCGCGTGCCGGGTACTAATTTACTTTTCAGTATACACGCATGTTTTCGAAACAATTTTTTTAAGACCAGTTTCATGAATACCTAAAGAACTGACCCACAGATAGATTGCATTTTAAGTTCATTGAATGACAGCTTTAATAGTGCAATATGGTATTTCTATCTGTGGGCTTAGTGTACAAGCCCGTAGTCAAGCTTCCATGTATGGATTTATAAACGAATAACCGGAATTAAAAGAGAAAGAGATTTTTCATGTAAAGCCGTCCAGCATGAGGGCATTAGGTAGAGGTGGGAGAGGACTGGGTAGATTAAAAACATGCATGTAGAAACATGAAGGACTTTGTTGAGGGGGATAAATGAGTAGGCTACGAATCTAAACCCACACAGTAGCGCAGAAATAAGGGTTTTAGTTGAATTGTGCGTGAGATGTTGGCAGATTTTTGTAATGTTTTTGAAGTTTAGTCTGACTGCATTGGCAGTGGTCATAATGAACATGTCGAGTTTCTGATCTCTGTTAAAGAGAATTCCAAGTTAGCGAACCTTGTGTGAAGGGGTGAAAATGTCAGGGGGAAAGATGGGCGATGGAAGAGTGGGATTGGCGTTGGAGGATGGGGAAATTAGGACTTCCATCATTGAACCGTTTAGCGCGAGGCAGGTAGAGACATTCAGTGGTTGGTTGTAGTTGGGGAGTTGGTTATGCATTTGGCGATTGCAGGGGGTGAAGGAGGGTTAATACTAGAATATCTGACCATTGTCAGTGAAGCGGTGATAGTTAAAGCCAAAGGAGAAAAATTAGGTTGCCTAGGCAGGAGGAGTTTAGATTGAAAAGAGTTTAGCTAGGTCTGACCCTGGAGGAATATCCATGGGGACAGGTGTTGGGAGGAGTGCAGGAGTCTCATGAGACATAAAACGAGTGGTCAGAGAGATTAGAGTACACCCCAACTGAGTACAGTGCTTTTGAAGCTAAGAACGATAAGACTTAGAAGGAGGTAGGGATGAGCCACACTGTCAAAGATGGTAGACAGGTCTAGAAGAATGAACATGGAGAAGAGGTCTGAGTGGCTGGTAGTAGCAAGAGAAATTATTACAAAAATGAGTGTGGACTCAGCAGAGTGTTTGGACTGAAATTCAGATTGGAGAGTTTCAGCAAGTTGATATATCTTGAGATAGCTGACAATGTGGTTGAAGATAGCTGTCAAAAAGATATTTGTGAAGAAGCGAAGGAGAGAGACAGGTCTGCCGAATAAAGGGTTGTTGGGGCCATCACTTGGTTTCCTTAGGAGAGGTATGACTGTGGTGATTTTGTAACAGGCTGAGAAGATATCAGTTGAGAGGAATAGGTTCAGTAAGGTGGAACATTGGCAGAGGTGATGGGGCAAGTTCCTCAACAATTTATATTGGAAAGGGATACATTGGAGCACAGGATGGGTTGGCAGAATGAAGGATGGGTAGAGGTTCAGTGGGCTAGGTGGCAGAGAGGTATGATAGAGACAAGAGTGTGGGGAAGATAGGAGGAGGGACAATGTGTCCCCCATGTTGGTAATTTTAGTGTTGAAGTGGGAGGAAAAGCCCTCAGCAAAGAAAGACGAGGAAATTGGCCAGCACTTAAGAGGGGAAGCATGGCATGGAGGGCCATGGATAGTTTTTGAGGCTTTAAACAGACACAGGACAAGGAGATTAGTGTTACAGGAGGAATTAGTTGTGTCGGGAGCTGAGATTAGGGTCAGAAAAGACAGTGAATGCAGTGAGAATAGTGGGGCCTCTGTCTTTGCACTCTTGGCAAAAGCAGCAATGAATTGTTGTCCTCAACAGCTGGATGGTGGGTGCAATACATGATGGAGTACGTGGTTGATGGGTGAAGAAGTGGGCAGAGTAGTGATCCATCAAGGGGGTAGACAGTGCAGAGTTCAATGTGGTAAAGCAAGATAAACTGAGTGAACACGTGGAGGGGTGACAGCTTGCAACAAGGTACTGACTTGGTTAGCCTAGGGACTGAGAGTTTGGGCTTGAATTTACATTTCATGACAGATGAGGAAAGTAGATGGAGAGTGGTGGAGGACTAGAGATAGTGAAGTGGCTAAGAGAGTGGTCAGAGAGAGAGGAGGCCGTTGTGGAAGAAGATGAGACTAGGGTTGAGGATTGGACTATATGATTGAGAGTGTTGCGTTAAGTATGGGTTCAAGGTTAAAGTATGTTAACTAGTGAGTTGTTAGAGAGAATCAAGTCAGGTTGAACCTTAATCATATTGGAGGGGTTGTGGGTCACCTTTTATGATTGGCAAGGGCATCGGATAGGAGTGTTTTGAGCAAAAGGTTAAGGTCAGAGTGGAAGAAGCTGAGGGTATCGGATGGTTGGTAGAGGAGGATAGCAAGAGAGGTGGGAGCAAGGAGCTCAACCGTAATATGCTAAAGAATGAAGGAGTGCAACTGAGCGAGGGGAGGGGCATCAATTATGGACCCTTGCTAATCATGAGATCAACACTAGTGTCTTTTGGAGAGATTATGGGAGGGGGAGCTTGAGGCAAAGTAAGTGTTAAGGGCTGCCAGAGGTGTGGTATATTGGGCGAGAATACAGATGTTGGGGCTAGCCGTTACTGAGAGTTTTCGGTAACGTGATTCAAAATTATTTGTGAGAAAGGTGGTTCTTTTGTAGAGTGCTTGGGCATTCCAGAGACCGAGGGTGAGGTCAGTCGGGGCAACAGAGTTAGGGGAGACAGTTGTTAAAGTAGATTAAGGGAATTGGGTAACGCAGATGAGGTTGAAGTGGAGATAGGAGATAGAGAAGCAGCCTATGTGGTGTTTAGGGGAGAGTGAAGAATGGGTAAGAGGAGAAAGGGGAATAGATGGAGTGTGGCAGGAACAGGGTAGGATGGGCAGAGACCACGTGAGAGACAGTGGGAAAGGATCATAAAGAGGGGCAGGATTGGCAGGAGCCTGGCAAGCAAGGAGTGATGGGGAGGGTGTGGAAGGATTCCAGGTGACAAAACAGTACAATTTTAAAAAAATCACTATGTGTTATGCGACCAAACAGTGCAATTTACAAGGTGCAGTTGGTACATGCTTTGGTGGAAGTTCATAACTGTGAATGCAGGGATCTAGAAAATGGGAATCACATGGTAGGCTCTATGCCAGTGTGACTTTGCATAGCATAATGTAATACAAGGTCTGTAATACTATGTCATTGCCACTCCTTCCCTGCTGCTCCCGCTGGTGCAGGACACAGTACATCACACACTTTTCGGGCCTCGTGTCTGAAATGAAGGTGATGAACTGGTGGACATCGTGAAGTGGCAGGCCGCACATGGACCCCGTTCACAGCTTTCAGTTGCTGCCCCTTGTCAGCTCTTCCATTTCAAGTTTTCCCCTCTCTGTCTCCCGCTTACAGTCGGACCCACATTCATTGTCTCTGTGGTATACATGCTGAAGATGCCTGCCTTCTTGTTGTTGACAAGAGGTGTTCAACACTTCACACCAGAGGGAGAGTGGAGGAGTGGAACCCCTCCCTACATGGAATTGTAAGTTACAAAAGGCAGCATAAATGGGTTTTAAATTGACATCTTGGCATATGTTGTGGCTACCAGCACAAATGTATTTTACAGAGGCAATATTGGCATATATTTGGGGAGATCAAAGTATTTTACTGGGCCATGTTGACATGGAAGGAGAGAGGCAGCACTGGCATATGCTGAGGGTAATATCATTAAAGTTTTTGCATGGGTAATACTAGAATTTATTTTTAGCACAGCCATCATGAAAACAGATGTTTCATAGGGCCTACCTGAGTTATACTGTGGACAGAGGCATCATGAGAGAGTGCTGTAAGTTGGCAGTGCTGCCTTGTATTGTGGACACCATTGTGAAGCTGCTTTACACTGGTGATGAACATTTGGACACAGGCATCATGAAAAATGTTACTCAATGACCCTTATTGTCGGTGACCTGGAATCCATCTGTTGGGACGGTTGTGTTAACCCTCCACCGAACAGATTGTAAGTTGCATGTTTTTACTCACAGATTGACAAAAAAATGGTGCTATAAAATGCAGCATTTCAAAACATGATTTACAAAAATGTTGAACCCAACCTATCAACCACCCAACCCTCCATGCCACATAATTTCTCGCATTTATTTGGTGGAAGTATCTGCAGACCTCTAAGGTAAACAAAATCTCACCAGCGACTGCTGGCACTGAATCATTTCTAATGAAAGTGCCCGCTCGAGATCCACTCCGCCCGAGCACCAAAACCCGCTTCGCTACAGGTGCCGGCCGAACTTTTTAGTAATCCTGATTTCGTGCTTTGACACGTTTCGTTTAAGTTGCAACATCCCGCACTTCTACTTATTACCCAAGAGAGTCTTCATAGCGGTCGCCCGACTGCGCCGTCGTTTAATCTTCGAAACCACCTGTGACTAGAAACTGCCAGAAAGGCAAAGGTTCGAGAGCAATAAAATATGGATCAAAAAAAGATGTCCTTCAATTCCTCTGCCCCTCAAGGCTCGCAGCTGTATGTTTGAGTTATCATCTTACCGCAGCCTTCCCCTTCAGGCATCTGCACTGCCGTGTTCAGGCGCTGTGACAAATGGTGCGCCATCTTATGCGACGGCGGAGACGTGTGAGCTTCGGGTGAGCGATGACTCTGAAGGCTGGTGAGGCATGGCAATCTATGGAGAAAATCAGCACCAGTTTTAAATGGAAGCTTATTGAATCCAATACATACACAGAATGCCCACTTGTGTGTGCGTGCTCTCATCTCGCGGGGTTAACGTTTCTGCATTCGGTATGTTTCGAAAATACATCCTGAAGTAGGTTTGGCTTGCACATAATGTGTCATTCGAGGGCCTTTGTAGAAGTAAATGGAAAAGAAAAGTTTGTAAACACAAGCCATTTTGAATTCACATCACAAGTTCTCTTACCATTCTGGAATAAAGTCTAAAAATAAATTGCGAGGGGGGGTTTATTTAATTTTAGAACCGGGGCGAATGCAGATGTTTTTCTTTCATTTGCCTCATTGCTTTCACTTTGCCTGTCCCGAGCATCTGGGAAGAAAGTGTGCTTGTTATTTTTGTGGCAGGATTGAATGTCCTGCCAATGTGGCGTACACAAATGTCTGAGAAGAGCGTCTGGTGAATGAGTTGCAGATGAAGCGACATGCGGAAAATAACAAATAAAGATCCATTGTCCCAGGGTTTGCGTGCCAGAAGTTTCCTCGTTGCAGATCGGCTCGGTTTGCCCAGGAAATCTGCTGAGGATGTCTTAAGTCGCCTGATGTCTGAACGCTTCCTCCGACGGCAGTGAGCCCTGACCTGGTCCCTTTTGAAACCCATCTGAGTCATTTCCCCTTTCCAAGGTTGACTGCTGTAAGGCCTTCTTCTGCTCCCGCCCAGTCCACATGAGGAGTAACCAGGCCCTCTCAAGGGACACTCTGTGCAGGTGTCTCGTGCAAAGGCTGGCGGGCGTGTTTTGCAAACTCTTGACTAGAATGTCCTCACTTTTACGGCATGCATGGATGAAACAGATGGCAAGACTGCAGTTCCTTATTTATTTATTTATTTATTTATTGGAAACGTGGAAGGTAGTGGCGTCGTGAGGAATCTAATTTAGGAGGGGCATAGGTGGGCCACAGACAAAAGTAGGGAGACCACAGATACAAGTCAGTTTGTAAAAGGGCAATGTGTGACGTCAGAAGCACTCCTGCAGAGAACCTTTTGTGCACACCAACTACCACACACCTTTTGTGCACCTCCCCTCAGAATGTAGTCACTAAACCATTAAGTCACTAAAGACCCATGTTTAGCGGTTTTGTGTGCTACATTCTGATTGGAGGGGCTGCTCTTGGCTGCAGGGTGACTTAACAGCTCTTCATTGATGTGCAGCAGCATTGATTGCGGCCCTGTGTATGTGCTGTGCTGGCACAGCACTGCAGAGAATGCAGAGAAAGTAGCCCAGTTGAGGTAGGGAAGGGGCCCGCCCCCCCCTGGAACACCTAGGTATGCCACTGGTGTATGGTGCTCACACATCAGGAACATTGTGTTTCAAAGCACTCACAGGGCAAAGGGAAGGGAACAGGGAACAGCAAGACATAGAATATGCAAAATACAGAAAAAGAGCTGTCCTACTAGGCCTTGGGAACATTTGGATCGTGCAAGTGCAGAGAAGAGAGGTACGGGGGAAAGAGGGAAGTGCTAGAGAGTCCACAGAACAGTGAAGTCCCAGCAAGACAGTGGCAAGGCAACAGGTAAGTGCAAGAGCAGGTTGCGGGGGGAACAGGTACGTGACCACTAGATGGGGGAGGGGTGACCAGCCCCTACAATAAGTGCAGGTCTATGAGGCCAAGTGGTGCCCGAAGGCAAGTGCACGGGGAGGGCGGATGCTGTGGGTGATCGGACATAAGGCCCGGACCCCGAAGGACACATAAGGGCCCAGACCACCAATCACAGCTACTGTGGGGATTAGCACGGGAAGGAGAGAGGGAATGAGGAGGAGACGAGGAAAGTCTTGAGGTGTGTGCGGAACTTGAGGAGGAGATCTGGCTCAAGACAGAGAGAAAGGGGGAGGCTGTTTCAAAGGAGAGAGTAGCTGAGAAAAGGGATCGGCTACCAGCTCTCTGCTTAGAGAAGCTTTTGACAAGCAGAGAGTTGGAGCCGGTGGATCGGAGGGATATGGAAGGAGTTTGTTGAAGAATCATTCTCAGTATACCTGAAATGTTACCTACATGTATATGGGATGTTTTCACTGTTCTCTTGCATAGTCTTTTTTTGTGTAATTAGGGTTAGATTTCTGAATTCAGGCAGAACAAATACTGAATCCAGGCAGACCAAATATAATGCGCAAGTTTTAAAAAATTGTTATTGTATACATTGGTTTGACAAACCCTTTATACGTTTGATAAAAAAAAGAGTACAGGAATTCACTAAGAGAGAGTAGTTACTTCACAAATAATATATTGAGACCTCTCTCAGCCTACCAATCAACATACTGAGAAAGATTAAATGAGTGCCTGCGATCCTCAAATTTCAAGCATTACACAGAAGGCGGTAAGGGTTAACAGTCACCGGTAATGTTACCAGTGACCGTTAACACTTACCGCCTTACTACGAGGTCCCTTTGCAGGTTGGTACTTTAACGCCTGCTTTTTAGCAGGCGTTAAAAACCAACCCGCAAAGGGACCAGGGTGCTAATTACGGTACCGCAATTTGCGGTACCGTAATTAGCACCTTCCCCATTCCCATTATGCCCTATGGGGCAAAAATGGGAATGGGGAAGGGCAATGGGGGAAGGGGGAATTACCGCCCCGCCAACCTTGGAATAGGGCGGTAATTCCCCTTTCCTCCAAGGCGGTGCCGGTATTTTACCGGCATGGACCAAGGTGCTAATAGCACCTTGGTCCACCGCCTACCGTGTAATGAGGCCCTTTCTCTGAACCATGCATTTTTGGCTCACATAAACCTTAGCATGCCACTTATGGTAATGTGTGGAGTTTCCAGACTGCCCCCTTGCCCATGTCTGCCATATGCAGAGCTTTGTTTTGGTGCACATAGAGAGAGAGAGACAGAGAGAGAGAGAGAGAGAGAGTGCGAGAGAGAGAGAGAGAGAGACAGAGAGAGAGAGAGAGAGAGAGAGAGAAGCCATGACTACACTTTCCTCTTTATCCCTGTCAAACTCTTTCACCAAAGTGGCTAACAAGATCTAAAACTCTTACTCTTGGATAACATACTGCCAAGGGTCTCCATCAAACCTAACATTCCTTCTACTGCAATCCAGGCTGATGGTCCTCCTCAACAGATCCATATATATTCATGGGAATGCAAACATTCCTTTCCACTTCTCCATCCCCCCATGGTCCGTATCTCTTGCATCCTCATATCTATCTTCTAATCTACTCCCAATTCCTTTTCTTCTGCGGACCAGTGTCTGCATACCCCGGACGTGGGCACAATACGGCAGGTGCTCAGAGACCACTACAATGGTGAATTGGCACAATATAAGCCTTGTAATTTAACATTCCCAAATTTTCTATTGCACTATCTATTTTACGCAGCCTACACATATGTAATGCTTGAGGTATCCCATACCAGCCTCTGATGTTGTCATATGTTTTCAATTTATTAAACTTGAGGATTGCAGTCCACAATCGACTGCCAGATACAGCCCACATTTTTATTGTATCTGAGAATTCGATGGGAACACCAAACAGAGAGGGACACGAAAAACTTGTGACAGTATTTAGTGTCTTTATCTTAGAGCCGAGCACAATCTCCTCTGTCTTGGATGGATTCAGCTGAAGTTTGTTTTCCAGCATCCAATTATTAATTTTATTAGCACAGG
This sequence comes from Ambystoma mexicanum, assembly GCF_040938575.1. Taxonomy (NCBI): domain Eukaryota; kingdom Metazoa; phylum Chordata; class Amphibia; order Caudata; family Ambystomatidae; genus Ambystoma; species Ambystoma mexicanum. The sequence continues at coordinate 921,325,152 of NC_090930.1, read as the reverse complement.
ACAGGACTAGGTTTATTGCCTTCAATGGTTGTTTAAGCCATACATACATTTGGGTGTCATCAGCATATCTATTATAGGACAATCCAAATTCAGAAAAAATATTCAGCAATGTACGAATATAAATGTTAAAAAAACAGCGGGGACAGTGAAGATCCCTGGGGAAAAGCGCATTCCATAAGCAGAGCATCAAATAGGGTGGCCCTCATTTTCACCTGCTGGAAACAATTAGTCAAGAAGGACACAAACTAATCCAGTTTCATCTGATACCTGCGCCACTGACGACAGCCTGGAAATAAGAGTCTCGAAGTCAACTCTGTCAAAGGCCACCGACAAATCCAGCATGACCAGCATACTTATGTCCCCTTCATCAGCGGCCCCTAATAAATCGTCCCAAACTGTCACAAAGGCCGTCTCAGTGCCTTGTCCCGGTCTGAATCCTGATTTAAAAGAGTCAAGAATCTCATGTTCTTCCATGTAACACTGTAATTGATTAATCACAATCTTCTCTAAAATTTTAGCAGGCCACAAGAGACCGGCTATTGAACGATAGTAAGAAAGAATTATGATCCAGTGTGGCTTTCTTTAACAACAGTGTAAAGTATGATTTCTTAAGTCCGGCGGGACAGAGCCCTGTAGCTGTGACACATTTACCACTGCTTGTATGGCCTCACCAAGTAGCTTCACATGCCACTTAGCCAAGTAGGCTGGAATTGTGTCATATTGCAGATGAGTTGGCTTAAGCTGGCCCAATAGGTAAAACATCTCCTCAGTTCAAACCAGGGGAAAATGTACATTTGGGACATTATATATCCATATTCTGATGAGCATTTTGGTCCAGAATAGAGCCTGCGTAGTGGATTGAGCATCAATACCATGTCTAATGGTTTTAATTTTATCACGGAAAAAGAAATTAAACTCATTAGCTATTGTGATTGAAGTTGGCAAACTTACATTAATACATTCAGGGGGTGGATTTTATTTATGGCAAGGACCAGTGCATTGGGTCTATATTGATCCTGGTTAATTTGTTTTTGCAGAGATTAAGATTTTACAATAATGATCCCTCTTTTGTAGGCCTCCAAGGCTGATCTAGCTGCCTGATGATTGGCTGTGTCTCTAGTCCTAATCCATAGTTTTCTATAATGTTGTTTTAAGCATTTCAGATTTTCACTGTACCACTGATTATTATTCCTCCTGGATTTCTTTCTGTTTTCTTAGGGGGGCAAAACTATTACAGTTGGACTGTCAAGATGACATGATTTTAGAGTAACATTTAGTACTATCGGTGATACATTGCACTTCGGGTAGATCCTGCAAAATATCTTTACTAGATATAAGATACAGATCTCTCTTTCGACGAAGCAGTTGCCCACTGATAGGTGCAAGTTGTGATCTAGACAGCTGGGTGCAGACAATCAGGAAGCTTACTATAAAACGGTCTGACCAACTCACAGGAGTTATTACTGGTTGGCCTAGGCTTAGCCCTCGAAAGATCATCGGGTCCAAACAATGGACCCTAGTATGTGTAGGTATATTAGACAAAAGATGTAAATCATGAATAGGCAAAATGTCGAAGAGATGTTTACAGCCAGTTTCTTCTGGATCATTACACCAAATATTGAGGTCACCCAGGATGATCAACTTTGCATAATGAAGAACCTCTAACCCCAAGTGAGCGTCCAGGGCATCGAAAGAAATAGCAGCCGGACCAGGAGGTCTGTAGCAATGTATCAAACTGTAAGCTTCATTGGGGGACCGGTGATAAGTACAGGCATACAATTGAGATGTAAGATTCCAGTCAGGGGAGTGGAAGTTTGTGGCTTCAATTGAGGTTCTGCTCAAAATGGCCACGCCCTCTCCTTTCTGGTTTACTCTGTTGTGCCATTTAATCCGAAATGACAGGTGGAAATATGTAGAGCTGCTATCCATAAAATGATTCTGTTATAAACAGTATATCAAGGTTCATGGTGCATATGGCTTAATTCGGTGCCATAGAAAGCATTTATCAGTGCTGCTTTCAGTGATTGTAGGATAGTGCAGGCTTGTGATGATGATCTGTTTGCAACACTATTAAACAATCTGGTTTTGTTTAAAGTACGTAGGAAAAACATGCCATACATGGTATTCTTAAAAGACAATAAATAGTCAGAAGTATATACAATCTGCATGATAAATATATATGCATAAGTGGACTCAATGTAGTATGTGAAATAGTCGAGCCGATAGAATTCAGACTGAATCCACTGTTACCAAAAGCAGAGTAACCTCGCCATCGACTACGTCTTACACGGACTGGCACAGACCGGATGGTCTCTGTCATGCCAGCGCTGCTACGCCTGCTGGCCAATGAAAGAGGGCACAAACTACAACTTTCGTGTGAGTTGTGGTTCTGCCTTTCCAAGAGTCTAAGGTGAAGAGAGAACGTTCGAGTTAAGTGCGATGCATTTACTTGGCAGGAAAGAGATTCCAACTAATACTCTTGCTGTACCCACTTCCCAATATATAATGTGCACATTTCGCTAAATTACTGAATTCAAATTTAGATATTTTTAAAATTCATGAAATGAAAAACAGTCTTAAAATCCATACAACAGACACTTGTTAAAACAGTTAATATATCTAAAACACACAAACGAGCAGTATGAAACTAGCGTGCAAAGCAAGTAGCGAGCAATGGCTCTTTACTGAGCCAAGTATTATCCCGGGCAAGTGAGAAGCCAGAGTGAAGCAAGGGGTTAAAGGTTCCCGGGGCATTACCTGCCCCAGTAAAGCCCCTGCATGGAGGGGTTTATTGCTATTTTTTATCCAGGGACGTTGTACCAAGTTACTAATAGTATTTTTTTCAAGTTGAAAAAGAGCGTGTTTGCCGTTTCTCACCTTGAACAAAAAACGCCAATATAATATGGCAGCCATGGATCATGGAGAAGGGACCTACACGCAGTCCCTTCTCCCTTTCCATGATGGCCATTGCCGCAATGTACCTGCACCAGGCACACTGAGTGTTCCCCGCACCGGCATGGGACAAAGGAGCACAAGGTAAGGGGAGAGGGTGGGGATAGGTGAGGGATGTGGAAATTGGGTTTGGGGGAGGGTGGAAGGAAGGAAGGAAGAGGGTGGCACACGTACCTGATTGCCGGCAGGGAAGATGGCAGCCTCTCGCTTCCAAGGAGGCTAGGAGCGGGGGTTTTGCCATGTAGTAAAGCCCCCATTCTGAGCATCCTGATTGGCTGGGAGGCAGCTACACCCTCCCAGACGTGTACTAATAGCTACTATGTCTTTATGTTCTTTGCATGTGGTTTGCCATCAAAGATTCTCCAAGGTATTTGTAAGTACTCACTAATCCGATAAGGTGCCCATCTATGGTCTATTTAAATATACACCACTTTTATTTACTGGTAAAGCACATTATGTTATTTTTGTATAGTAATTCATGGGCCAGAGGAAATATACCAATGCTGTTCATGGCCCTTTGTAGGCCTGTAGACGTGCAATCGAATAATACTATGTCACCCGCACAACTTAGGTATTGAACATGGGGATTAACCAGTTTAGGGAGAAAGGGGCGTCAATCTCTCACAGCAATGTGGAGGTCAGAAATGAAAAGGTTAAAACAGAGGAGTGGTAAGACACAACCTTGTTTAATAACTCTAAACGTGGGTATGTAATTTGTCACCCCCACCCCTCTTCATTCAATCTAATTTTCACAGTAGTAGGATCCTCTGAGAGACTAAAACTCGTTTTGAAGAATCATGGTTCAATGCCTAGTTTACAAGTTGTAACATGATTCGCTGATTAATGCAATCTACATCTGAGCTGTAATCAATTAAGGCCACATAAAGTGAATCATGACTAATGTTATTAGTCTTCCATAGGAGCAAACAGAGAACCATTACGTTAGAAGTTCCATATCCAGCTTGAAAGCCCATTTTAAAATGGGTAAATATTTGTTTAGCTTCACACCGCTCTGTATACAATTTAAAATGTGTATCTGTACCTCATAGTGTAGCAGATTGCCTTCTCATGACAGGCTTTCAAAGGCATCGTTCTGTCTGTTTAGACTTTATAATTTTGAATCCTCTCCCACTTGCTTTCAAAACAAGCATTGGCCATGCAAACAGTTTGGGCTTTTGTGTAGGTATGGCAAAGGCACTGCCTTAGTGGCATTAACCGACCATAGATGGTATCAGGTGCAAAATGGTGTGAGTACCTGGGCATCTAATACCAGTGCCTGGCAAATGCCAACTACTTGTACACAAGCCAAAACTGTTAGCTTTGCCAATGGAAACTTAGAGTGCTTATAAATTGAGTGGCTGAAGGCAGGTTGGACATTGTATATCACACCAGTAGGGGGTTTACAACTCCAATTAAGACATTAACTCTCAGGAGACTGCTTTGAAAAAACACTGGCAGGCACTCCGAGTGCAGTTTGATAGTAAGGCTTGAATAAAGTGAGGTCAGAGACTTACCATGAGGAGGTGTTTTGGGTTGGGACGGGCAGGAACTGGGTGGAAATGGCCATAAGGATTAGCATGGCCATGGGCTGTCAATGTGTGGGCAAATAACCAAACGACACCTACAAGCTGTGTGTCCCTCCCCATATGCCATTCCTCCCTAGCTGTACTCTAATGCAATAGTTGCAGCTTATAGGTGTCACAAAGAGCATTACCTCTGTGTCCCTATTGTCCAAGTTCTTACTTCTGAAGTATCCACCTCCATTCACAGGAACCATACATCATCTTTTTCGGTCCCACACCCTCTCTCCTCTAGAGGTACATATACCTCCACAAACACCCAGATGAACCCTTTCCTGTCCACCAAATAGGAAACAAGATTGCTGCAGGCTAGGGCTCCAGCTCCTCCTCATAGCATGGCTTTATGGGTAAGCTGGAGAAGGTACATGGCAGACCCTTGTGGGGGTTACCCTCTTGAGAGTCTGAGGGACCCACATACTGTACAGAGGAAAAACAGAGGGTTGTTAGGACTATGTCACTTCTGCCTGGAACGGAGAACAACTCCACACCCATGCACAGGTAAGGTTCATAGATGTTTGCATACGTCAAAAAGAAGGCATCCATGAGTGTTCTCTGTATGTTGTATACATGTATGGATTACTCACAGCATGGATTTATATATCAACAAAACCACAGCAGGCAGGAATGAAAAGCTGCCACCCAGTAGGTATGTCTCCCCACTCAGTTGATCCCTGCAAGCACGGTCCGGGACTGCAGGAGAGACAGGGGAACAGCTGGGCAGTGCCAGATGAGAATGAGATGCTCGCAGGCCCTTGGCTCACAGACAGATGTGTGACATTAGGCAATTGATGCGCGCAGGGAAGTTATGCAAACATATATGCAATGTTCCCCATGTGATATCACTATGTCGGGCATTTTGAATTGAGAATGAGAAGTTCTCTTTGAGCATTTGCTGGAATGCCCAGTACACAAGGGATCTTTGGTATGTTTTCAGTGGTACCTTGTTGCACCGACTTTTGCCTCTTGTGCTCTTCAGGCAAAAAGGCTACAGAGAAGAGGAAGCATATTGTTATACTGGTAGTCATCTTCTCCTCTCGGGAAAAGGAGGAAGGCGTCCAAAAAGCATGTCTCCATCACAAGTAAAGGACATTGTGAAACATGCCACTTGGGAAGATCAGGCTCAGATGGAGAAGCAAAATACGAGAAATGGTTCTCCTTCTTCATCCTCCACTTCCTTATCGTCCTCTTCTTCATGCTCAAGCTACTCAGAGTCTCCACATAGAGGTGACCTTAAGAACAGAGACACTGAGGTGGAAGCCATGGAGGAAGTAGCAGAAAGGCAAGGATTCAGCTGCTTGTTAGGTCGATGCATATCTGCAGACATGCAGATGTATACCAGTTTGATGATCTCCGAGTCCGTAATCAGATTTCCTGACCCTTGAGACAGCCTATGCCTTGGAACAGGTCTTCATGTTTCCACTGATTGTCTTCTAGTACGTCCTCACAGACGTCATATGCAAAGTGAATATAATTGAGGGTTCTCACCACGCTGCAGCTGAGCAGTGTAGCGCATTGACTGTTGTGATGTAGAATTAGCAGGGAACACAGAGGTTGATGAGGCGATTGGCTTGTTGCTGACATATAAGTGAACATTCACATTTGTGTTGCATTGAGGTGGGTGTAGGTTGAACTGTGCAAACTGCGATTGTGCATCACATAATCCATGCGCCATGCCTATGATCACTGGCATTCTGCCTAATGCCAATGTCCTTTGGCATATTGACCTAGGGTTGATATCAGGAACACCTCTCTTCGTCGTGTTTATCATCTGCGTCATTAATGTTTTGGGGATGAATTACATGGACCTGTCTCACCTTCTGACGCCTTATCTTAGATGGTGCAGGAAGGCTGCTGATTGCGTTTTGTGTAAGCTACGCACCACTTGGGCATCTGACCTTATGGGGCAGTGTGTCTGTACTGTAATAATGGGTGCGAGCGTGCCCTTGTGACATGGTAGGCGTGCTCCCATGAAGAACTGTGTTGGAGCATGGGATTTTCATCTGAGGGACCTTCTTGCGTATTGCCTGGACTCCTCCAATCGCGAGACAGTGCAGTGCTGCTCCCAAGCATCCTGCAGGCACATGGGTCTTCTCGTGAGAGTGGCCCAGTTGGAGTATTTTCTGAAGGCATCATTATCACTCCTGGAGGATCTGCTGGAGCGACATCTCCAAAAAGCAGCCTTGAATGAGTTTCACTCAGACGTCATCCACTTCATTGACTAATGTGCACGTCCAGGCCATGCGTCGAAGTCATATATGGTAGGTGTCTATGGATGCAGGTGCCAGCTGCCTACCCTGCCCGAGATGGAAAAGTTCATAATCTGCATTTGCTGGAGGATTGAAGTTTTGTGAGAGCACAGTCTTCTCCACGACATAAACTCTGCTTGGTTTTGGTCAGTGTTTTGAACGTTCTATGCACACCGGTACCAGAGAAAAACGGCAGAAAGAACGGATTATCTGCATAATCTACCCCCCTTGATGACTGTGGAATACAAGTATGATAGATTATTTATAACGCGCTTAATACCCAGAGGTTTCTAAGCGCGGACATGGGGATCGAACCTGTGGTGCTCTGTGTCGTCTTGCTTCCAAGGCGAGCACGTTGACTCTGAGCTATCCTCCCGAGACCTCTCAACCCATAGGCACCATCGTTGGCTCATCACTGATAGAGTCCTATATAATCGTGAGTACCTGCATCACAGCTGATGAGGCAGGAAACTGGGAAGCTTGCGGGGCTGGCCTGGGTTGAGGTGACTGGGCCAGCACATGTTCTCCTTCTCACTGGCACACCTTGAGGTACAGCTGCTGTGTGTTCCTTTTTCAGGTTGCTGAGGCAGGGGCATGTTCCTTGTTTACTGCCTTGGGAACACTGCACCACTCAAATAAGGAGCTGGCGCTCAAATAAGGAGCTGGAAGCCGTTGTGTGTGTTGTTGCATCCTGCTAGTGCGTGGAAGGGATCTAATCTTTCATGTGTAAACTTGCATGCATGCGTGTATGCTGGGCCGTCATGTCAACATGACGTCAGCCTGTTAATTACCCTCAAGGACCACACTGAGAACACTTGAGCAACAGTTATCCCTAAAGCCTTAGACTAGCCATACTTCAGCCAAGCCCAGACATTTAAAGTTTTCTTGTCCTGGACTGGGTATACCACTGCTCACGTGGTTACATGTGTGTTAGCAGTGTACTCGAGTTGCTGGAAATGACACTTAAATTGCCACCAAAGGCAGGCACACCATGTCTTAAAACAGAGTTGCCAATGTCGCCAAAGTTTTGTGGCAGATAGAAAGTAAAAGGCCCATTCAAGACTGCAAGAGAAATAATGAATTACACGTGCATTCAATGAAAATGACCGTGCAAGACAATGGGCCTCATTACACGGTAGGCGGTAAGGGATTACCAGCACCGGTAAGGGCACCGGTGCCGGTAATCCCTTACCGCCCTACTACGAGGTCCCTTAGCGGGTCCCTCCCCTAACGCCTGGTAAAACCAGGCGTTAGGGGAGGAACCCGCTAAGGGACTTCAGAGCTAATATCGGTACCGCAAATTGCGGTACCGTTATTAGCTCCTTCCCCATTCCCATTGAGCCCTATTGGGGCTCAAATGGGAATGGGGAATGGTTCCCGTAATGGGGACTTACCGGTCCCGCCAAGGTCAGAATGACCTGTTAAGTCCCCATTCCGGGAACACTGACCCGGAATGCGGTAAGGGGGTAGCCAGGGCGCTAATAGCGCCATGGGTACCGCCTACCGTGTAATGAGGCCCAATGTGATTTGTGTTACAGAGACGCCAAAACACATGATTGAATAGAGCAATGGGCAGACCAAAGGAATGGCAAAGAAGATAGGATGAGCGCATTGAATGGGGATATTCAAAAAGTTATTTCAGCAAAAGTCCAGTATGAGAAGTGTACCAAAAAAAAGTAGTGGACCTGTGACCCTGGTGGGAGACATAGTCAGCAGGAAGGGAGCCCTGTGCTACACATTTTTCAAGGTTTGCAGCCTTGCTGGTTGACAGCCAATTGAGTTGAAGCAGATTTCATTTTAGCTGTAACTGCCATTGGGTGGTAAAGTGGAGAAGTGTGCTTTAACTTAACAAAGAACAGTTCTGAAATGGTGAAAATGGTTGCAAAAAGCAGTGAACTGTGAACAGTTGTGTAACACTGCTCCTGACCGTTCCTGCTCACTTCGACCGCTGCAGAAGCCATTGGGAAGTGAGCACGGCATGCTACACAGAGGTGTACAGATCAACAGACAGACCAAAACAAAAACAAATTCTGTAATGATATTGCAGTACTAAAATGCTACTTTTTGGGTATGGACCCCTATCTGCCATCCTCCCAACTGCTTCCCTCCTACTTAAATCCTTCAAATCACCCCTTTTTTAGACTGCTCCTCTTTTTGCTTCCTCCCTTCCTTGTACCCACATCCTGCACCACTCCATATTGCCAGCCACACCTCACCCTCCACAGAGATCTCTCCCCTAAAATACATGCGTGGCCATTCACCTGAAATTTAAATATGGGGAACCAGTTGGTAAATATGTGAATTCATTTTAAACTGTTGGAAAAGTAATGACACTGCAATGGCTCCCAGTCAAACATTACATCACCTTCAAAACAATATGCATAACACACAGTGCAATCAGCAGACAAGGAGCTGAATTCCTGCAAAAGAAACTAACAATCTACAAGCCGACAAGACTCCTCAGATCAAGCAACGAAATCTGTCTGGAAGAAAAACCATACTGTAAGAAAAAAACTTGGGGGCTTCTCCTTCTCCCACTTAGCTGCAAAAACCTGGAACAACATCCTGAAAGAAATAAGAAACACCAAAGACAACCTACAATTCAGAAAACTACTAAAAACCTGGCTCTTCAACATAATGGACTCAAACTGATAAACCAAACGGAAAAACAATGAAAAGGTTGACTATCTAATACGACAACGACAACAACCAAACCAAATAAAGAAACTCTTACCACAACAAGAGAGACAACACTAAGTCTAATAGGACATAAATGACACCCATGAGGACACAACCCAACATCCCCAGCCCACTCCCAGCGAACAACCATCACCCACGCAATAAATGCCACTACAGTTCACACCTGTTAAATTTAGGTGAGCGTTAGCGCCTACCACTCCAACTAAGCTATGGATATTGGCAGAGCAATGAATGAAGAGAGTTGTGAATGAAGGAAGATGCAGCACATGGAGATAATTGCAAGCGCTAGCATTGCCACGCTCCAAGTGGGGTAGTAGCAGTAACATGAATGAGCAACCAAATAAGACAGTGAAGCCGAGGAGACCGAACCTATGAAGGGAACAAACGCGGGCTTACTGATGCCACCCCCTACTAGACTAGATTGGGAATGCTCTCTGGGCGAGACTGCAGGGGACGCACAAAACGCCTGTCTGCCCGCACTCAAACAGGGGCCACGTATATATGTTTTAGTTGCGTATTTAGTTGTCTTAGTTGCGTATTTATAATGCGCTTAATACCCAGAGGTTTCTAAGCGCGGACCCAGGGTTCGAACCCGTGTTGCTTCGTGTCGTCTTGTTTCCAAGTCGAGCACGTTGCCACTGAGCTATCCTCCCGGGACGATGAGGATAGCTTGATGGCCGGTGCACAACTTGGGCAAGGTTATGCATATGAACGGATGCCATTTGGTAAAGGGACCGTGATCGTCGCACAACCCTGTTCTGGACGCAGACACAGTGACACTCACACACCCCACCGAATTAGGAATGGGGAAATCTAGCACCCCATTTTCAAAGAGCAATGCCAATTAACCAACCCACAAACCTCTGAATACACCTCTCAAAATCTAAACAAACACAACCACAAACCTACAACACAACAATCTGCACAAACTTCAATACACTACAACAACAAAACAAGGCACCCATGAGCCACCACAACAGAACATGATGTCTCCCAACAGTATAACACCCCAAGCCCAGCCAATGGAATTCCGGCCGAGGCCGCCGACAGCATATCACTGCTCTCTTGTACTTCTCCAGCTCATCCCACTACCTCCCCCCCACCCCTCCCTCTTTCTTTCAGAGTTACCAGAGCGCTAGGGGACCACTCCGGTGGTGATAGTGCGCGGTACAAATATCCTTTAACATTAACAATAACACTCAGATCTCATATGTTCCCTGTGGCGCAACCAGGTAATGCATTTACCACACATGTTTTGCATCGGGTGAACACTACTCCCTGAATTCATCCATTGTATTAAAAAAAAACATTCTCACTTTGCTAAGTTTACTCCTACAAAATAAATTCTTTCAGTGCTCATATTGTCTCAAAGGACCACCAGAGGCAGAATCATTTGTCTGACTATGAAGCGAAGTTGGAGGCCATTACGAGCTTGGCAACACTGTCGAGTTTTACATCTGTCCTCCCCTTTTATTCCTCTTCTCGGAAGTGTGGTGCCCCTGGAGGTCTCCACCCTTTCCTGAGAGGACGTCACTTCTCTCTGATTCGTGCCTTCACCTCTGGGTTCTGTTGTAGATCTCTTAGCCAGTATGATAGACGTGCTTCGAGTACCCGCTGCAGAGATCTGTGTGATACCAAGCCTTTTGTCATTTTAAGTAGATACAATGAGTGCTATTAAGTTGAGTACATAATATGCCTATCTTTTTCAGAGGCAAAAGACGAGGCCGACTGGGGTGAGTGCGGTACAAATGGGCAAATAAAATGGTTTCATGTATCGATGTGCATTTATAAAAAGAACATTACCATACAAGAGGAAACTCTGCAGTCCTTGAGAGGGGAGTATTTGATAAGTTGTGAAAGGCACATCTTTGGAGAGCTATAGAAAATCTTAAAGCTGCTTGCAGACCAGGTGTTACATGTCCGCTGTGCTGTTGCAGCTCTTTGCTGTATCCTACTGACCATGTAACCCGGCCTGCGTGAATGTGTGAGGTTACGGTACCCCTGCTGCATGAGGAGCACAGGACTGGGCCAAAAGTTCTATTTTCTTCTTCAGGAATAGCAAATAGTAACTTGGGGTGACGGCATTAACAATTGAAAGAGTGCAGTATTTTGGTATACGATTGGTCCCTCCTCCCTTAAATCACGTGGCATTTGGAATATAAAGGATAGGATCATTGTGATTGGTTATTTATAATGCGCTTAATACCCTGGGGTTTCTAAGCATCGACCCGGGGATTGAAGTTGCTTCGCATCGTCTTGCTTCCAAGGCGAGCACGTTGCCCCTGAGCTATCTTCCCGAGACATTGTAATATTCTTGCTTGACATTCCATTGTTGCCTTCCTCTTGGCATTCATCCTTGGACACTCTAGAAAAGAGAAAATCCAGGAACCAGAACAGCTGCTTTCTTATGTATGTGTGGCCACAGTCACATCATGGAGAAGAAAGCCTTCTAATTGGAAAGCTCCCCCTTCTATAGTATACATTAGGAATAGGGCACCAATTTTCCCCTGTGGGAGACTCTCTGGTCACCTCATTTACACAAGGGGGGGTTCAGTTGTGTTGCAAGCAAAAGCCAATGATCTTGCCTCCGTTAGATTGAGCCATACAATGTAACTCCTTCTCCCAGTTGAAGGCCTGTCTTAGTTCTGCCACCTTGGGTATAGCATTAGTAATCGATCTATGTGAAATAATCACATTTTTTACTGTGAAGCCCAACATTTCGATTTCTTTTTTTTTCTTTAAACCCATTTCACCACATACATATCCAGGGAGACGATAACCCCCCCCCCACTGCACCCCCATGCCCCCACATTTATTATCACCCCAACCCATCCCCCACATATATATGCGCCAAAAGGCGCTGGGGGTCTTTCTCACGGTGGAGCTTTCAAATGGGTCTGTCTGCCCGTGTCCTATCCCTGACATTCTGCAGTTCTTGAGAGTGGGGTTTCCTTTGGGCCTGACCGTGCCTTCCTCATGGCCCCTTTGGGTGGATATCACAACTATACACGTCACTTGGGGGTGCAAGCCTGCGGATGTGCATCTGGTGCTTGGATTGTTGATCTGGGTCCCGAATTCCAGACCTTGTCAGGTGTTGCACCTGTTTTAGTGTGCCTTGCCCTCGGTTTGGCGTCATTGCAGGGTGATCCTTTTGAGCCCTCACATGATGTTGACTTGATATTTGTGACCCTTCAGGCGGTGTTCTTGTTGGCTCCCGCCTCAGCTCAGTGGTTGGGTGCAATCAGAGTGCTTTTGTGTGAGGTCCCCGACTTGTTGATTCGTCCTGATGTGTTGTATTTGGGGTCTAACCCAGCTTGACTGGCTTCGGTGGTCTTGAAGTGTCATTTGGCTGCCTCGTTTGGTGGAGGTGTTCTGTGTGCGGGTACTACGTATGCTGGTGGTTGCCTTTCCCTTTCCATAAAGTTGTGGTGGGGTGTGGCACAGAGCATCCTTTTCGTTGAAGTCTGATTTCTCAACACATTCCTTGGGGGGCTTTGGTATGCCTCATAAGTAAGAACTGGATGCGGAAGAGGGTCGTGGTGGTAATGCTCTGATGAATTACTGGTTATCTTCATTACTCTGAGTCCTGCCTGTCCTTGTCTCAGTACTTACGGCCCGCCACTCCCCCCGGGTCTCGTTATCTTGGTGGTGAGTTGGAGGAAACTACAACATGCCGGCATGGGGGGATTGTTATACTCATAGGTATATGTTAGGGGCAAGGAGAACGAAGACATAGAAAAGGGGTTCCTGTCACGGAGGCTGGTGCCTCAAAAGTAAGTACTGAGACGAGGAAGAGAGGGACTAGGAGTGACGAAGATTGCCAGTGTCATCAGCGCATTATCCTGCAGTCTGTTTATGTTTTGCTGCTATTTCCATCTAGCTTAGCGATTTATACGCCCTTTTGACTTTACAATGTTTCTTTTTTAGCATGTGCATGCTGTTTTAGCATGTTTCAAATAGATGCCTTCTCCAAAGTGTGAAATTTTCATGTCCTTTTTGTGCATAAGATTTTGGCGAGTCTTTCTGGAGCATAATACAATCGAGACAAGACATTGTAATCATATTTCGTGTATTTATATGAAGGATCTGCAAAACTGCGTACATACCTGTTGGTTCTGCATCCGAAATAAAATGTTTTATTCTATGTGTGGACCTCAATAGTACACATGGGAGGTTTGTACTGACTCTGAATCCTTCCTTACTTTACAAGTCAGTCTCTTTATTGTAAAGTGTGGTGATTTTGACACCCATTTGAATGTTGTGATCATGAATTGTAGAAAGGGTGCTAAGGGTACAGGCAAGTAGTTGCCTAACATACTTTGGAAAAACTTTGGAACTTTGGAAAAACAACCTTGTTACTACATTTATTCTCGCAATCAATGGCGTTGAGAGAGTATGGAACATGTTGAGCCCATTTTTGTACTTTTTATTATGATTCATAGTTTCTGTTTTTTTGTGAAACGCCTTATATGAATTATAGCCCATTGTTAATTATATTATTTATAAATATTATTATTATTTATTGCTTATATTATTTCGAAAGCGCACTGTAACGTCAATTGGGTAATTCGGTTATGTTTAAAAGACGACATTCATTTTTGTGAATGCAACAAATGACAGCAACTGAGTCAAAAAAAATAGTTGTTATGGTTTTTTCTTAGTTTCTTCGTGATCTGTCAGTTGGAAAAATGCCACCGAAATTGCCACCAAACTTGTAATGAGGCCCAAAGGTTTTTCAACTGCACAAAGTCTGAATCCATTGTAAATGGCAATGCACTGTAACAAGTCTTTAAGTCTTTAATTGGGCGGCTTCTTTGTAACCCTTAAGCCTTCTTATGCTCTGATATAACGCCTTGATGCCTGTGGGCTGTAGTGCGCTCTACAAATCCAAATAAAAAAAAAAACAACTAAAAATGCTTCCCACAAGTGTTAATTGAGGGGGGCATTTACAATTTTCCACACACGTACTGGAAAAAGTTAATTTCAGAGTTGATTTTGTCTTTCTTTACATTTAACTTTTCCACAAAGCGGAAACACATATGAAACCGCGGATTTTGTGCAAAGGACGTGGCCCCTTGCGTGCAATTTAGGTGCTACATTAAAATGCCACCCATTATATATGCCCGGGTATCCAATTGTTGAGCCTTCGCTGTGGAAGCATAGAGGAAATAGTGTGCACCTTAGTAGTTGCAGTGATAAAAGCAATCATTTTCAAAACAAATTCAATGCTAGTGTAGCTGCTCTGTAGCCAGTTTGTATTCCCAGCCAACTCTTACTGCACTCTCTATGGCGCTTTACCAACATCCAATGCTTGCGGTTGCTGGACGATCTTTCGCTTTGCTTTTGATATCTCTGATGCTGAAAGCCATCTCTCATCCTTCTTATCACTGCCGACCACACATACAGTAAGTCCTTGGATTAAGGATTCGAAGAAATAGAAGAGAGCTTTAACTTAATAACGTCCCGAGAGGCAGTCGTCCAGAGAAGGAGGATGTTTAAGAAACACAAAGATGTGTCCTACAAGAAATCCCCACGCCCCTATCCCTGTTACTTTGGTTAATATAAATCGTGAAGGACACATTTCATTGTCATCAATCATTCAACCCACACATAATTTTGTTGACGCAGTTCTGCGCATGCGTATGAATTAATGTCACTTCAAACAGCCTAGTTACAAAGAAAGCACACCTTATTGGCAAAGAGCTCGGGCACATGGGTTGCACCATTGCACAACATAGTTTGTGCTTATCATAAAAGCTGGAACTGTCATTTCACCAAAATGTTTGTGGTGGTGGAAGTGACATCACACCCCCTTGAAATGTCATGGGTGAATGCGTTACATTGAATGCGGTCTAAGTTTGCTCTGCCCCTAGCAGAGCAATCTTAGACCAGTAACACTAGCTTCCATGCTAGATAAAGCTACACATGCCTTGGCGCAGGTGCTTTAAGTGGGGTAAGAAATTGAGGGTGGGAGAGGCCCTCGTTTGGGGGCGTGGCTTCTATGGTGGGCGTGGTCTAAAAGTGCATAAACCATAGTAAGGTGCGCAAACAAATATATAAATGTATGTAAGCATTTACTATGGTTTGAGTACTTTTCAAGCCATCTTTTATAAACATAGAAATGTTACATATTTCTATGTTTATAAAAGGTGGCTTCAAAGCGCACAAACCATAGTAAGGTATTCACACTTCTGTGCTTACCTTACTATGGTTTGTGTACTTTTGAAGCCACCTTTTATAAACATAGAAATATGTAACATATTTCTATGTTTATAGAAGATGGCTTGAAACGTACACAATTGAAGCCATCTTTTATAAAGGGTTGAGGACAGATGCGTTGAGGACGGCCAAAATCTGAAGTGTCTTTGTCAGCCGGCATAGCTTTATAAAAGATGTCTTGAATTGTGTACCTTTCAAGTCATCGGCGGACAAAGACGCCTCAGGCTCAGTTATCTGTGCTCTCAGCTGTGCTCTGCCCGTTGCTGTGGCTGGCTGGCAGTTCTGTCAGGTGCGTGACATTAAAATGGCAGGCGCATCCCCCGTCGCGGCTGTGGCCTTGACGGGATAACGTGTCCTGCCATGGCGTGGTGGGACCGAGGTCCCTCTCAGCCCCACTTTTTGCAGACTGCCGGGGCCCGGCCCGGGCTGGCGCCGGCCCACTTAAAGAACTTCTTGGCGCTGCAGTTAATGTGAAAATGCCTCAAATGTACATGTGCTTCCATTTTACGACAGGCAACGCCTCCGATGCCCGCAATTGCCATCATATGCAAGGCCCAGGTGTTCCCATCATGAACCAAGTGGGTCCACATATCATATGAGGTGATACAATGATCTGATTCCCAGGAGCATCAGTCTCACACTCAGCCTGGGCGTAAGATGGTTGAAACAGCCCTAAGGACAGGCAAACAAATGGTTGCTGTAGGTGGACCGCCCACTTTGAGGTCTCCTCATGATGTCATTTTCTTTCCCTGCACTGTGCAAAGGAGGGGAAACTAACCCAACCCTTGTCCCGTCCCTTTCCTCTCAGACGTGACTTGGAGGATTTTTGGGTCTTCTATGTTGGTATGTTGTGTTATAAGGCTTTTGTACTTTGCCAAATGACCTTTTAGTAATCTCAAAGGGCTTGTATTTCGTGCCACAATCAGTAGTATCAGAAAGAAAATGAGCCGTGGGATGATCTGAGGAAGAAGGGAAATAGAGAATGGGGGCTACAGACAAAGTGTGTCTGGGGAGGCAGCACGCGAGGGCATGTTTTGTCATAGCAAGGGTGCATGCCAGTCTTGTTTGGTGGATCGATAGAGTTTTGATTCTGGAAAAAAGTGAATGTTCTAAATGATGGAGATCCTACGGACTGAACATGAAGGACAAGGAATGTGTCCTTGGAGCCATCCTTCAATGGAAATGCTTTGATGCAAAACAATGAAGCCAAAACATCCTCACCACCCAATAGGAACCCAATGCAGCAAAATCACGTGGGAAAAACTGAAACCGTTCAGTATCTTCCCCATTCACAGGCTTTCACACTCCTAACTTGCTCTTACTCCTCCAATCAACGACATTCCTCAATCCCCCCTCTTTGCCCATGAAATCCCCTCCCCAGAGGTCCATCACCTTCCAGAGCTGCAAACCCCCACTCCCCCAATACAGCCCAAATGCACTTGGTGCCGTCATTGTACAATGGTGCGGATTGCCTCAGAGAGGTTCAACCACCCCATAGTTTTCTCTTCCAAACACTTGGATGAAAGGCAACACACTGACACTTGCCCCCTGTCGCCTACATGAAAGCTAGATGGCAACTCCAACAAATCCAACTCTGGATCAGCTCTGCAAACAAGCTGCCTTGCCATACGCAGATCCTCAGGTGCTCAAACCGTGCCATTGTCCATCAGCCCAGAAAAGAGGCCCTGACACCCAATGGAGTGCCTCTTCCATAGTCCTCCTGACATAGAATCTAGCCCCTCTATACCACAGTCCTGCTCCATCTCATCTGCTGGAGGGTGGAAACAATATGATCTAAAATCCCCTGTCCTCCCAAGAGATCCTGAACCCTTTGGGTCACCCAGAAGCGAATGATACAAGATGGCATGGATACCTGCACCGTTGTCGGCCTCTTTTGAAAACACAGAACAACAGCACCCATGATATTGCCAACACAGGCCTACCTGCAATCTCTAACTCTGCATCCAATGTGTAAATCTGAGGACCACACCCGTTCACAATGGGAACGGCATCATCATCCAGAGTCCAAGACATCGACACATCAATTACATTGGTGCCCGCCATTACTCGGAGGTCCGACAATGCAAGCACCCCCAAGTTTGCCATCCAACAACAAAGGGGGCCAGACACCATGATCCTGTCCCAGAAGAAAATGCCAGTCCATAGGCAGAATATACACCTCAGTAGAACTTTTCCCATACAGAGGGATAACAATGGCCACGACTGGTTGCAGAGGAGCAGACCGGTCACAGCAAAAGTTCCATGTCTTGAAACAATGGGGAGACCTTGGGCTACTAACTTCTGCTCTACTTCCCAAGTAAAGGCTCCCTTGGCCAACACTACCACACAGGAGCTCTGCCTAAATTGTCCTACTTCCGCCCCCCTCCACCCCACAAACCATGCACTGAAGGACCCATGAAAACTGAGGGTTGTCACTATTCCCTCACACCCAGCAGTTGCACCAAGGTAACCCTATTTCGAAGTTCCCTATCTGGAAATTCTGATGAGGATTCCTCTGCCTTTCATGTGCATTCTCACCGCCATTACACGTGGAGTAGGAAAGCTGGCCGTGACACAAGTACACAAATGAGGGCCACGGCCTAAGATAAAACATACCTATCTAAGCTTCAAACAAAACCCAGAAGGTACAGAAAGAACCGTAAGATAATGCCAAAGTCATAACTGGATAAAAGAGTGACAGAAAGCAGCCCAGAGAAGGGATAAACAAGGATATGCATCCAGGCGTGGGAGCAACCGCAAACGAGCTGCTTAGCTGATGGCCCTCTTGTGCTGCGTCCTAGTAGATAGTGGGAGAAAGCAGATGGAAGTCATCCCCGCCCCTTTTCCCACCAATTACCAATTCGACAGCTTCCTATTCGCTGCTGGATAGCTGAGGCAAGAGGCGGGAACCACAGAAAGTGAATATGGCATTTAGGCAGCCATGTTTGCTTTCTGTCTCTGGCACAGCACCTGCAGCCTCTGATACTGGGTTCACAAGGGCGGGGCCTAGGGTAGAAAAGCCAGACCCAGAAGTGGTAGCTGTTCCACTGTGCGTCCCCCAACTAACATCTATGCACAGAGGAAGACGTGCACAGTGGTTTTCCTATGCCTCCTTCTCCCGAGTTCCTACGTGGAGGTGAAAGGATGCATTTGGCCAATATACAGGTGCTGAGACTAAACCCTGTCCGGGCTGTGACGCAGTTCCCCATTAGGCAAGGAGCGATCTTGTGGGGTTAAAAACAGGATGCACCGAAAGTTTGGCGTGAGCACTGCTGGGGTGTACTGTGACGTCAGTTGGTCCTCCCGCTAAACAGAGTTGATGGTGGGTAGAGCACGGAGGATACACTTAAGCACCACGAGCCATATCAGTATTCACCCCTGGGCAAAACAATATCAAAACTTAGTGTCTGCCAACCTAGCATTCTAGTAGGATAGCAGCCACTGTTGCTTCTTTTCCTGGGGCTAATGAGCTTTAAATTCAAGATTGTTACAGTAAATCATTTAACATATTATGGTAGTAATTTGGTGTCTCTTACAACGTTTAATTTGATGCGTTCAGTTGATGGTGAACACTCATTTTTTTAAATCTATTTAAACATGCTTAGCTTGTGAGAGAACACTCTGAGCATTTTTAATGAGCATATTATGAGTTGGTGGCAATGTGTGGGTGTATTTTATTAACCACGAGCTCAATGCCAGATTGCACACTTTATGAAGGGGAATTTATAAGACAACGTTTCAGAAGGAAAGCTGATCAATTTGATACACCGTGTCTTACACACACATTTATAGAAACAGCTATTATATATCTGCTCATAATGAAGAAAAAAAGTTGCTCGTGGGGTAAATTAGTAGCCTCGTTAAGGGCACTGTGTGTCTCAGCCATATTTTCTTATTTTTTTGTTAAATGCTTGAGACAGCCACGCAGGACTCCTTGAGCTTTAAGGCGTGTGAGGCTGGAGTCACACTGCGCGAAGACGAGAAACTCCCCGACAGGTTTCTGCCTATTAGTGCTTTCATCTTTTAACTAGATTTTAACGAAGAACGTTCGCGGCGAGGCACCAGGCTTATCTGAAACTGTACTGAAGCAGTCATTGGTTCTGAAGGGGTTTTGGCCTCTCGCGCCCACTACTTGCATGCGCGCATTGATCTGACAGTCGGTCAGCTGGTGTAATTAACTTCCTGTACATCTCTTGCTGCCTTTAACCAGCCATTCTGCTCGGCAGCGCTCACGACAATGTCTTTCAGCCAGCCAGTAGAGTCACGCCCCTGGGTGCAGCCAAGATGATCTTCATTGTGCCTGGGTCAAGTGTCCCTGCAGCTCGATGAATGTGGCCTGGGGCCTGACCACCACAGTCCTGGCAATCAAGGGAAGTTCCAGGCGCACTGTGCCCTTGAGAGCGCCTGGCCCAATTAAAGTCTACATATACACTTAGCAGACTGAACGTATTTCGACACCTTTATGGTATAGTGATGTATCGAGTGTATTACACTGTCCTACGTGTTGCAAAGTTGTGTGTTTTTCATTTTCGGCCTTGCAACGCACAAGTTAGTTCCTGGGTTGCTTTCAATTAAAATATGCACGTTTATATTCTGTGCTATTTTTTTTTATCAAGGAATGCTTATTCCACATATCCGGCTTTTTGGCTTTTCATCTGTTACTCAACAGCAAATAAAGAATAACAAAATATCTCCTCTATCCATGTATAATATATATTATGTTCTAGTGCCAGCACATTGCATTGTTAAGGTTAAGACAAATTGTCTGTGAAGTTTTAGAAAATAACATTTCCTAATAATTTTTGAACACTTCCATGAAAAAGTCTGAACAATCCCCACAGTACATTTTGGAGACATCTGTACCAACATGAGACATTTCAGATTTTTTCAGACACAGATTCATATGTTCAAGGAATGTCGTTTCAATTGCGTTTTGAACAGCTTTTAACATGCACTTTGCCGCTAGGGGATAGAACACATATCTGCTTCGATTGTCGGGATACACCAGACTAGACATATGCTGCATGCTCACATGCCACACATGTGCCATAAACCCATAGGTCATTCACCATATGCCATACACTCATTAGGCATACACGTATAGGCCGCACACTTACATCATATCAGGATTTTGTGAACTGAAAAAAGAATGTTGAAAATATAGCTGGCCAATTGGGAAATATGTATAATGCATGAGCAGAATGAATGTGCATCTTATATTGGAACAGAACACCTATGTGTACACTACTATACGTAAACAAATCATTTGGATGTGAGTTTTCCATATGTATATGAAAGATAAATGATGTACCTCGTACAAAATTTAAGACTCTTGTAAGCCTCCTTCATGTACAAAAACTCACATCAGAATCAAACCAGACTTGGATTTGAGTTTTCAGACATATAAGCGGTATATAGGATATGTGCTTTTCATATGACTTTACATCAAACATTAATAGGCTACTTATATGACGTACACTCATATGTCAGGCACTTGTAAACCAAACATTGTCACGCCTAATAGCACACATTCGTACTCCACACCCACTTACGCAACACACACTCTTACGACACACACTCCTTTAACACACAATCTTATGCCACACACTATTATGCCACGTGATCTTACACCACACAGTCTTAGGCCACATGCTCTTATGCCTCTGATTCATATGCCACATGTTCTTGTGCCAAACATGCTTTTTCCCAGAATCACACCATTTGCACATACACCAAATGCTATTATGTCATGCACACGTACGCCATGCATACCGATGCCACACACATTTGCAAAACACATTCTTACGCCCCCACACACACACACAAATTTTACATAACATACACTCACACAACATACACTCACACACCATAGACTGATGTGGCATACGATGATACACCATATGCACATACCCTATACACCTGGCACTCATACACCATATCAGATATATGCCACATGCTCACATGCCAAACACTCATATGCCACTCATGTACCATAAACTCATATGCCATTCACCATATGCCATATTTATATGCCATACACTCATTGGGCATACACTTGTAGGCCACACACTCCTATGCGATACACTCATATGCCACACATGTATACATCATATATGTTTACAACATACACTCACAGTCCACATACCCCTATAGCATACACTCTTATTCTATATACCCCTTTGTGCATACAATATACACCTTACACTCATACACACACACATATATGTATAGATCCGCACACCAAACGCTAATGCGTGACTTATACACTATAAATTTATATGCCATACACCATTCGGCATAAAGCCATACTGCATACCCTGATACGCCATACACTCACTTGACATAGGCTATACACTCATACACCCTAAGCAATTCAGTTATACACCATACACTCGTACAGGCAACTCCTATATGCAGTGCATTCCTGTGACAAACATATAGGGCATTATCTCACACGACATATGCACACCCGCTAATACACTCATACACCATACACCTATACAACATACACATTGTGTCCTATATGTCCTACTTCCGACAGAAAATAGTCAAATAAAATTTAAAACATCTTTTTTTTTAAAAGAGCTAAGATAACTAACAAAAAGTAAAGCATAGAAACAGTGGAAATAACAACATTAAGATACAAATGTTCACTCTATAACAGTAGAAATTAAACAAGGAAACTCAAAGTATAAACTCTGCTCCATACCACCATAAAGCCAACCTCAGACTCACTTTAAATATTATGCAGGCTACATAGCTGGTCCTATAGCACAGCGAGCACAGCGCTCGATAGCACAGCAAGTAGAGCGCCCGCTTTAACATCTGTGCAGACCCTGCCGATGTAGGTTTGAATCCCGACAGGGCCAAATTCAGCCTTTCATCCTTGTAAGGTTGATAAATGAGCACCACACATCGTGTGAAATAATAAGCAGTGCTGAGATACCTGAGGGTTTGTAGAACTATATAAATGCTAAATTATTATTATTATTACATCAATACCATAGTTCAAGTGAGCGATAAGGTTGGACAATGTGTTAAGGATACCAATCGGGTGTCACACACCGGACCAGGAAACTTGGTCTTATCCTGTAATGTGGTGCTCAATAGTAATGCTTTTTCTTTAATTTCAATGAATTCAAATTGAGCCGATACCCGACCCATCTCACACCCCCTTTTACAAATACCCCAGGTCACAATGGACCATGATCCAGGCCGGTTGGTGAAATACAATATTTATTTATTTTTAGAATTCACAAAAATCACATACATTTTAATATTGGGCAGCAATCACAAATGAGTTGATAATTACAATAAAGACTACTGACTACACTTGGTTAACCTTCTACATGAACATATCCAAAGCACAATTGAATAGGAGCACTTTTTGAATTAGGATAGATAGCACCCACATTAAGGTTTCCCCCTGCAATGTTCCCAAAACCCACAAATCAAATTCTGAGTGGATGGAAAGAAGCAGCAGGTGGTCAGGGATAAGAGGCAGCAAACAGAATAAAAATCCGTCCTTCCCTCACAAAATAAGACATATTTTAAACCCTTTGCAATAGCCTGAAATGACACTCGGAAATTGACAAATAAATAATTAATGTGCGGTTAAATCTTTGAGACAAATATGATTTCTCACAACAACAGGAATGCCTAAACACTAGCAATCACAAGGCAAGGGATCAACAAGAGGCATACAATTAAAAAACAAGTGGAAAGTTAGAACATGCTGCAGCTGAATTCACACATTGGAAAGTTGCATTTTCTCAATTCCCGTTTAAAATGACATAAACTCATTTTATAAAAAAACGGGTGAAATACTTGGATTTACAATGCGGTTTTTGGACTGGGAGATAGATATATCACAGGGACAACAGAGAGTTGAAAGGGGGTCTCTAGCTGGTGAATTGAGAGAGATTTGGAAGGTAGAGTGAGGTTTGTTTTGAGGAAAATAGAGCAGTAAAAAAGAGAAAATCGGTTTTAAAATGAAATGCAAATTTTACTTAAACTACATTATTAAGACTATATTGTTAAAGAGGGACACAGTAAGAGCCAAGGTTGATTCACGATGTCAACCTTGTCACCCCAGCGTTCAACTTTATGTGAAAATTAGTTGGATTACTCAAAATATGACTAAGGGCTTATGATCTATACAAGACAGAATTAATAGAGAGATGGCGCTAGCACTTAGAAAGTCAAGGACAGGGTGCACGGAGAATTCTAACAGTTTTAACAAGTTATCAGGGTATGGATAGGATTGCTTAGAGAGTGGAATAAAGACAAAAGGGTCAAGATGGGGAGACTATGTGTTTCTCTGGCATGGGGAAATACTCACAGTCCACGTTTGAGTTTTGGGATTTTGGAACAATCAGAGTTCTGGTCACAAAAGATTCTGGTCAACGGATAGCGGACTCTCCTGGCAAAAGACAGCTGAGCAAAGGTCTGGTCACTGGAGAATCAGGACAGCTGGATGGCAGGGTTGCAGCGGGCATGCAGTTAGTGGGCAAAAGCCAGTCTGGTTTCAGTAGACTTCCAAGAAGAACACCACAGCTTTCCCTTTGGTTGTGGGGATTTTTAGATCTGGGGTCTCTGGATTGAGGCCTTGCTGGGTTGGTCAGCAATGCTTTGGCCTTGCAGTGGGAGCTGGAATCAGCTATGCTTTGGCTTTGCAGTGGGATCTGGAGTCTGGCAGGATGAATGTGGAAGATCAGGAATGCAGGCACAGGAAATTCAGGAAAGAATGTGTGTGGAGCTCTGTCAACCACTCTTATTTATAGGGCATGGTGACATCATAGAAGTATATGGCAGGGCAGGCTTAGCTAAGCACAACTCTAAGACCCGGATAGGACAACCGATGTTGGTGGCCTCCCCTAGGAGGTGACTCAGTTTATGAGATGGTATTTTATGACGTGCAAAGACTTCCCATAGTTACTTTAGCTAAAATCAATTTTTGCCATAAATGGCACATTGGTACAATTGGGGCATCTTAACAAATGACATAAGCAGGTTACATATTGTGTGCAGCACATGCCAGTCCAACTCTGCCGTCTGTAAGACATTGTTTCGCCCTCCTAATAATTTTTATTCATTTTTAGTGTGAAAAATTCGGCCTAAAATTCTATAACTTTACACAGGTGTATGGATTATCATTAGGCATATCAGTATTGATTTTCACATTGGCATCAGGTACACTTTCCGTGGAATACCCAATTCTATGCCATTTCTGTTCCCAATGTGGAAGTGAAGGCTACAACATCTTAAATTACACCCCACAAAATTACATAAAAACTGTTAACTTTTAACATTTTTGTGAATTTCTGCTGCAAAAATAACCGTCTTCAAAATTTCTTAATAAAATAGTCTTTTGAAACAAGTGTGCTGGCTTTTGTACTTCACTGGCCCATTTTTACGTTGTATGGATGCTTCTCTGTTAAACAACTGTACTACTCTATCATTGTACCAATTGCAAGGCCTCTCTCTTCTTTTTGTTAAGGTCAGCACTGAACTTTTCTTGAGGCTAGTTTAGCCTGTGCTACATAAAATATTTCATAAACACATAGAAATTCATAGAGGACCGTAAAGAAACACAACTTTGCTCTGTTACTCATCCTTTCTCAATGATTAGCCTACCCCATTCTCTCCACTACTCCCTCCTTCCTCTCCCAGCAGTGCTAAGTGTGTTCTATGGATTAATATTAGAAATGTGGGGCATTAACCCCTCATTACGTTACTCTATCAAATTACTGCACAGTGACAATTGTATTAAGGTAAGTATGTTTCAGGACACCTTGCCTAAATCCTTCCCTACAAACAGTTGGCTCAAACCCCTTTTATTTAATCTATATGTTGCAGAGTTAGCCACGACCTTGGAGACTTCCCATAATTTTCCACCACATTTTGGGATCGAGAATATTCTTTGCCTAACCTATGCGGATGATGCTGTCATTTTTAGATAGGACGGCAGTGGGATAACAGCACTCGCTATCCGCTTTACAAATATATGGTGACCAAAATGGTCTCAGTGTCAATTCAACAAAGACAAAAATAACGACAATCGGTAAGAGGGCATACAGCGGTGCATCTTACATGTGGAGCCTGGGAGGTACAAGCCTAGAACTAAAACATGAATATGTATGTAGGTATACTTATTGAGGCTACTCCCTCACACATCTCACTGACGTGATTCCTCCGAAAACCTGGCACAAATGGCTAGCTATTAAAAGGGTTATTGATAACTGTGGCGGACACTCTATTGATGCCAAGGTCAGTGCCTATAAGATTTCTATTATACCAGGTATCTTGTATGCTCTTGATGCACTCCCTGAGAAGGCAGTTTTGTGGTAACATGAAATATGTTTTTATACACACTGCAGGGAATGATAAGAGAAACTCCTCGTAGTTATTTAATTAAGCTGCATACTCCTGCATTCATTTGTTTTATCTTATATTTATGTTTTGACATTTTACCAATGTTAGAGTATATAGGCGCTTGGAAGGGTGTACCATGGAGGACCCCCTCTGCAAGTGGAAACTTTGCGCCATATTCTTAAGGAGTGTAATGTCCTCAGACTAAATTACGAGAGGCTACTCTAAATTTCAGTCATATCAGTCTGATCAGTTTTGGGGCATGGTATATGGTGTTGAATCTCTGGTGCTAACATCAGCTGATTATTAGATATGGTTGCGGGCAAAAGCTCCCCTTTGATTGCGCACATGATAATGGTGGATTTTTATCTCTCCTTCTCACCTTTCTACATTTTTTATAGGGAAATGTAGTTTACCCTTTTTGTATGTGCGATATGATTATTTCTCTTTTTTATACTGTAATACTATGGATTATATATGTTTAGTGTAAAAGGTTGGTTTTACAACCATATGCACTTAATAAAACAATTAAAAATATATATATATAATATTGTATGCCTGTCTGTGGCCCAGATGTGCAATGCCCTTTGTGCACACAAATGTAACGTACATTTCTAGTACTGGCCCAAAGTTGGTTAGTGTATTCACAATATTACCAATGAAAGTAGTTTTAGTTTAAAAGCACATGGGGGCCCTGCCCCACTTCCATGAAGGACCTGCTGATGCTGGTATACTTTATGACAGTCCCATAGTAGCAAGACATTGAGTCGCAGTCCATGTTGGCGCACCATGCTTTGTACTTTGAAGTGTCAAGGGCTAGTTAATACTTTTTAAAATTACTTTTCAAGTCAAATCTATAAAACAGAGCATTATGTTAGCCCTTACATGCCAAGCATTAACACATTTCAGTAGCAGCTAGAACTGAGAAGATGTGTGGCCCAGTGTCTAAAGAGCAGCATTCGCTCAAATTGCCAGCTTCCCCTCTTAACTGAGTGCTTGATCCTGGGCAAATCATGTTATCCCAATATGCTAAAACTGGCATTTCTAGGAGTGATTCAGTTCACAGTATACACTATTAAAACACTGAGTCTTGCTCCACATATTATAAAAATAGTGTTCATTCGTAAAGTGTACATCACAAAGGTGTCTGTCTCTTGGCTTACTCAGGGCAACTATCAAAGACTGGTATCACTATCTGTGATGTAATTTTCATTTCCCTTGTTGTCAATACAGTTGCATATTGGGCAGCCTGTACATTTCTGGCCAGCCCTGCTCCCATGCACTGAAACTCAACACCAAGCTTCACAAAATCACATTGCCGGCTCTCCGTCACCAGCGCAAAGAGCAGGACGTAGCCCCACAGCCAGGATTTCCTCTGCCACCAGCCTCTGGAAAAGGGCCACCCGAAATCAATGCCCTGTGTCACTAACTCTCATATCGTGACCCAAGCCCACAGGACACCATCCCTCACCAACTGCTATAGAAGGTTTGCCCCAAATCCACAGGGGTGCTCCTTTCTTTCGCACAGTAGGACCTAAGACTTCTGCTTCCAAAGAAATACCTGAACCCACAATATACCCTCTGCCACTAGCCTCGACTTAAGAGGAGAACCTTTGTGATCCCAAAGGAACACAGCCCGCTGTTACTAATTTACAGATAAGTCACTTGGAGGCCTCCACGCTTTGCAATTTAAATTAAGAGTCACACAGGCAGCGGGCGACTGTGGGTGTGGGTACCAAGCCTGAGTATTACAATTGTACAGTAGATTAATGCATACACAGTCACACTGCTCCAGTTGTAGCAATTCTACTGGTGCTTAAGTGGCACCATTTAGTTTATTGTTGGTGAAATAATATGACAATACAGCCTGACACGTGTTTCGAGCAATGCCTAGCTCTTCATCAGAGGCCGTTACACAAGTTAAGAAACATTTCACATAAGTAGTGTAAATTATGATTAAATGCGAAAGGGTTGAATTGACAGTCCGTCGACCAACCCAGGGGACAGAGTGACAGAATGTACAAAAAATATGTCAGAATGTAAATTGTGAATTGTGATATGTAGAAACCGATGGTCCAGCATGTTGAACATTCCCCAAATACAAAATAATGAAAGCACAATTCAATATTGACAACAAATTGATAATGGAACATCAAAGTAATTTTTGTGAATGTAATACATACCCAATCCATTGGTGGGTATGAGTTGAAGGACAAAGAAATAAATAAAAGAAGGGAGAAACAATGTGTAGCAACATATTAGTGCTTGAAGCCTTTCAGGATCTAAACGCCATGCGGCGTAAGAGCACATAAATAGTCTAGATATCTGGACCGTTGCGGTCAATTGCAGGAATATGGGGAATATGCCCTTTATGTTTATGCTTTAATCGCCACAACAGGTATCGCTATAGCAGCCTTGATTGTTATTACATTGGAAAACACATTAGATTTAAAGTAAATGGGTTCTAACACACCCAAGATGGCGGAAGCTATCCACCAGTATCTGCAATTGACTTAAACGATCCAGATATCTGGACTATTTATGTGCTTGTACGCCCGTGCGGCGTTAAGATCCTGAATTGAAGAGCAAATCGCAGTTTCCCGAGGTAAGAAAGTTCGGATACAGTTCCTTAGCTGGGTGCAATACGTTGGACATGCAATTAGGTTATTGTCAAGGCTTTGATTTAGCAGATTATCTGCGCTAACACAGATTCGGTTTTGTGTCTTTTCTAACCATGCATTGGCAATTGCAACATTGATGCTACTACATTGGATCGATTTGATCTCTGATTGAACTTTTTTGTGATGATTTATGTCCAGGACACATAATATATTCTATTGGATTATGACAAATACTAATTGTGCAATTTGAGTATGCGTGAGACACTGTATACATACTCTTTTGTCTCGTATTTATGCAGTTGTTCAGTTATCCTACCGGGCACCAGCTGGCAAACTTCTGTCAGTCTGGAATTATCTATCAGTTGGAACATTGGCAATTACTTATAAGGTAACCTCTATTTATTATGTACTAAATAGTGCAATGTACGCGCTGCCGCTTTATCGTGTATAGCGACACTTTCTATTTGTATCTAGAATTTAATGATTTAAAGCTTCAAGCACTAATATGTTGCTACACATTGTTTCTCCCTTCTTTTTTTTCTTTCTTTGTCCTTCAACTCATACCCACCAATGGATTGGGTATGTATCACATTCACAAAAATTACTTTGATGTTCCATTATCAATTTGTTGTCAATATTGAATTGTGCTTTCATTATTTTGTATTTGGGGAACGTTCAACATGCTGGACCATCGGTTTCTAAATATGACAATTCAGGGTTGGTTGAGGGGCTGTCAATTCAACCCTTTTCGAATTTAAACATAATTTACACTACTTATGTGAAATGTTTCTTAACTTGTGTAACGGCCTCTGATGAAGAGCTAGGCATTGCTCGAAACACGTCTCAGGCTGTATTGTCATATTATTTCACCACCAATAAACTAATTGGTGCCACTTAAGCACCAGTAGAATTGCTACAACTGGCGCAGTGCGACTGTGTATGCATTAATCTAATTTACAGATAAGGCAAGTCTGAACCAATGGGAAGTCTTCTTTCACTGCTGCATTCTCTGTCAACAAATCATGCGGGATGGGGAGGCCATGAGCTACTAACTCCCAAACAAGGCCGTCTGAGCCAATTGTGAGTTTTCTATCCTGTCACTGGCCTTTTATGGACTCACATTTTGTGGGACTGCCAGGCAGGGTGCTGGGTATGGGTCTTTTGCTGGCTTGGCTCTTACAGCTAAGTAGGTCCCTTGGCTCTTGCTCAGCTCCACCCATGGATTCTCCACCTCGTCACTACTATTGTGAACGCGCTTGAAAATTATGCAATTACCAAGGAAACACTGGCAGCGCTTAAGATCTTGCTCCTCGGGGAGGGTCTCCTGCTGGAGCCTGATTTAATCGCCTTTATTATTCTCAATAAATGAGCATCCAGTGTGAATTTAATCTTTTACCGCACAGCAGCTCTGACAGAAAAGATTATCTGCACACTTCCCGGCTTTTCTTGTAATGGGAATACACTTTTAAACATGAGACATATGACCTTTACTTATATGTCTTGTTTCCATCTGATCGGTGGTGGAGCCCAAGGCACCATAAGGTCATGGCTCTGTTGTTGCAAGCCCTCACAGTGTGAGTACATTACAGTACAGTACAAGGTGCTGCAGGATGCGCACATGCAGAGCTGGCATGTGAGAAGGATGCCCCTATGTTGTCTTGGGCACCTGCTCCCTTGTGGCAGTGGACCCTTTCCGATTAGATCACCCCTTCCACAGGACTCTTGGTAACTAAATAATAATACATCAACAGCTGGCTATACCTCCATACTTGAGCAATGCAACATCCTCCTTTCCTGCTGGTGTATCTTTGTGTACTCTGCAGGTGACATCTTACACATGTTTTCTAGCTCAACTTTCCATCCTATGAAGAGTGATAACAGAGTGAAGAGTGATGAAAAGAGTACCTGTGAGTTTTGTAATACATTGCAAACAAACCGCAACAATGCACCATTAAATGTTGATTAATAGAGCTCTTTTTAATTAGGTCTGCCCTGAGAGCGCGTTGGCTCTTTGCAGGAGCACTTGCAACAGCATGTAGATTGTTTCGTAATGTCTATAATCTGCTCTGTGATGCACAATGAGTGCACCATATTTAAATAAAACTGCACCTGGGTTCGGTTTCAGGATTCACACCTCAGTTGCTCTGGGTGGTTTTGCTTCCAAGACAGTGTGTTGCCCCTGTGCTATCCTCCGTTCGTGCTAAAAAGTTCTGTTATGTCGTAAACCATTTTGTAAGAGCCAGTGCAAATGGGTAAGTAGGTGAGACGGTGATTAAAATATATATTTTATGTTCGTGTTGCGTGGCTGGAACATGATGTTTATGTTTCTTAGGATGAAACAGTTAGTGAGATCAAAACTATAATAGTACAGATCAAAACCTATAACAAACCAGCAGCTCCGTGATGAAGGGAGTGCCTTTCATTGGGCATCGCATCTTAATAAAAGCAACTATTTAACAGGCGCCATCTTGGAATGGCAGGACATACCTGGCAATGATATACTTTACTTGTGCGTGCCAGCTTCTTGTTAACATTTTTACTTGCAATACGGCAATTCTGGCCAGCAAGTTGGACGATACGGGCTGGTAATCACTTACCAGCCTTAGGTTATGCCCAATTGAAACAGCAGCTATTATCTTGTGTGGCAGGCCATTACTAGCCAGCACGACCGTGCACACTATCCATTACTGCGATGAGCACCCTGTGGCAATATCCGGGTTGCTAGGGGATGACTTTTCGTGTGAGAAATCAGGCCTCTAGTAAGCATGTGACCCATGTTTTCATACAACAAAGTTAAACATCACAAATAATAAGGCTGTATTGGAAGTGGTACTGGGCCTCTATATGCAGTCTGAGCTGACGTGCCAGTGAGATGAAAGTGGCCGCGTCACCATCAGCAGGAGTATGTGGGTTGCGTTCAGGGGAGGATGGTAATTTGATGCAAGGGGAGAGAGATGCAGGCAAAGGATGGCTTGGGAGGAGCGGCAGGTGCTTAGAGTGCTTGCTCGGAACATGGGTGTCAGACTTGGTTCCTTGTAGAGCCTCTGCCCCACCATGGAAGCTCTGGCTGTCTTTGACCAAAGAATGACACACACGGGAGATTGAGGAAAATAGTATGTTGTCATGACCCTCCCTGGGAGAAGAATGCAGCGTGAATCAATACCCTGCTCTACTTTCTTTTCCCCCTGCAACGCCTAGACCGCTGGTGTACTCAGGATTACAAGACATAGAAGCGCTGTGTTCCTTTGCAGAATATTAGAGACTGCTTGTCTGCTGTCTCGTCCCAGACTTCCCAATGGTATGATCCCACAGTGTGCACTGAATATCTCCTGCAGTCATAGGTGGGGGCTGAGAGAAAGACGGGGAGAGGTAGAGAGATAGCAAGAGAGAAAGAGAGAGAGAGAGTGCAAGAAAGAGAGAGGGTATGATGTCAGGTCTCGAGGCGCGAGGAAGAAACCAGGTTATTTTGCCTTGTTTGGCTTTATTCAGGTGTTGTTTTCACATGTAATGCTTTGTGGTAATGTTCATGCCTATTAGACATCTTGCAATGCTAAGGTACATTTGCTATATGTGGTTTAAGGATTATCTGTGCCCTTCCCTAACCTGCCCATCGGGGGCTCTGACTGCTTCCTGACTCACAGCTTTACTTCTCCGTAACAACACACAAAACTGTAGCATCTCAGCTACATGAGATGGAAGCTTGCCTGACTGAAGAGAGACTTGCCTGACCACATCATGGTTCCACGTGCCACACTTCCTTGGTGGTGAAGTAAACACGAGCTCCCCGCTCGTGTTGTGAAATGGAGAACTCGGTTTGAATTACAACTTCTTCCAGTTTCTGCAGGGCTGACCAGCCTCCCTCCTCTTTCCCTTACCAGTATTACTTGTATACTTGTTAACTATAATAAATATCAATATCTCTCTTTAAATCTACCCCTTGTAATGTCGGTTACTCTGCCCCAAAACTACAATTGGCGACGAGGATTCTTCCACTGGCTGTCTCACACGGAGCCGCTCCGCTCATCCCCCAGCGTTGCAGCGGCCCCGAGCAGACATCGTTAAGGTAATGCGCTGTGCTGGCGTTTCACTTGCCTCACTAAATTACTGTTTTGTTCATAAAAATATCATGCTCTGTGCCCTCATATAAAGCGGAGCTGTACCACTGCACCTACCTCATCACCTGCTTTCTCCCGTCACGCGCGCATGCGCAATGGTTGGCGTTGCTTTAGTTTTGGATCTGCTCGTTGGCATTTCTTAAAGTCATACACACACCTGTGCCTGTGGTCGTCGTGGATGATACACTAACAAGTGGAGTGAAGGTGTTTGTAAACCACCGTTCACACATCTTGAATTGAATCGTTACCAAACGATTTAGTTAGGAATTTCACTGACAGTCTATTACGGAGCGCACTGCTCGCAGCAGTCACGTATAAGATATATTCATACATCGTTATTCAGGATAGTTACACTGCAGAAACAGAGCGAGAGTGCACCCATGGATAATAATAATAATTGAGAATTGTCACAGCATATTACTAAGCAACTAATACACATCGTTTCTGGAAAGCTGTACTGAATCCATCCCTCAATGCCTCAGCACATTTTATCATGGCCTTCAGCAGTGTTCCCCCGCCTGCAGTTTTTATGCCTGACACCAGTGAGCCGAGCATTCCGTGGAAAAGATGGATTAAGTCGTTTGAGCACTATGCTGGAGTTGTCTGCGGCGTAATTGCAGTGCAGAAAAGAGAAAGTCACTTCTGTTACATTGTTTGGGCCCGGCTGGTCAGGAGAAGTATGAAACACTACCAGATCTGTCAATGGAGGAAGGTGCTGACATCAATGAATACGAGCTTACTGTCAAGAAGATTAATACACATTTTGAAAAGAAAATAAGTATTATTTTGGAAAGGTACAAATTTGGGAAAAGAACGCAAGAGGAGGGAGAAAGTGTTGAGAAATTCATTACCGCTCTGAGAAAGCTGACCAAGTCATGCAATTTCAATGAACAGCTCGATGAGAGACTAAGGGACCAGTTTATGCTGGAATGCCGGAGTGCCAAAGTGAGAGAAAAACTCTGGTCAGAAAATGATCCACCCCTAGATACCCTACTTCGTGTGGCGAAGGAATTGGAACATACCAAAGAATGTGTGAAAGAATTAGAAAATAAAGTGAAATATATTCAAATTGAGACTAGTAATATTAAACCTACCAAAGTGTCCTGTAATAATGCTGAAGAAGCCGAGTCTATATCTATGATTAATAATGCCTCCGTCAGACGGAAGATGCCAATAAGACAGTATAGGCCATCACAACCTGACAAAGGGAGGTACAAGTCTAATCAAAAAGGATCGGTTAATGACCGAACCAGGAAAGATAGCCCTGACAAGCAATCCACGAACTCTAGAAGGAGACGCCAAGGAAGGTGTTACAGGTGTGATAGCGTCAACCACTGGGCCGATGACCCAGATTGCCTGGCTTTAAAAATCATTTGCAGCAAGTGCAAAGGTAAAGGTCATTATTCAAGGTGCTGCAGATTTCGAAATACTTCCACTAATTGGATAGGAGGTAACTCGGACAGTGGCCATAGTTGTGGAGAGGAAGGTGAAGAATGCGTATTCGCCATAACTGGAGGTGACAACGAAGAAGTCCTGGAGAGTCTCAAGCCATGGTTTCGGTCGATGGTCAGGGTCGGATTGGCCCCTCGGCCTTTCGGCCTGTGGCCAGACCGAAATCGTCCCTCGGGAGTGGGGGGCCGGTTTCTGGCCATGCCTGGGCCGGTTTGGAAGAAAAAATAAATATTTTTTTTTTCACCTTTTTATTTTCTTTCAAAAAACCTTTTATCCTTCTTAGGTCAATAAATGAGTACCAATACAGGTTGGGTGATAATGTATGCATATTTGTTCTATATAAATGCTATACAATAACATATCATTTGGCCTTGGACGCCTGCTTGGAATCACAGTAATTTAGTGTACTTAGGAACAATGCTATTTGATGCCACTTCCTGTTTTGTCAAGGGGTGAAAGATCATGTTTCATCGCTTCCTGGGATTTCACTTTGGGATGGGGTCAAATGACATCCACTTCTGGTGATGTCAGTAGAGGTCAATGGTAGTGAGGCGAGCGGTGGGCCACTTTTTTTTGGGTGACCAGGCCTATTTCTTGTCCCAGTCCGACCCTGTCGATGGTCTAGAATTGAATATGATGATTGATACCGGTGCGAAGTACACGTTGCTGCCACAACACTTATGGAACAAGAAAAAACACAAATACCTACACAAGACCGATATTAACCCCAGAGCTTATGGTGGGGTGAAAATTGACACCATAGGTTGGTTTTGGGGGAAATTGAAGTTTAAAGATAAGAGAGCCAAAGGCAAAGTTTACATCACTAATGTGGGCAGGACGCCACTTTTAAGCTGGACTCATCAGAGTAAATTACAAGTCAAGTAAGACTCTACTGTTGAAGAATCTGTTTTTTCCATCAGCAATGATGGGAGTAAACCGGGAAATGGTCGTGCTGCAGCTAAAGCGAACACCATGGAGATCATGCAAGCTGTTTTTCGTGATGGTGTGGGATGTCTTCAGGGTTATGTGCATGAAATACAGCTGAGACCAAATTATAATCCAGTCACCCAGAAATTGAGGAACGTTCCTTTGTCGATGCGCGATGAAGTCAGAAAGGAGATAAGAAGAATGGAGGAACTAGAAATCATTGTAAGCATTGATGCCAGCGAATGGGTTTCGCCACTGGTGGTCATAAGAAGAAAATCTGGAAAACTCAGAATTTGTGTAGATATACGTGAATTGAACAAGTGTGTTGTTTCTCATCGACATCCTCTCCCCAACATACAAGAAATAATCTCCACAACTGGGCCATCAAAGTTTTTTTCCACTTTGGATTTGACCTCTGCATATCACCAGATTAAATTACATAAACATTCCAGGCATCTCACTGCATTCATTACGCCGGATGGGCTTTATCAATTCAAGAGGATGCCATTTGGTCTGGTGTCCACAGCATCTGTGTTCCAGAAGGTAATGCACAACCTGTTCGAAGGTGCAGCCGGTGTGATTTGCTTCCAAGATGACGTCCCAGTCCATGCTGACAATCAAAATTTGCACGATGAGAGATTGCAGTATGTATGCGAGAAGTTATACAAAGCAGGCATGACTTTGAGTAAGGAAAAATGTCAAATCAAATGTTCTGAAATAGAGTATTTGGGACACAAGATCTCTGCCAAAGGAATTTCTCCCAAACCACATTTAGTCAATACCATCAATAAGATGCCAAGACCATGCAAAAAGGAAGACGTTCGCACATTTATTAGAATGGCGGAATACTACTCCAAGTTTGTTAGGGAATTCGCAATTCTCACTGTTCCTTTACGGGAATTGCTCAAAAGGAAGAGTTTTGAGTGGAACAACGACTGTGAAGAAGAGTTCAGTTTCATTAAAGCTAAAATAGGGTCAGCTCCAGCCTTGAAGAATTTCTGCAGTGGCAGGAAAACAATCATCACGAATGATGCTAATAATGTTGTCCTGGGAGCGTTGTCACTCAAGAAGATAAAGGGCGTGAAGTTTTATTGCATTTGCTTCGAAGTTACTGAAAGGAGCTGAGTTATCGTATGGTGCAAATGAGAAAGAAGCGTTGGCGATAAAATGGGCAGCTGAAAAGTTCAGGAGTTTCATATGGGGCAACGAAGTGGAATTTCATACAGACCATAAACCATTAACCCACGTATTTATGTCAAACGGTTTGGAAAAGGTTTCTAATGGAATCAGGAGGTGGGTGATGATTCTTCAAGAGTTCAATTACACAGTGCTCTACGTGCCTGGAGCTCTGAATGTCACGGCTGACTGTTTGTCCCGTTTTACAAATGTTTCAGAAATCAACGATGGGGAAGATGACATGGAAATCGTTTTGAGTATTGAGGCAGCATCAATTTCAAAGACTGAATGGGACAATGCTGAACGAGAAGACGAGAATTTCAAATGTCTGAAGGAATTACTTAATTGTCAAAGTCCTTGGAGCAAGTCAAAATTTGAAGATGCAAATTTGATGGCGTTTTGGTCTGTTGCAGATGAGTTGCATGTGCATGATAAATTCATCATGGGAGGAGATAAGATAATTCCTCCTTCAAGTTTACGTCAGAGGGTCATCAAACTTGGACATGAAGGCCATCAGGGTATTATAAAGACCAAACAAAGGATAAGAAACGACTTCTGGTGGCCTAGATGTGATTTGCAGATTGAACGCTACATCAGGGACTGTATTCTTTGCTGTAATAGTGAAAAAAACTGTGTGGGTGTGAAACAATCTATGGTGATTACTGAGATTCTGAGCAAAGTATGGAAGGATGTGGGCATGGATATTCTAGGTCCAGTGAGTAGCAACGGAGTGCAGAAATACTGTTTGGTGGTTATTGATCGCCTCACTAGGTGGGTGGAAGTGTTAATTGCATCTAGCATTACTGGGAAAACTGTGACTGATTTTTTGTCTGCTATCTGTGAGAGGGAAGGATACCCAGGGAGCATTCTTTCTGATAATGGTACACAGTTTAAATCTAAGGAGGTGGCAGATTTCTGTAATAAATATTCCATTGAGCATAAAAGAAGTTCCATATATCACCCCCAGACGAATGGGATGGTTGAACGTTTCAACAAGATATTGAAAGAGAGCATCAGAATGGCTTGGTCCAATGGTATGAACTGGGAGAAAGCGGTCAAGGAAAGGGTGATTGCTCATCGCTTCACACCACATTCCAGCACAGGTCTTTCTCCTTTTGAACTCAGTAGAGGAAGGAAGGGCAATACTAAATTGGCCCCTTTGTGGCTAGATAACAAAGGCAACGGTGTGGAGAAGGATTTTGGTACAGTATGTGATAAGATCATAGGAGTCCAAAGGAAGAACAAAACTATCTTTGATAAGAGAGGACGTAATGACAAGTATGATAAGGTTTGCGTGGTGGGGAATTTGGTTAGGATTCATCTTCCCCCCGCTCTCAGGGTGGGCCTGTGTAAGTGGTCTAGGCCAATCAGAGTCATAGAGGCATTTCAACATGTTGTTAGAACGGAAGATGGAAGGGTTTGGAATATCTAGAGGATATGGGCATGTGAGGACAGCAAATATGACAGTAGTGGTAGTGGGAATGCCAGTTTGGGGGTGAAAGATGGAGACAATGGTTGTGGTGATGATGTTGGAGTGAAGAGGATGAGTAGTACACCTAGGGCTAAAACTATACCAAAAGATGTTTCCTTGTCAGTTCCTTCCAGAGATGCTGGTTGCAAGTCCAGATGGGGAAGAACATATCGCTTACCAAAACGGATGGAGGACTATGTGTGACTTTTGTTATTTTTTCTTTTTATTACTTTTGTTTTTTGTTTTGCTGTTGTTTCCTGTACGTTGTAAAGGAAGGGAGATGCTGTGTAGCATCTCAGCTACATGAGATGGAAGCTTGCCTGACTGAAGAGAGACTTGCCTGACCACATCATGGTTCAACGTGCCACACTTCCTTGGTGGTGAAGTAAACATGAGCTCCCCGCTCGTGTTCTGGAATGGAGAACTCGGTTTGAATTACAACTTCTTCCAGTTTCTGCAGGGCTGAGCAGCCTCCCTCCTCTTTCCCTTACCAGTATTACATATATACTTGTTAACTATAATAAATAGCAATATATCTCTTTAAATCTACCCCTTGTAGTGTCCGTTACTCTGCCCCAACACTACACAGACCAAATGGCATCCTCTTGAATTGATAAAGCCCATCCGGCGTAATGAATGCGGTGAGATGCCTGGAAAGTTTATTTAATTTAATCTGGTGATATGCGGCGGTCAAATCCAAAGTAGAAAAAAACTTTGACGGCCCAAATGTGGAGATTATTTCTTGTATGTTGGGGAGAGGATGTTGATCAGGAACAATACACATGTTCAATTCACGCATATCTACACAAATTCTGAGTTTTCCAGATTTTATTTTTATTACCACAAGTGGCGAAACCCATTCGCTGGCATCAATGCTTCCAATGATTTCTAGGTCCTCCATTCTTTTTATCTCCTTTCTGACTTCATCACACATGGACAAAGGAACGTTCCTCAATTTCTGGGCAACTGGATTATAATTTGGTCTCAACTGTATTTCATGCACATAACCCTGAAGACATCCCACACCATCACGAAAAACAGCTTGTATGATCTCCATGGTGTTCTCTTTAGCTGCAGCACGACCATTTCCCGGTTTACTCACATCATTGCTGATGGCAAAAACAGATTCTTCAACAGTACAGTCTAACTTGACTTGTAATTTACTCTGATGAGTCCACTTTAAAAGTGGCGTCCTGCCCACTTTATTGATGTAAACTTTGCCTTTGGCTCTCCTATCTTTAAACTTCAACCTCTGTGCTGCTCACAAACAAGAACCAGGAAGAAGCTGATTCTTGTATATGACGGTGCAAGGAAGCTGGAGGAGATGGGGTTGGAGCTGAATGTGCCATGTGACATGTACCACATGTCACGTTCAGCTCTCACCCCTACTGAGCGCCTTCTTCTCGCCTGATGGATGGGTGATGGGTGAGGAATGACAGGCCCCTCTTAGACTTGGTGGTGTGGGGCCCTGCCAATGATTTAAAGTGGGAAAGCAGGCAGGAAGATGGAGGCATAGGGCAAGGAACCGGGCGTGCCATTGTCGAAATCAAAATGGTGAACATTCAGGGATGGTGTGCAGTTTGCTGAGAGAGTCTGACCGATTTCTGTGACTGGCGATATGCTCCCCTGGGTGCTAATGTGCATTTAATCTTGTGCGCTGTAGTCAAATTCTGTTTTGTGTGGTTTAGTATTCCCCTGTTAACTTACATGTGATTTAATGATTCTACGTACGATTATGCATTACTACTTTCTAAGTGTGAGGAGGAGAGAAAATGAAATACTCTTTTGTTGTGGTCGAAGCTCGGCCACTTGATGCATCTTAGAAATCCTAATATGCAGGGCAATTTAGTGATAAGTAATTTTTATTTCCAACATAAGAACATCCTGATTCAGGGGTCTTCAAGTACATAGAACTGTATATCGGTTTTACCTGTTAGATACCTACAATAAAGAGCAAGGGTAGTATTGTCTGATGGCAAAAAACAGTCACTAAATGTATTTCTGTGCAGTTATGTTAATTGTGTAGTTGATGGTTTTAAAGGAATGCGAGGAAAGTATTAAAGGTAAAGGAATTTGGAGCTCTAAAGCACATTCTTCATTGAAAGAGATATCAGCCTTGAGCAAGTCAGAGGATCACAGCGCTGGAGAAATACGTGCTCCATGCCAGCTGATGCCAACAGCAAAGAATGAGTTTTTGTAAACAAGGCATCTGCATTATATAGAAAAATAAAGGGGGCTGCACATATTAGAAGTACATTCCAGTAAGCCATTAACACAGATTTATTTATGTTTTCTATATAATGCAAATGCCTTCTTTGTAAAGATTTCTCATTTTGTAGAGTGAGTACTGCTCAAACTCAGCTGCTCCTGAAGGGCAATAATCTACATTAGTACCCGGCACGCACGCCTGAACAGGAATACTGTGTGGTGATTGGCTCATTTGCGAGCCATACCACACGTTATTCCCATCCACACCGTGCGTGCCGGCTACTCTGTTCTCGGCGAGGGGCGTGGCAGCCCCTCAGACAATGAGGAAGCTCGAAACGGGGCAATTCCCGCTCCGAGCCTCCCCATGGCTGGAGGCTTCCTTCGTCCCCCGCCGGGGACGCAGGTAAGATTTTTTTTCCCCAGCCTTTCCTCCCTCCTACCTCCCCCCTCCCCACCGCACTTACCTTCTATCCCGCAGTCTCTGGCGGGGGACGATGGAAACCTCCAGCCGTGTAGAGACTCGGAGCGGGGCCATCCCCGCTCCAAGCCTCCACAAGGCTGGAGGCTTCCATCGTCCCCTGCCGGAGACCGCGGTGCGTTTTTTTTTCTTCCTCCCCATTCCCTCCCTTCCACCCTCCTGACCCCACTTACCTTCTTTTTTTTTCTGGTCTTGGAAGCGAACGCGCTGGAAACACTTCTGTTCCCAGCACGTCCGCTCCCGATGGCCGCCATGGAAAGGGAAAACGGACTAGCAGATACATCACTGTAGCTTTACACCATCTATGGAAGACCTGACTTCTATGTTCAGCTTCCGGAAACATTGTTTTAAGATATACCCTCTAAATGCCATTTTACTAAGTGGCCTCATCTACATATCGCAGGACAGAGCACCTGCCTAGTTCAATGCTGGCACAGGGGGCTGCAATTAGCAACATGCATATGCCAGGTCACAACAGCCGCCTTAACCCAGGCTGGAACCAGCCTCTTCCAGATAAATAACCTATGGAATTAAGCCTTTCATATTCCAGAGGACAACAGCTAGTCAGACCGATGCTCGTGCAAAAGTCTGCAGGGTAACGATTATTGTTTTCACAGAAACATGGTTAATGATAGCACAGGGAGAAGGCCGAGCCCTGCAAACAACACTTATTGGAGGCGTTTTAACTTATAACAAGAGCACATTTCAAGAAAATGTGGGAAAGAGCTACAAAAATGCTACCTTTTATAAGGACAGTTATTTACACGTTCAACCCCTAACACGTCTGACACCCAACAAAGTCAAACTACACAAATCATAGTAGCTGATGACAATGCTTTTGGTCTTCAATGCAGTCTGTTAAGAGGCAGCTGAGCTTGGAAACATTAGTGAGGAAGATGCAGAGATTGCAAAAGAGAAAGAAGGTAAGGTCAGGCTTGGAGAAGAAAATACAGTTCCAACAGATGAAATGAAGTTGGCATTTGCAGATGTTTACAGCCGAGGCTGCCCGCACAATTCACTAGACTCTTGACAAAATGCATTTGCCAAATGTTGAGGACTCAATTCTATGGATAGATTCTTGCCCTCAGATGAACACATTCCTACCATGATGGAAGAAGGAATGAAAATGGCTGCATGTAATACTGTAGATTATTGCCCCTCAGGAGAAGCTGAGTTTCAGCAGTACTCGCTCTACACAATGAGAAATCTTTACAAAGAAGGCATCTGCATCGTATAGAAAAAATAAATAAATCTGTGTTAGTGGCTTACGGGAATGTTCTTCTAATATGTGCAGCCCCCTTTATTTTTATATATAATGCAGATGCCTTGTTTACAAAAACTCATTCTTTGCTGTTGGCATCAGCTGGCATGGAGCTCGTATTTCTCCAGCGCTGTGATCCTCTGACTTGCTCAAGGCTGATATCTCTTTCAATGAAGAATGTGCTTTAGAGCTCCAAATGCATTTACCTTTAATACATTCCTCGCATTCCTTTAAAACCAACAACTACACAATTAACATAACTGCAGAGAAATACATTTAGTGCCTGCTTTTTGCCATCAGACAATACTATCCTTGCTTTTTATTGTAGGTATCTAACAGGTAAACACGATGCACAGTTCTATGTACTTGAAGACCCCTGAATCAGGATGTTCTTACGTTGGAAATAAAAATTACTTTTCACTAAATTTCTCTGCATATTAGGATTTCTAAGATGCATCAAGCGGCCGAGCTTCGACTACAACAAAAGCATATTTCATTTTCTCTCCTCCTCACACTTAGAAAGTAGTAATGCATAATCGTACGTAGGATCATTAAATCACATGTAAGTTAACAGGGGAAAACTAAACCACACAAAACAGAATTAGACAACAGCGCACAAGACTAAATTCACATTAGCACCCAGGGGAGCATATCGGCCAGTCACAGGAATCGGTCAGACTCTCTCAGCAAACTGCACACCATCCCTGAATTTTCACCATTTTGATTTCGACAATGGCACCCCCGGTTCCTTGCCCTATGCCTCCATCTTCCTGCCTGCTTTCCCACACTAAATCACTGGTGTAGCTGGGCCCCCTGCATTGAGCAGGGCCCCACACCACCAAGTCTAGGAGGGGCCTGCTCATTCCTCACCCATCACCCATCCATCAGGCGAGAAGAAGGCGCTCAGTAGGTGTGAGAGCTGAACGTGACATGTGGTACATGTCACATGGCAAATTCAGCTCCAACCCCATCTCCTCCAGCTTCCTTGCAGCGTCATATACAGGAATCAGCTTCTTCCTGGTTCCTGTTTGTGAGCAGCACGGAGGAGGCAGGAGCCCACAGTGGCAGACTGAAGCTCTAAAAGGAAGAACAGGTATGTGTATTTTGCATGTCTGAGGTGCGTATCAAATGTATGTATGTCATATGGGTCAGTGAGTGGTGGGTGAATGATGTAAAGGATTCAAATCGGGCGTTACACCGGCCAGGACTCTTGCCTTTAGCCTAAGATGTAGAGCTCAATTACAATACTTTTTCTTTATTTTCAACAAATTCGAATTGAGCTGGCACCCAACCCGTATCACACCCCCTTTTACAAATACCCTGGGTCACAATGGACCATGAACCAGGCCGGTTGGTGGGAATACAATATTTATTTATTTTAAATTAAAAGTAATTCACACAGTATGAATATTGGAAGCAAACACCAATGGGGTGATAATTACCATGTAAACTAATTAAATACACTTGGTTGACCTTTTACAAGAACATACTCAACATATCCAAAGCACAGATGAATAAGAACAATTTTACTGTTTTATTTTACAGTTTTACAGTTCGAGTAGATAGCACCTGAGTTAGGATTTCCCCCTGAAATGCGCCTTTGACTGGATAGAAAGGTGTAGCAATGGATCAGGGATATTAAGCAGAAAACAGAATTAAAATCCGACCTTCCCTCACAAAATAAGAGGCATCCTTTGCAATTGCATAAAATGACACTCGGAATTAGTAAATAAATAATGTACGTGCAGTTGAATAAATGAAATAAATATGACTTATCACAGTATCAGGGATGTAATATCATTAGCAACTACAAGGCAAGGTATCAACAAAGTGCATACAGTTCAGAAAGCAACTTGAAAGTAAGAACACAGTGCAGCCAAATCACACGTTGAAAAGTTGCATTTTTCTCTTTTGCAGTTTTAAATGTCAAAACTGTTTCTTTTTAAAAAAAATGGATGAAATAGAATAGGAATGCGTGTTTTTAGGCTGGGGCATAGATGCACATCACACAGATAATATAGAAGTGAAAGAGTGGCTCTAGCTGAATAATTGGATGAGATTTTCAAGGTGGAAAAAGATTTGGTTTTGGGAAAATAAATGTGGTTAACAGAGAAAATTGGTTTGGAAAGAAAGGACAAGTTTTACTTAAACTAGATTATCATGATGATAGCATTGCCCATGAAAATGAAACAGGTCAAGCGGCTGCATTAACCCCCTTTACGCCGCATGTCTCTTTATGTAGAAATTAATTAAATGATTCAAAATATGACTACGGATCTATGCAAGACAGAGATGAGTAGAAGAATGGCGTTAATCGCTTAAAGATCAAGGACAGGAGGCACAGAGAATTATGACAGTTTTAAACATGTTACCAGGGTATGGATAGGATTACTTAGAGAGTGGAACAAGGACAAGGGGGGTCATTACAAAGTAGGAGGTAACCATGCCGCTA
This sequence comes from Ambystoma mexicanum, assembly GCF_040938575.1. Classification (NCBI taxonomy): domain Eukaryota; kingdom Metazoa; phylum Chordata; class Amphibia; order Caudata; family Ambystomatidae; genus Ambystoma; species Ambystoma mexicanum. The sequence continues at coordinate 921,280,923 of NC_090930.1, read as the reverse complement.
TTAGCAGCATGGCTACCCCCTTACAGTGTACCGGGTCCAGGTTGCTTGAATGAGGAATTACCGGGCCATTCCGACCTTGGAGGACCCAGTAATTCCTCATTCAAGGAACCCATCCCCATTCCCATTCGAGCCCCCATAGGGCTCAATGGGAATGGGGAGGGTGCTAACAACGAGCCCGTTAACAAAGGTCCCGTTGTTAGCACCCTGGTCTGCTCGCGGGTTCCCGTGAGCAGACTCGTAATGAGGCGGTAAGGGTTTGACAGCTCTGGCACCTTTACCAGTGCCGTTAACCCTTACCGCCTCACTTGGAATGACCCCCAAGGTATCAAGATGGGGTAGGCTATGTGGTGCTATGGGATGGGGAAATACTCACAATCCGCACTTGAGTTTGGGATTAAGGACAGCCAACTGGGTTCTGGACTCAAAGTCTCTGGTCACAGCTAATTAGGCTCACCTAACAGCAAACAGCTGGACCTGTCTGGTCACTGGATCACAAGAGTACAGCCGGTATGCAGGGAGTGGGAAAAACCGATCTGGTCACAGGATACTCTCCAAAAGGGTACCACAGCTTTTCCCCCTTCTCCCTGAGTTAGTGGGATTTGGTTATGGGGTTTAGTTATGAAGGGTGGTTGTGCATGGATAGGAGGGCCTGAGCCAACTATCCCTTTTCTGGCAGTGGAGTCTTGAATCTGCAGGGTGGATCTGGAATGTCTGCATACGCAGGCCTGGAAAATTCAGAAGAGAGAGTCCCTGTTTCTGTCAGCTTCCCCTTTTTATAAGGCGGGTGACTCACAGGATTTATTGTTGGGCAGGACTAAGCTAGACCTACCCCAAAGAACCGGATAGGTCAGCCTATGTTGGTCGCCACCTCCAGGAGGGGACTCAGTTTATGGGGTTGTGTTTTATGAGGTACAAAGCCATCCCACAGTCATTATTGCACAAAATCAATTATGACATAAATCACACATTTATACAGTTGTGGCAATTTTGCAAATTACATGGGCAAATTGTATATTGCATACAGAGCATAGTGTTCCCACTCCCAGGTCTGTACAACATTATTTCGCCCTTCTAATAGTTTTTCACAGTTTTTAGTGCAAACCGCTTGACCCAAAATCCCACAATTTTAAGCATGTGTACATGTTATCATGGGGAACATTTCCATTAATTTTTAACGTTCTACCATAGGTACTTTTCCCATGATTCTAATTCTCCTGGCGTTTATGTCCCATACATGCTATGGACAGCCACGATATCTTGTTTTAAAGCCACGGAAATTACCTTTAAACTGTAAAACCTTTACATTACTGCATTGTCCGGTTATAGAATTAACAGTTTTTAAAGTTTATTCATTTAATAGTCTTTTGAGCAAAATGGGCTGGCCTTTGTCCTTCAACGGGGACCATTTTTTCCAGGCTACCACCAAATGTCAGTTTAGCCCAGGGCTGCCCTGAAGTCTCCCCAGTTTGAGTGAATGGTCAGTGTCACTTCCAAAGTAACACGTAGGTGTCACAAATCTATTGTCTCAAGCTGAAGCCCAGACAGAAGTCTGATGGGGGTGGGATATTCTTCCTCTTGGCCATTCAAAGTTTCTAAGGGCAGATATTAACACTTATGTGTCCCAGAAATCCCTTTGTGGCTTCTTTTGGGGGAAGGCCACTCCTGTGTTGCCAGCACACAAATGTCCATGTAAACTGAGCAGGAACCTGTTGGACTGGTTCCCCAGTACAGCCAACACATTTAATTATTTATTTTATTTTATTGTGTTCTGAATCAGAAGCAAGTCTGCTAAAATAAAATATGATCTAGATTTTACCCAAACCCACCTTACATTTCTAGGCAAGGACAGGGCCTTAATCACATTGTATTTTTTAAAACAGGCATTTTTCCCTTTTGCAAAAGCACATTTTGACACGTGGTGAATTCTGCTGGGATGTCCCTTTCAAATTCAGTTTTCTCTCCCATCTGGATTCCAAACATTGTTTGCAGCCCTAGTCACTTTCTCTTACACAGCAGTATGTTCAAGGCAAATGTCCACTGAAATTGACATGTGCAAAGAGAGCTAGGGTTTCTTTTGAAGAGTGTATTTTTGACACTTTATAGCAACACGTCAAGCGTTTCTCTGTACGGCTGAGAGTAAAGTTTCTGGTGATTCCCCAGATCTTGCCTGACACAGCCTGTCATTCAGTGATAATGCTTTCTTTGGCTGTAGCACAATCTGAATGTGGAAGGGCACAGCCGGATCTCCCTAGATCAGAACTGTGTAGTGTTCAATAGATGAAAAACGAGCATCGGGGTGCCATCATTTTAAACGCCAAATATTTCCTTTTTCAAGAGGAAATGTGGAACTAGCAGCAAAGCAGCGCTGCTTTTCAATTTTCTTCTTGGGTGCATGTAAGAAAACACACTAGCAGCATTTCTCAATGTTCCCCCTGTTCCATCTTGCCCAATAGGTGCTTGGCAGACAATGCAGCCATCCTTTTATAGCTGCAAATGCAGTTTTGATGCAAGGCAATGGTGCTCAAAGGAGCCAGCACAGCCATTCTGCTGGTAACTACTGAAATGCAGCTTGGAGATGGAGGGGAATTCTTCTGAGTGGGTAAATATATCCCACAATGAATAAGAATGTGGTAGTGAGTGTTTGAATGTTCTGGGTGGGTGGGCATTTTCATGACTGTGTGGAGAATAAAGTGTAACTGGATCTAAGAGAAGGTTTATGGCTGAGTGAATGGTGGGTGAATGAGTGTGAATGTGACAGTGTGTGTTCGAAAGTTCAGAGTGGTTCTGTGTGTTCCTGTGTGGACAATGCAGTGTGAGTGGGTGTGAGAGACGGTGTATGAATGATTGACTTGTGGGTGAATGGGAATGAATATGATAGTGTATGTTTGAATATTCTAGGTGGGTGGGTGAATTCCTGTGTGGAGAATGCAGTGTGAGTGGATGTTAGAGAAGGTGTATTGGTCAGTCATTGGTGGATAAATGGAATTGAACACATCCTCACACCGTTGTATGACCCACAGGAAAATGGGTTGGTAGAACATTTTAATCGAGTGATGAAATAAGCTGTGCAATTGAGTAGTATGTCAAGGTTGGAGGAGGAGGAAGAGATTTGCGTACACGTACAAAGTGAAGAAACATGCATCCACCAATAGATCACTGAAATTGACATGTGCAAAGAGAGCTAGGGTTTCTTTTGAAGAGTTTATTTTTGACACTTTCTAGCAACACGTCAAGCGTTTTTCTGTACACCCAGCATATTCATGGGATTCTCTGAGCAAAGTGACCGCATGTGCAAGTCACGGATGGAATGCCCCGACACGACCCCACGCAAAGCAGAAAGCAGCCAGTACAGCTACCTTTGCGTTCTCCCCCGGGTGCGAATACATGCGCCTTTCAAACAGTGTATGGGGCCCCCACAAGTCGGCTTACATGTCGAGGACCCTGTGCAGGGGCCCCATAACTGTTACCGGCATCCCGAGAACATGCATACAATGTATCATCACTTGGGTGGAATCTGGAAAATCTGCGTGCAAATCCCCGTAAACCATTCCTGCGCCACACTACACTGCGTACACGCACACCTAAGTCCGATCGGATCTCCGGCTGCATACACGCACCCCTAAATCCGACATGCAAACCCACCTCAGATCTGCGATTCCTATGTGCAGATGTACTTACGCCTGGCTTCGGGTGTCGGAGACATGGAGGGATTTGCATGGGCATGTCGCAGGCGGGAGGCTGTGCGGTCACATCCATGAATACGCTTTGTCGTGTGCATTTGTGGGAGTGCTATGGACTGCCTGCGGCCTGTCCCTCGTAACATCCACTTTTTCCTGTCCCTCGTAACATCCACTTTTTCCCTTGTTCTTCCTCATTTTCCGAGTTCTGTCCCCTACTCCAATCTTGGAGCAGGGCTCGACCACACTCTGTGTGGTGTCTCAGGCAAGGGACTCAACTGCTTGCAGAGATGTGCCACACCTGCGCGAAGTCCATGCAAGTTAAAAAGAAATAGCTGCGCAGTCGATACCATGAATTGACGTACAGGGTTTTGCATGCAGATTGACAGGCAACTCCCCAATTTTTCAAGTAAACAATTTCATGAATTGGCCCCCAAGTATGGCAGACAACATGAAAGTAACTTCACAGTTGTTCAATTGACCAAGTACTGTGTGATTGAGGTAGGCCAAACATAATTGCAAGTGGACTATGTGCTTCTTCAAATGTGAACGTCAAAAATGAGATACAGGTAAAGAAACGTGTCTCCCACAATGGTGGCCTTCAAATTGAAAGTTGCTCATTTCTATCATGTAAGGGTACGGGCAACAAAGTTGCACCTATTGTTCCCTCAGGCTATGAGGTAAGATTCTAGGTGTATCAGTCATCTGTAGATGGTAATATGCTCTGAGTATTCTCCATGTCATCGCATTATCAGTGTCACTGGACTCACACAGCAATCCAGCGTCTTGTTGCATGGCAGAGGCAGCAGAATGTTGAAACATGCAGGTGTTACCTATGGCCTACCATGGGTATTTCCTGAGTATGCCTCTGGATCCTTATGCAGAAGTTAATGTCTGACAACCTCTGCCTATCTCTGGCAGGACAGCCCCCAAAATCTAAGTAACTACTGCATACCTCCTTGGGAATGCATGATTCTTTTGAGAACTGGTGTACCCTTAGACAAGGGACTAGCCACCCTGCTGCGTGGGGCACCTTCCAGACCCTTCTTCACTGATGTAGGCAGCCTTGACATGGCTGGTCTCTGTGGAAACACATTTTCTTTTGCGAATTAACTGATCATTCTAGTACCCTTTTGCCATGGTTCCCTTTATATCTCCTGTGCATAGCCTTAGAATGAGATCTGCCAGATGTCAGGATCTAGTCAGCAACCAAAGAAACTGCAAATACGAGATTGCAGTGTTGTGGGGTTGCCATACAACCCACCACCCTTCCACCCACAAACCTCTATTCTTGCACTGTCAACATGCTTCTTATTTGTTGCCTGCAACCGCAGCACCCCTTTTAGGCCAGGGGATGTACGCCAGGCTTAGTGGGGTGCTTTGAGAATCCAACTCCCCTTTTTTATGTTGCTTGCTCCTCATCCTATCAACCTCCTCATGGAGGATTCTCTGCAGCATCATTCTGAAACCAAAGTTAGGGGGCTGCCTCCTCACCAAGTGAGGGGGCGGGCTGGTGCGGGCCTTCATTGTTGACCTGTGGTTATGAGTACTGTGGGAGAGGGATCTGCGGTTGTGCACACTGTGGTAGAGGTCTGGAGGAAACAACCAGGGACTGAATGGGTGCAGACACATGATACAGACAGGCAAGAGCCAGATAGAAAGAGAACAAGACGTGGGTAGGGAGCAAGAGTCAAATGACCAAATTCATGAAACGTTTAGGGCGAAGCAAAGTGACTTTGCACTGCCAAAAAACACGTTCCACCAGGCCTAATTCACAGAGCGGTGTAAAGTGTATTTTTGCAGAGCAAAGTGTCTTTTGTACCGCTATGTGGATTTGGACCAGTGGCACGTGTTTGTTGGCAGTGCAAAGTCACTTTGCTCCGTGCTAAACGTTCGATGAATTAGGCCCAAAGAGAGAGAGCGAGAGAGATGGCTGAAGAGCAAAATAGGAATAAAGTAGAAAGGACTGAAAGAGAGAATGAGCTTACAAAGAGAATGCAGAGATATTGTGAGCAGAAAGAGAGACAATGGACAGTGAGAGAGAGTGAGACAGAAATGTGCCAAAAGAGAGCAAAGAAAGAACACGTGGATATACAGGGTCAAGTGAGAATCGAACCTGTGCTGCTCCGTGTTGTTTCGTTTCCAAGGAGAGCACTTTGCCGCTTAGCTATCCTCTCTAGACAAGGGGCTGTGGGGCGGGGTTGCAGGGACAACCCCTTAACCTGTTCAGAGAAAAGGGTGTGGGGAGAGAAAGAAGCGTAAAAAGGCTGATACACAGTGGGAGACAAGGGCAGAAGGGCAGTGAAATCGAATTCGCAAAGAGACGAGTTGAGGTGAGAGGGAGAAGAGTGTGAGGGGCAGGGAGCGCCGGTAAATAGGTAATGGAGTGATACAGGTAGCACCTGGAAAGAGTGACACACAGGGAGAGGCAGATGCACAGGAAGAGATAGGGGTGTGGCGGGACAGCAGCAGAGAGAGATGTGGCGCAGCAATGATGGGCGTACATTGTTACATAATGCCACGTCTGGCAATCTGCGTCACCACTCTGCGGGCGCAGTGACACGCGCTGCCTTATCAGTGGCAAAGGATGTCCTATCGCCAGATTCCAAGCCATGGGAGAGCTGCGCAATCAGTCAAAGGCTATGATCTATGTCGTTATTCCAGGCACATGCTGTGATGGGGGCTTGAGGATATGTGCACTGTCAAAGGACTGCTCACACGGGTATTATTTATTGTGTAGCACACGTTTGTGTACCTCTGAGCACTATGCGATGTTCTGCAAATGTACAACATAAACTGAACCATTTGATCACGCTGAGCAATGAATGTTTCTGATAGGTGCTTAATTGTGTTTTCTGCTGGATAAACAATAATGCTGCACGGTACAGTGGAATGTTTTGACGTAAACGCTCTCACTTTTAAGGTCTCTAGTAAGGGTTTAGCCATATGGGTTTTAATCCCAGCTTCACCACTTGAGAAACACTGTGTCATCGTGTACAACTCGATTTTTCTCATTGACCCCTTGTAAATGCAAATTGCAAGCACTTAAAAGCAGGGTGACCAGTAGTATTCAGCGCCATGTTATGAACTGCACCACTATGTTTGGCCTGGAAAGGCCCGTGTTGTTTCCAGTGTTGTTTCTTTACTCAGTGACACACAAAGGTTGCCACATCTGCACAAGTGAGAATTTACAAGAGAGTGTAAAGGACTAGGGGAGCACAATGCAGCTCTAAATGAGCAACCACGGAGTCGTAAATTGCGTTGTTATTCACAAAAATGTTCCCCTGGATTTTGTATAATTATCTGCTTAAGTGTGACAGAATGACATCTGATGAGGGGATAATAGCTTAAACATGTTTGATTTTTAGCAATACGATTATGCAGGTAATTCTGTTTCGGAGAGGGAGGCCTGCTAATCAGAAATCCCTTTCATAATGCTTCTCACCAAAAATTTAGAGCACCCGTGGAACTTTGTTGTGAGCATCACCTGACAGAGGGAGAAACAGATACAGAAGAGAGAGGTGTGGCGGGACCGCAGCAGAGAGAGATGTGGCACAGACAATGATGGCCATGCATATACCATCAAATAAACTTCTAGAAATCTGTCTCACTATTATGTGACATGCACTGCTTTATCAGTGGCACAGGACTTCCTGTTGCCGTATTCCAAGACATGGGAGAGACATCCCTAGTGCCTTCCCTGTAGGGCAGGTTCAAATGTCACATTTGCATTCCCATACATTTCCAACAGACAAATGTAACTTTTTAATAATCCACACCATTGCTTCAAAACAGAATTATTGTGTACCTCAGCAGGCTAATATCTAAATATAAGCCATGTTTGGCACTGAGATTACACAATTATACAGCCACAACCATGTTCATGCCATATTCCTGACAGCTTTGTGAGGTAGCCCTTTCAGGACAGGCATGGGGGTGTCTCAGCTCCCAGAGAGGTCCCCTGGGAATTGGACTTAAATGCAGTACTGGTATGAAAATGGCCCCTGGCACAAGGGAATTGATTACAAAAGTCCTATTGAAGTTGGCAGGCAGAGGAACGGGTGGAGTTAGAGTAGCCCAGATAAGAGGTTTAGTCCAGAGAGTGGTTCCACCTCCTTAGATTTTGCTCATGATGCCCAAACATCTTACCCCTCCCCACATCCTGCAGACAAGCCACTATGAGAATGACATAAGCAGGCAAATGACACACGTTACAGCAGCAAGTATTGGGCACTTAACAACAGGCTTGCTGTGCACTAATCCACTGTAGCATTTTGCTCATGTAAGTGGGGAGGGGGAACCTCCACTTAGTTGATTCATCTTTGGACTTCAACACAAGCAGAACTTACCTGGAACTCTGCTGGGGATACAGTCTATTACAAAGTCCTCTGTCATAGATGTGAACACAGAAGGCTCCTATCCACCCCAAGGGCACATTTGGGTGAAACTGCTATTTGGACCAGGACTAAGGCAAACGAGACACTGGTACTGAGGCCCTGGAACTAAAGGTTACAGAAACACTGCAAGCACTCTCTGCAAGCCTTCCTTTGGCAAGGGCAGAAGAAAGAACATGAAAGCAGGACTAGGTCTCCTAGCAACCCAGAGGAAAAGGATCAACCCTGGGTCCTGGTTTCCAGTCTTGATTCAATGGCTGTGCCAGGGGAAGTAGAGGGTGCAGCTACCCCCACTCTTGGTCCCCCTGGTGCCAAGTGCACCCCCAAGCCTCCTGCTGGCACCCTGTTATTGGCCCCTGACACAAAAAACCGGCCTCTGTCACTGCCTCGATCCACTTGTTGTGGGCTGTAATCAAAGGCCCCAAGCCAACAGGACTAAAAGGCCCACTGGAAACATTGCCTGCCAGCCTTCATAAAAGAAGCAACTGAATCTTCACACTGAAAAACAGGCCTAATAAGTCAGCCTTAGGGGTTTCTGCAAGTAGCATAAGGAAGGGCCATGTAAAGAAGGCCCAACTGTCATTACAAATGGAAAAAACAGCATTTTAAGTGCCAGTTGCAGAAAAAATTCAAAGGTCCCTTTCAAATAAAAAAAACAGGATTTTCAAACACTGACACCAAAATGTTTTTGCATGTCTGTTTGCAAGTTAAAGCAAGACATGAGAAAAACGTTCCCCTGCCAACATAAAGATGTCACGGAAAAGACATGGTGCATGTAAAAAAGATGCAATGTATATTATTCTTTACATGCAAAATACTGGCAATAAGTGAAAAGACACATTTTGTTTTATGAGTCACATGAATATTTCATTTAGGCCCAAGGCAGAACCTTTTTAGCTTGTTGGTGGGCAAACTTCACAAAGAACTCCTCCACTGAAAGCCGGATTTGTGCATCCCAACTGTTTACATCTGCAATAAAATGGATTCCTGCCGGAGGGTGTTGAAAACTAAGTTTCCCTAGACCTGCTGTCTCTAAGAGCAGTTCTGAGCAGGCCAAATGCTTTGGCTGGTGCATGTCCGGAATGTAGGGAAGGTATAAAAACAGGGGCTGCAATCAAGACTAAATTCTGAATTCAAACAACCAACTTCAAAGAAGCTAATAAAAAACTCTGGTCACAGGCTGGCCGAGAGATGCAAATGGCGCTGGGGGCAAGGGGCTCCAATTTGCATATCACCAAATTGTGCTATTAATGTAAAAGGACATTTAGGACTTTTTCTCAGCAACCATAAGTAGTACCAGGCGATTTTGGTGATATAAAATACATCCACCTGCACCTCAGGGAACTGTAATGGCCATCTAAAATGAGTTTCTTGCTGATCTGAAAATGTTCCAAATTTCAGAATTGGTGAACAGGTGTAGGGTGAAATGAGGAATATGGATAATAAATTGCATGTTCCCAACAATTATGCTTTTTGTAAAAACAGCAGAAAGTTGCCACATGGCCGTGCAACATGGTGCAGACCTGGCTGTCATCTTATTTAATTCCCCATGATTAGCTGAATCACAAAATACGTATATTATGGCAGTTATTAGTATAATTATGACATTTTGTGACATAACTAGTTTTTGCCAAATAATTGACATGAGAACAAATGGGGATGAAAATGGAAGCTGCCATATGTCTGCTCCAGACACCTAAGCCACTCCTTAGAGAGGAGGTGGATTTGGGAGGAGAGAGAAGGGTAACTGCCCAATCCTATTTGTAAGAACTTCTACAGGGTACTCCCCAAGATTGTAAACTTGACAGTGTCATCAGACAGAGTGGCTGAAATTTGCCATCTGACAGATGCAAGGAAACACCAAAGGAGATTGCATCTGGATGGAGCTGCCCATTACTGGGAAGGCCTAAAACGCTGAGTGGGGACTATGGTGGAGAGCTGAATGACATCCTTGAGAGTGGAGTGATCAGACCCCTGCCCTGTCCTTCCAGTGGGTCCTGGCATGCAGTTGGTTTTCCTGACTTTAAACAGAGGTTTTCAATGTAGGTATACCTGAACCCTTTGCAAGGTGAGGGAATCTGCTGCCCTTAAACGGTTTCCCTTTATAGTTGCCCAGGGGTGAGGGACAAAACGGTATAGATCCTTAGCTTATTTAACTAAAATTATTAATTTAATTAATTGCCCTTGGCAGAACACTATGGGGTGATTTTTTTTAAAATTCAAAATTAACAAAGCTCATTCCCAGTGTGCGCTGAAAACTATAGACTGTAATTGAATTGGGTAATCTTTGTGTTCAGCATCCCCAACACAGGTCTTTAAGTGAAGGGGGGTTCTGAAATCCAAAATTCTTCAATCATCCTAATTTTTCTGTCCGACTTCCCCAACACCGACCAAAGTAGGTGGGGTCTGAAAAACAAACTGATAAATCACCCTGTGTTAATTTTAAAGCAAACGTGTGGGCGAATAATAATTGCCATATGCATTTGCACAAATGTGTAAAACTAAATGATAGCCTTTTAAGCATGCAGGAAAATCGAAATTGCACAGCACTACATTTGTAATTGAGTTTGTTGAATGAACAGCACTAATTATTTTGTGAAGTAAAATTTGTAGAAAGTAAAGAATTGTGATTTGTGTTCTTATCAAGTCACTTGTGTGATTTATTTATGTTGAGATAAGTTTATTGTGTTGTGCCACGGAAAAAGTGGTGTTTGACATTTTAGTGAAATTTACTTAACATCTAATTCAAATAAATAGGGAAATATATTTCCTGTACACAGGCCTGGTTCTTGGCTCATTGGTAGCTCATGAGGAGGGATCTGAGCTGCATGATATGAGGCTGAGATAGGGCCGAATAAAAGAACTCACATTAACCATTTATTGTGTGACACTTAGTTTGGGGAAGAAAGGAACTCCCTGTGTTGAGGGTGGCTTTTCAATACACTGTTACATTGTGAGCTACATCCGCCCGAACATCACATGCCTTTCCCAAAGCTGTTGCTGCTTAGACTGCACTGTATGTTGAAACCAGTTGAACAGTTTACCAACCCAATCCCAAATCATCACCTCAGGTGCCTCCTACAAGCCTGGCTCAACGCTTGTGAGCACCCTGAAAACAAACTGAAGGTATTTGGAGTGGTCCTGATCCCTTGGCTTGGCATAAGCAGCCCTAGTGACTTGTTAGACCCCACTATCTACCTTTTCAAAGAGGTCTTCATTGAACTTCAATATTTGCTGTTAAGTTCTTTCCTTTTTGCCCGTCTTCCAGTAGAAAGTGTATGCATTCTCAGTATTTTCCATTGAAAGTGGGGGCTATTCTTTTTTTAATTAATTGTTTGTATTTATTGTTTAATTAAAATGTATTTTTATAGAATCTTGACCAGCCCTTTCTTTTATTTTGGTATCATTATACTACTGTTGCTTGGGTTTCTACTGTGACGGGTCACACCATTACGGAAGAGCATAGCCTGCCCTCGACCCATGTCACCATTTATGTTGTGCACATTTCAGCTTTATGATTGGGATCACTGCTTGTTTAGTAGTAGAATATATGCTTTAGTCACTCCTCATCCCTGCACTCCTGCAGAACTGCAGTCTGATCATCACAAGGACAGAACAAGCTATGGGTACAACATGCTTAGTAAAAGTAAATGGGCAATAAGACACAAAGGGCCTCATTACACGGTAGGCAGTAACCATGGCACTACTAGCGCCATGGTTGCCGCCGGTATTTTACTCTGTCCGCCTTGGTGGATGGCGGAATTACCGCCCTACTCCAAGGTGAGCAGGGGCGGTAATTCCCCATTCACCAAGTCTCTTCACCATTCCCATTTTTGCCCCAATAGGGCATAATGGGAATGGGGAAGGTGCTAATTATGGTACCACAAATTGCGGTACCATAATTAGCTCCAAGGTCCCTTTGCGGCACCCTAATTTAACGGCTGGTAAAACCAGCGGGTAAAAAAAGTCGGGTCCCGCAAAGGGAACTCGTAGTAAGGCGGTAGGGGTTTACCGGTACCGGTGCCCTTACCGGTACCGGTAAACCCCTACCGTGTAATGAGGCTCAAAGACTTCAATTTGCTCAGCAATACCCATATCATACATATAGTATACTTTGCACACATTTAACACACAGAGGGCCACACATTCAGGCTTTTCTGACTTCTTACCTGTCACACATTTAATTTCCAACATGGCTATGTTATGGATATGTTGCGTGTAGTTCTTTATTAATAGAATGTGCTTTCGCCATGTACAACACATTGGTGTAATTTACACATTGTGTAAATTATGCGCGTAATCCCTTTCCTCTAGAATGCTACATAAATTATTGTACCCAGGACAAGTATACGTGCTGTCTTACGAAGTGGCGCACAGTATCTGTGGTAAATCATGATGCCCAGGTGTTTACTCTTCATAGTGAGGCCAATGGGTTTAAGTACAATGCCCTTTTTCAAACTTTATTCGCTTGCATAGTAGTTATGAAAGTGCAATCCCTTGCTGGGTCCGAGTGATAAATCAACTTGACTTTCACATTCGGAATCGACAGGGAGGTTTTTGAAACGGAGGAGGGCCAGCACTGAATTGCTGTCATTCGAAAATGTAGCAAAGGAGGAACATAGTGCTGGCCCGGCCAGAAGAAACTACTTCCCACATCGAAGATTTGGGTCAACCTCGGCAAGGTTGCGCATTTTCAATTATCCCGAGAACTGCTGGACAAGACACATTTATGAGGTGAAACTGGAACTGTAGTCCCGCTTAATGCGAAGCAAGCGCATTCCTAAAAACCACAGCCGAAATGAAATAATCACGCAGCATTCATTTGTGAAATGCTCAGCTGAGGGCGAAATATGAAAATGCAACGAATTGCACATGTTTGCGGATTTTAAAGCACTAATTTTGTGAATTACTGAAAAGCGCAACATTTTGACAAAATGTGTAGAGAAAATGGCAGGTGTAACAACTGCAGAAATAAATGCGAAGAGAAAGGCAGCCTTTTCGAGAAACTGATGACATTTGCACGAAGTTACCAACCTAAAGAAAAAGAGGGGTGCATTTTTCACAGCCCGCAAAGCACACAAGTCCACAGGAACCACTCCTGTCATTAGCAGATGCCACAGACACCAGCCCGTGCAGCACATTGACTAAAAAAAGGGACCTTGTCGCAGATCTGTGGTGGGCAGCACCATAGAAACGCTGTCACTCACTCAGTCATTGAGTCATGGATTACGGACATTTATTTCAACATGTCTGCTGATGGAATATTCCACAACAATGGATTTTTCAAGACATGTACTGGAGCAGAATACATGAAGACTGCCTGCTATCCACAACGCAGCATGGTCCTCACAGCTACATGTCCAACTACACACGGATGACATGGAACTAAACAGAATGTTCTACCAAACTCTCCATTTCTAAAAAGTAGTTGGAGATTTTGAATGTAAAATCTACATGGAGTACTTCCTATCTGCCAGAAAGCAACTTTTCTAGGGCTTCCCAGGATTGCGCTGATGATATGTGATGCTGTGTTACTGGGATTTATACATCACACTGCTGATATCTGCATTATTTTCAGGCATTTTGGCAGATCTGCAAGAGGGTGGTCAGTCAAAATGTCGAAAATAAAATGTAGAATGACAATAATGTCGAAAAATAAATGTAGAAAAAAAAATGTTGAATTCCCTTTTTTAAATTATATATTTATTTTGGGGTCCGGGAATAAAAAAAAATAGGTAAAACAAAAAAAAAAGAAAAAAAAGGGGGTTGGGGGGGAACCCCCCCATTTCGAATAAAAAACATCATAAAATAAAATTCAACATTTTTTTTTCTACATTTTGTTTTCTACATTTTGTCTTTCTACATTGTGTCTTTCTACCTTATCACTATAAACCCTGCAAGAGAGAAGGGTGGGTTAGCTTAGTGGCCAGAGACTGAGATTGCAAGATAGCTTTGATGTTGTGTTGATGCGTGCAGAAAATCTGTGCGGGTCTGGTTTAAGGTCTTCTGTGTTGAGAGCCCTGTGGAATTGTGACCATATGGCATCCTTGTGTGCCTGTGATGCAAGGATGCACTGGCCATATGAGAGTTCATTGTAGAGGTGTAGCATGCTGTTGTTTGCTGTCTGTTGGAAAGTAATTTGCATATATGAGTGCTTTAGTTGGGATGTGTATAGAGTGTTTGATTGCAGAGCTTGAGAATGTTACTTTAGGGAGGTTTGCAGAGGTCCCAGTGGGCAACTTGGAACATCCACCTGGTGTATTCATGGCAGCATCTGAGTATTGAGGACTCTGGCTGTGGCTTGGTAGTGCCCTTTGGGTAAGGTACTTGTCAGATGTCCGGTGGCACTGTGGTGTGGGCTTGTATCTGGCATTGAACAGTAAGTAAACACTGGTCCCGGATGGGAGTGTGTGAACATAGAGAGGAGTGGAAGGCATAGGGAGCTTGCAGTTGTGTTTAACAAGAAGACAGTGTGTGAGACTAGTCCCTGGGGAGCGTTCAGATTGAGGATTCCAAAAGGAGAAGCGTGGTTGGATTGGTAGGAACAAATCAGCTTGGTGTGAAATCCTGGAGCCAGTCAACCCAGTTACAATGGGCATTATCGTTTTATCGATTTGGCATCCGCGAGCAAAATCATGGTGGGGCACTAATTGTTTTGGTCAACAGGGATCAAAATCACATTGGGACACCAAGGGAAAAAAAGAGCAAAATTACAGTGGGACACCCAGGAGAAAAACCACAGCGGGGGCCAGTAAACAGTGGAACACAGCGAGCAAACCTACAGTCTGGCACATGTGAGCAAACCCCAGAGGGCAGAATCACAATGGAGCACCAGGTAGCAGTATAGTATGAGGCTGAAATTAGAATGGCAAGAAGATTAGTGAGTGGTGCAAATAATCAAGTTACATACAGCAAAGCATATAATATCATAAGAAGGCATGACAAGGGCATGCTACGGCATGACAGCCAAATCAAAGCATCAGCAGCCATATAGCAAAGCCTTAAAAGGTCTTTTTTTGGTTTAAATGGTTTTTATTAGTCACAACAATACAAGACATAAACAATTGTAATGAAACTCATTAACCTTTTGAAGCAATACATTAACAAATGTGCGTAACAAACTGTCCATTGGAATACATGAAGATTTTGCATGGATATGAGGTTAGTGTATATGAGTATTTAGATTTTGAGTCTGTAGGGGAAATAAGACATATATCAAAGACAAGACAGGACAGATGGAACATATGCAAGATGAAGTGTAGGAAATAGATGGAAAAGCATAGGGATGAGGCGCATAACTTGAGTTATTGGGTATCAAGCAGAACTATCACAGGCTAAATATTCTATAAAAGGTTTCCATTTCAATTCATGCTTTAGTAGTGGAGGAGTATATGTATTGCATCTTTCTAATGTATGAATATTACATATTGAATTCCACCATGCCTTGTAATGAAGTCGATATACATTTTTCCAGTTGGACGTTATAGTTTTGATGGCGACTAACACAAGATTAAACAACTAACCATTATATTTATCCATAACATGTCTTGGCATAACATTTCCAGTATAGAGGACTTCAGGACAAAAATCAAGTTGTAGATTAAAGATTTTTTTAAGTGAGTTCCACACACTGAACCAGAAAGGTTTAACATATTTACAATCGAGAACCATATGCTCAAAAGTTCCTAGAGGTTGAAGGCAGCTCCAATAGTTGTCATTTTGCATAGAGCCGCATTGGAAAAGTAAATAGGGGTGATAAAAGCTCTAAAAGAAGAAAAGGGTTTGCAATAGACTCACTGTTGAGGTGATTCTGGATATATGGTTCCATGCTTGAGGCCATAGTAGTTGATAGTCTTGCAGTGCACAATCTTGTTGCCAAGCCTGATAGCAGTTTCGCTTATTTTCCATGGAAGGTGTCTCCAAAAGGTGTTTATAGAACAGGGAGGCAGTCATATTGGAATTGTGGAACTATTGTAGTCTATCTACATTGGCCTCTGTCTTATTACATATGAGAGACTGATAGTTTTCCATAATTGCATCAATGATGGACATGTATTGTTGCATGTATGAGATATGGATGTGGAATTTAGTAGCAAGCTCATTGAAAGTAAATGGCACACCATGCCCAAAAATGTGATTAAGATATTTGATGCCTAGAGAAAGCCATGGTCTCCAGAAGATGGACCGTTTCTTAACTCTAATCAGCGAATTAAACCAAAGCTATGATGAGATATGTTTAGAGGAATTTGAAGCATACATAAACAAATAGGTTCTGAGGTAACAGGCAGATAGGATAATACTTGAGCATTTTATAAATCTATTTTTTGTTTTGACGAGGTAGAAATCCACCGGAGTTAGAGGGGACACAGTCATTGAGGCACATCATTAGACAGTTCATGAGTAAACCTTAGCCGTACTTGTTTCAAGACAAAAGCCATATGATATATTTTAAAGTCAGGAAATCCCATCCCCGCGAATATATGTGGTTTTTCGAGTTTGCATAGTGATAATCTGTGCTTATTAGTGCCCCATAGACATCATCAAACCCAAATCTATAGATTTGAAGAAGGAGGAGGGAAGAGGTGTTGGTAGCTTTTACAAAGAGAACATCATTATAGGAGAAACCATCATTTTAATAGATTCGAATCTGCCCCACCAGGACAAGTACATGGGAGACCAAGAGTTAGTGAGCTCCTTGATTCTTGATAATAGAGATACAGTATTATGTTTGATAATATCTTTGATTGAATTGGAGATATGGATGCCGAGATATTTCAAGCCATCAGGACACCCTTTCATACCTGAGGTATGCATGTGATGTTTAGTGCAATGCCCATTGAGAGGTAAGATTTCTGATTTGTCTGCTTAAAGATTATAGCCTGATGCTAAGGGGAATTGTGAGATGATGGGCCTCATTACGACTCAGGCGGTAAGGGGTTTACGGCGGCGTAAACAGCACCGACCCTTACCGCCTGATTCTGAGGTCCCTGAGCGCCATGGAGGTTTTAACACCTGCTTTTAGCAGGTGTTAAAATCCATGGCGCTAAGAGACCTTGATGTTAATTACGCCACCGTAATTTACGGTGGCGTAATTAACGCCTTCCCCACTCCCATTATGCCCTATGGGGCAAAAATGGGAATGGGGAAGGGTAAATGGGGATTGGGGACTTACCGCCCCGCCAACCTCGGAATGGGGCGGTAAGTCCGCCAACCACCATGGCGTAAACCTAGTTTACGCCATGGTGGTAAAGGTACGACCCAGGCGGTAACTTACCGCCTGGGTCGTAATGAGGCCCGATGTCTAGAAGATGTGGTAGGTAGGTGCTTTAGCAGAAGTTATATATCATCTGCTTATGCCACATTGTTGCACCGTATACCCATTATGCTGTTCTGTTGTCTAATTGCTTCTAAGAAGGGTTCTAAGGCTAAAATGAAAAGGAGTGAGGAGAGTGGACATCCCTCCCATGTGCAGTTTTGGGATTAGAATAAAGTATTTTTATTATGGAAATGAAAGGGGTATCAAGGACATGCCATTCGAGGGCTTCAAACATATAATTTCATTCTACTCGATCAAACGCTTTTCAGCATCAAGGGAGACTGCTGCATAAGGAACCTTGGAGCCATGAATATTATCTAAAATGTTTAGAAAAAGTCTAATGTTTGAAGAGGATAGTCTGCCCTTAATGTATCCCTCTTGTCCATGTTTAATTAATTTGGGTAGCAGGGGGAGGAGTCTATTCGCTTGAATTTATGCACAAATCTTACAGTCTGTGTTGATAAGGGATATAAGTCTATAGCCCTGAGGTATTTCAGGATCCTTGTTAGGTTTCATAAAGACGATAAGCATAGCTTCTAAGAAAGAAGAAAGAACCTTGTTCCTTGTTATCCAAAATAAAGTGAGAGAAGAGTTCATTAAGTTTGGGTACCAAGAGTTTATTAAAGTGAGCAAAAACAACAATGGGAAAACCATTGGGTCCCTGTGCTTTACCCTTTTTGAGAACTTTAATAGCTTTACCAATTTCATCGGGAGATATAGGAGCACTAAGAGTCTGCAAATCGGTCTTACGATATGTGGTCTGAGCTATGTGTTGAAGAAATTCCTTAATATATGTGTTGTTAGAGGGTCCTCCGATGTGTATAGTTTTTGGTAAAATTAAGAGAAGTCTTTAAAAATGTCTTTATATGAAAAGGTCCTATTGCCAGTATGATTTTTGATAACAGCAATTCTGTTATTTTCTTTTTTTAAGTTTGAGGTATGAAGCGAGGGACTTACTAGACTTATTAGAGAATTTATATATTTTCCGCTTTAATACTTTAAAAGAATAGCACAGGATTATTGGGTAACGATTTTATTGTATTGTATTCTAAGTTTAACAATATTATTTCGAATAGCTTCAGAGCTGGTGCCTGCATATAGAGATTCCAGGGTTTGAAGTTGTTTGAGAATATTATCTGTTTCTTGTTTAAGCTTCCTTTTTTTATTTGCAGCAAAGGATATGATAGAACCCTGAAGTATAGCATTGTAGTAATCCCAATTATTAACAAAAGAACTGTATTGGCTTGTCAAACTAGAAATTATATCGTGCCTCCTATTGCTATGAATATATGTATATTGGCCTACGCCAAGCTGCTAACAAGCTGCTTATAAACTACATGTGAATAAACTTGCATTGCAAGGTCCTGACCTTAGAAACAATGTAAACTGTCATTTTGGGTCAAGCCGCCATTTTAGGTTTTCTTGCTCTATAAAGTCACCATGAGAGCTAAAATGGTAGCCTATGTTATTCAGAACAGAACTCGATTGTCATGACCTCTGTACAGCCAATGTATAACTTGCCTGCAGGCCACTTGTTAGGGTCATGAGCTGAGACCTTGTCCTTCTGCTGACCTGTGTGCAATGGATTACCTGTATCACCGAAACTGATCTATAATTGAATGAGAACACCTGCTGAACTATATTGTATAAATTAAGTCCCGCATTGTAATGTTAGGCCTAGAGCATACATTATTACCATTTCTTCTTGTTAATGTATAAACCTAAGATGAACTAGATTTGACCTGGCAAGGGACCCTAGAGCAGTAACTTATTTATGGAATGGTTAACCCAAAGGAGGGATGAACAGCAGGCTTGAAATGTATAAAAGCCTGACTGTTTCAATGAATGTTTGCACTCACTGAGCACACCGAACCACGCCGGAGTTCGCTGTGTTGTACTGAGGGTCGATAGCTATCTGAATTTTGTTCTGTTCTTTTGTAACTGGATTCAGTATAAAATAAAGTACTTTGTATGTTCCTTTGTAACCTGTGTTTGGTGTGTTTCCTTTTTGGTTACCCTGCCTCATATTATTTCCTTGTTTTCACAGTTGGCGCCCGGAATAGGGACCCTCAAGATTGATGCCGGATTATTGCAGGTTGACGCACGCTATCGGACCGGGATCGGACGGTGTGACATAACGGGCCCGACTGAACGAGACGCGACACCTCAACAGCGCTGCACGATCCGTTCCCTGGACGATAGCCGTGTGGTCTGAGACGGCATCTTGACGAGGGTCAATTTTTTGAGGCGGGTAGATTTGCCGAAATCACCATACACAAGGTAAAATTCGTTAGGTAAGTCCTTTGTAAACCGATCGGTCCTCCTTAGGTTTGGTCAGGTGAGTCGTTACCCGACTCTTAATTTAATCCTGACAATTTGAATTTGGCGCATTGTATCTGCAGACACAATTATTGACCAGGTAACACCGAGT
Source organism: Ambystoma mexicanum (assembly GCF_040938575.1). Classification (NCBI taxonomy): domain Eukaryota; kingdom Metazoa; phylum Chordata; class Amphibia; order Caudata; family Ambystomatidae; genus Ambystoma; species Ambystoma mexicanum. The sequence goes on along the minus strand of NC_090930.1, from coordinate 921,261,105 downwards.
ATTTGAGAAATGCCTTGGAAATTGTCCAGCTGCTTTAGGGCATTATTCCACAGCGATAGACAATCTTTGGAATTTAGCCATCCGGCACCACAGGAGGGGTCACCTGCATGTACTATGCACTGTAAGCATGGCATTGGAAGTGTAGTATTTAATAAAATTTGACACAGACAAACCAGACATGCCTCCGAACTTCAGTGGCCAGTCAATGGTAGTTTTGAGATCCCTCGTATTGAATATTTAGAGTCAGTCTTGTTAAAAAAGAAGGCCAGACCTGCAGCATTTGATGTTTTGCAAAATTGGAAAAGAGAAGCGTTGCAGCAGCTTAAAAGTAGGGAAAAACATGTGCGCCGTCATAAAACAAATGCTGAAAAGGCGTTGTTATATGATCAGGACAAACAGTCTGAGTCGGTTAGGAATATGGATAGGGCTTTCTCACTCGGTATTCAGAAAATCTATCCTTCGAAGGATCTTCATGTTTCTGAGGAGTTTATCGACAAATTGTTAAATGAACGAAGGCCTGGTGCCTCTGCACCACCTCCATATGTTCCTCTTCCTCCTGCTGTACCTCTTCCTGCTGTTATTCCTGCTCTACCTGCTCAACCTGTTGTTCCTATTCCTCCGGTTGTTGTTCCTCCACCTGCTCCTCTGCCTCTTCCCATTGCACCAGTAATAGTGCCTCCATTGAATTTGCCTGCACCCTCACTCCCAAGTAGTTCTGTACCACCTGTAGTTGATCAGGGTGCGGGGTCGAGGATTGTTACTCGTAATAATGTACCTATAGAAAAGAAATAGGATTTGTTTGCATGGGCTAAGCATTGTATGGAGAGAGATGATCGAGCTAATGTTCTTGCCACCCTTTCTAATATGGATAATATTCCTGAGAAAAATGTTTTCATTGAAGGTTTAGGGATTCATTTATGTGTAATGTGGGGTAAATTAAATAATGCAGACCTCCCACAAGGGTTGAGGGACCTGAATACTTTAGCGTTTTCAAGAGACACTGTGGAGAAGGTACATGAGCATGTTGAGAGGATATTTGAGTATAGAAAGGAGTTTGAAAGGTTACGGAATGAGGATGACGAAGAAGAAAGTATGTATGTACAGAAACAATTTCTTCCGTGTCGTAAATCGACATCTGAGGAGGCGCGAATTTGTACAAAAGATGCGATTAGATGGATTTCAGACATATCGATAACTCCAGTTGAGGTATATGACACATACAGTCAATATACGCTAGAAATGCAGAGGAAAGTGATACAGGTAATGGTAGAGTACCTGCAGGATGAATGTTTAAAGAGAAAGGTTAGTTGCCCCATAGAGTTATTGAGCATTTATAAGAGAGCTTTTTCACTTGACACTTCTTCAACTGCTTTAGCGCTCGACTTAGCTCTGTTGCTTAGTAAGCGTTCGGAATTGCCTACATCTCAGTTGCCTATGAGAGAGTTTCCTCCGACATTTGTCCCAAAGGTTGAGATTCCTGCTAATGCTGCAGCAGGTACACCTGCTGTGGACATTCCTGCACATTATGTATCGCAGTTTGTTCACGTCCCGTTTTCACGACAGGAAGTGAATACTATTAGACAAACTATTCCTGACATTAGGAAAAATCTGACAGGGTTCTATAAAGAGATAGAGTCAGTTTTACATTCCTCAGTGTTTACCCTAGGCGACATTGATTTGCTATTCCCTGGACTCCTGTCTGTAGATTTGTGGAAACAAGTTAGAACTATAGACGATGTACCAGGGTTGGGAGATACATGAGCTAACATAGTTAGGCTTGATGGGGAAAGGCAAGCTGGTGAGAGACCACCTCAGGTGATACTAACTTTGCCTGACAGAATCATTGCAAAACTGAAAACTATAATCCCCGAAAAGAGAATTATTTGGGACAAGCTTACGGCCTGTGTCCAAGGAAAATCTGAGGTTGCTAACGAGTTCTTTAATCGGTTCGAACAGGTATTCTCGGATTTCAGTGGACAAGACTTAGGCACAGAGTCTGGGAAAAGATTATTTGTGGACAAATTTGTACGTGGATTGCTGCCTGACATCCAGTCACAAATTATGTCTTCTGAGAGCACTTGGCAGGCGAAATCCCAATCAGAAGTACTGCACATGGCTCAGTACTACGAGAACCGTGTCAATAATGAAAAAGATAGAGTGGAGAAGAGAAAAGGTGATTTGAAGACTAAAGTATTGTTACAGCAAATTGTTAGAGGCCCCAGAGGGGGTAGTTCGCAGATTAGAGGTCAGTATGTTCCACAAGGGAATGTGCCCTTGGGTCCTGTGAATATTAACCAGTGTGCCTATTGTCGCCAGGAGGGTCATTGGCGTGCACAATGCCCCGTCCTTCGACAGAGGTCGAATAACATATTTGGAAATATGGGTAGACGATCCAGAGGTCGCCCGGGTGTAGGGGGCCCTGGTAGAGGCCAGTTTTCGCAGGATCCCCAACAACCTTTTTCACAGGATAATCAGACTTCGAGTGTGGATACTAGAAACATATTTGATCATCCTTCTGCTGCATATCTATCTGAAGAGCTTCCTTTTGATGATATTTTGTTTTGTTAGGATTGCCCGAAGCAGGGTTTGGAACCTACACCTATTCCCGTTAATCAGAAAGGTCCCTACGTTGAAATGGTAGTGGGAAATAGGAGACATCAATTTTTGATAGACACTGGAGCACAGAAGTGCTCCATTGATCATTCTCGGGTTCCAAACATTCCACTGTCAGGGCAAACCAATGTTTCTGTAGGGTTTTCTGGCACACCAGTTGTTTGTCCGGTTTCTTCACCGGTACCTATTTCTTTGGGTCCCTTTACGGACCACTGTCCATTTCTCTTGACTTCGAATTGTGGAGAGAATTTGCTGGGGTTGAATCTGTTGAAGGAATTAAATGCGGTAATTCATTGTTCTTCTGATGGAGTGCATTTGACGATTTCACCACAGCAATGTTCTGTTTCGCAATTCTTGACTAGACCTTTGCCGCCAGAATTCAGTAATGTACCAGAGTGTTTGTGGGCAGTTGCTGACAATGATGTCGGTGTTTTGCAGATTGAGCCTGTTAAAATAGTTTTGAAACATGGAATTAAGCTGCCCCGTATTCCACAGTATAAGATCTCAGTTGAAGGCGAGCGAGCTTTGAAGAACATTGTTTCCGATTTTGTGCATCGTGGGGGGATTGAGGAGATTGCAGGAAGTTTGTGCAATAGTCCGATTTTACCCGTGTACAAAAAAGGTGATAATGCAATTCCATTTTGTTTGATAATTGATTTACGTGCCATTAATAAAGTCGTCGCTCCGCAATTTCCAATTGTGCCTGATGTGACGACAATATTAACCATGATTCTAGCTACGGCTACTCACTTCAGTGTTGTGGACCTAAAGAATGCTTTCTTCAGTATTCCTATACATGAGGATAGTAGATACTTGTTTGCGTTCACCTTAGGGGGACGCTCATTCACATTTACTCGTGCACCTCAAGGTTATACTGAGAGTCCTAGTATTTATAGTAGGGCTTTGAAAGAGCAGCTTGATACCCTTGGATTGCCCCCTACTTGAACGTTGCTTCAATATGTTGATGATTTGCTTTTAGCCGCTGACTCTGAGAGCTCTTGTAAAGAGGGCACTGTGCTGTTGCTCATCCATCTAGCTAAGCATGCTCACAAAGCTTTGCTTAAAAAGTTTCAATATTGTTGCCAGGAGGTCGCCTATTTAGGCTATCTCCTGTCAAAGGAGGGAAGAAGATTGACACCTGAAAAAATAAAACACATTTCTGGCATGTCTGTCCCAAATACACAAAAGGAAGTTAGAGCCTTGATAGGTATGGCTTCTTACTGTAGGTTATAGATCCCAAACTTCTCACTAGTGATAAAACCGATGTTGGCCTTGACGAAGAAGGGTATTTCTTTGCCATTGCCATGGAATACAGAGCATCAACATTCATTCGAGTTGCTCAAGACTGCATTATGTTCGGCGCCAGTTTTGGGCACACCGAACTATGAGAAGGCCTTTGTGTTGTTTGTGCATGAATGTGATGGATGTGCTTTGGCTGTATTAACGCAGGAACATGGAGGGAAGAATAGGCCATGCGGTTACTCCTCTTCTGCCCTTGATCCTGTTGCATGCGCTTTGCCAAGATGTTTGCGCGCTGTCGCTGCTGATGCTGCGTCTGTAAAACAGAGTGAGGGAATGGTCCTAGGCCATGATTTAACCCTTATGGTGCCTCACTCTGTAGATATTCTATTGAACAAAACCCAAACGCAACACCTCACTTCCACACGACTGACAAGATATGAATTGATCTTGTTTGCTCCCCACATTCAAATTAGGAGGTGCTGCGTTCTTAATCCGGCTGAACTCCTACCTTTCCCGCAAAATACTGTTTGCTGTGACGAAGAGTCACATGACTGCCTGTATACTACTGAACAAGATACAAAAGGCAGAGTTGATTTGAGGGACGCTCCTTTGGATAACCCACAAGGGGAGCTGTTTTGTGATGGCTCCTGCTTCAAACTACTGGATGGTACATCCACAGCTGCTTATGCAGTCACTGCATTGAGTACGGTTGTGGAGAACAAGAGAATTACGCATAACTCTGCGCAGGCCGCAGAGATTACAGCATTGACTCAAGCTTGTGAGCTTTCCGAAGGTCTAACAGTAAACATATATACTGATAGCCAGTGTGCCTTTGGGGTGGCTCACAACTTTGGGAGACTTTGGTCAGAGAGAGGGTTTTTAACTTCGCATGGCACCAAGATCCAACATGGCTCCCTGATAGTACAATTGCTTTCAGCGCTTGCGCTCCCTAGTCAGTTAGCAATCATTAAGTGCGGAGCACATCGCAAGATTATAGATGATGTAGGGAAAGGGAATGCTTTCGCTGATCAAATAGCTAGACAAACTGCCTCTGATCTCTTCACGGAGATGTATGTTTCAAGGGGGACTGTAGATGCCCAATGCAATGGATGAGGGTGTTGGGTCTGTACGGGATATCCAAGCCGATGCCACATTAGAAGAATCCAAGAGGTGGGCTGAGGGCTTGGGGAAACTTGATGATGATGGGTGTTGGGTGGACATGGTTGAAGGGAAATGGTTGCTTCCTAATGCCTATATAGTAATGATGGTTACCATGGCACACGGTCCCACACAGGTGTGCGCTCAACAGATCACGAGAATGTTAGAGAAAGTCTGGGTAAATGATAAGATTTCAAAAATTGCCCAGCATTATGTCCAAAATTGCATGATTTGCCTACAACACAATGTGGGAAAGGGGACAGCAACTCCAAGAGGTAGCTTTGGGCCTCCTTCTGTCCCGTTTGAAGTGATTCACTTTGACTTTATTGAAATGGAGCGATGTAACAATCTAAAATATGTCCTTGTGGTCATTTGCGCCTTTAGTTAGTGGGTCGAGGCTTTCCCTGTTAAAGACGCTACAGCCATGACCACTGCAAAGACCTTGTTAAAGGAATTCTTCCCACGGTTCGGTTTGCCGAGAGTTATCTGGTCGGATAATGGACCGCATTTTATCGCTGCTGTAATTCTACAGATATGTACGGCATTGCAAATTGACAAATGATTCCATTCGGCCAGACATGCTCCGAGCGCCGGATTAGTGGAAAGACACAATGGTATCATAAAAAACAAGCTCGCTAAGACGTGTGCCGGCACCAAACTAAAATGGCTGGACGCCTTACCGATCGTGTTACTTTCAATGCGGACAACCCCTCAAACTAAGACTGGGCTCTCTCCCTTTGAGGTGGTAATGGGGAGACCTGCTAATATTTGGGGTTTGCCTAAAAGCTGCGCATTGCGCGATGTAGAAAATGTACTTCTCTCTGACTATTGTAACCGATTCACTAAAAACCTGTTTTCAATTTATCACCAGGTGCGAGAGGCATTACTGGTGAGGTACGAGGGCCCCGGTCACAGTCTACGACCAGGGGATTGGATCCTCGTTAAATCCTTCGATAGAGCGTCTTGCCTCGCACCACGTTGGAGGGGCCCCTACCAGGTGCTCCTGGTCACTCAGACTGCGGTGCGGGTAGGAAACGTCGCCACTGGATCCACGGCAGCCACACCAAATGGATCCCACACCCAGTGCCATACGATACAGAAGACGCAGAACCCCTTTCCGACATTGAAACCAACGTACCCGAAATGACAGACGGTGGAAAGAGAGCATGGGAGGCCGTTCCGGAAGTTCTAAGGCCCGACAAAACGGCCATCTTGCCTCCTTGCTCTCCCACTGTATCGTTTGTGGATCATCCATCTTCTGATCCAACTTCCGTTCACTTGCCACCTCCTGTGGGAAGTGACGACATCCTGTCTGCTGATTCCTTTGCACCGGAAACTGTGAAGTATAATCTCCACCCAAGGAGATAGGTTTGCAATACGGCTCTTGCTGTACAATTGAAAGAATTTGAGGGCTTGCCTTTTTTTGGCCCAATTGCATAAAGGGTTCTGCTGGCTAAGGGTTGTGGGAAAAGACATTAAGAAGACGCGCGACCGGAGTCGCCAGCAAACGAACAATTGGTGTTTCTCAATTGAAGACGACAATGCCCGCATCCACTACCGTTCGTACTGAACTTTTGGACAAAAATGTGACTAGGAGAGACAATGAGCAGATATGTATGGGGGCACCGAAAACATTTTGTTGTCTACTGGTGATAATCACGGGACTTTTAGTAACTGTTGGTTGTGGGTTTTGGTATTTGGAGAGAATATACCCTTTGAATGATTTCCTACCTGTTGAAAATATAACTATTGTTCCCACTCCTTCTGTGCAACTACATACCTTGTCACCTAGAGATCTTTTGCATAGACGGAATTATCAAAATAACACTCTACTTCTAATTATGAATGCTACCCATGCAATCTTTAACAGAACCAATTGTTGGATCTGCTCGCATTTACCGCAACACAGGGATAAGGGGCTAGGTTGGTATATTCACCCTTTACCTTTGACAACTGCTTGTTATGCTTCACTTAGAGCACTGTTCTTTGGCCGATGGAACGATAGCATCTCGGGGAACTTTGATGGCACTAATTTGAATAGTTTTGAGAAACGTGTTCTGACTCCCCTGGGATGCTCGCTTTTCGCAAATAGGAGTAAGCTCAATATTGCTTCTATTAGGCCTTCTGATAGACTGTCTCGTCCTTTCCAATCTTTGATTTCCCTTAAAATGGCCCCGATAGGCAATAAGGATGCTGTGCCTCCTTCTTTTACTGTTAACCATAGCCCCGATTCAGTTTCTTTCTGCATACAGAGGAATGGCACCCGGTCAATGGGAGATTTTAAAGGTTGTGCCAACGTTGCAAATTTGACTGGGGAAGTCAGACCTTTGTATTTAGGCGAACCTATCTATTTTGTTTGCGGTAATGTAGCATTTCCATGGTTGCCCAGGGATTGGCAGGGAACTTGTTATCTAGGAATCCTGTTCCCTGGGGTGTTTATAGCAAGCACTGTAGAGGTTTCAAAGGCTCATCCACGGCGGGACGGGAATTGCGACACTCCAGCACAGGTTTTAGGAGATGTAGCAAAATCATTCCTTCCATTCTTTGGGCAGATAGCGAATTCCGAGGATATCAGGAAACTAGCAAGAGTAGTGGAGAGAACCATCAAGCGGACCACAGATATACTCTATAATATGACTTTAGAGCAGAAAGCGATCAGATTGGTAGCGCTTCAGAACCGGATGGCATTAGATGTCATTCTGGCTGAACGTGGTGGAGTATGTAAACTAGTGGGGTCCGCTTGCTGTGTTTTCGTACCGGATTCCTCCCCAACTATTTTTAAGGCAATACAGAATCTGCACATTCTTAGTTCAGAAGTGCATGTTCCCGAGGGAAATTGGGATCTTAGCGCTTGGTTCTGGGACTTCTTGCGGTCTTGGGGTTGGAAAGTGCTTTCAGTCTTGCTGATTATTTTGGGAATTCTGCTATTTCTTTGTTGTTGTATCCAATGTCTACCAAGTATATGTTCAATGCTAGGGGGATGTTGCGCTCAGGCGATAGGTACAATAGGACATAAAGTGTATGCCCCGGATAAAACCTCTAAGGAGTATGTACTGAAAGAGATCTTAGTAAAAGATCTAATGGCGATAGATATTTCTGACAGCTATTCAGGGTGTATGGATGATGACACATGGAGTTATTTGCAGGGAGATCAGAAGTAGTTTAGCACTTGGCATAGGCCAAAAGGAGGGTTTGTCAAACTAGAAATTATATCGTGCCTCCTATTGCTATGAATATATGTATATTGGCCTACGCCAAGCTGCTAACAAGCTGCTTATAAACTACATGTGAATAAACTCGCATTGCAAGGTCCTGTCCTTAGAAACCATGTAAACTGTCATTTTGGGTCAAGCCGCCATTTTAGGTATTCTTGCTCTATAAAGTCACCATGTGAGCTAAAATGGTAGTCTATGTTATTCAGAACAGAACTCGATTGTCATGACCTCTGTACAGCCAATGTATAACTTGCCTGCAGGCCACTTGTTAGGGTCATGAGCTGAGACCTTGTTCTTCTGCTGACCTGTGTGCAATGGATTACCTGTATCACCGAAACTGATCTATAATTGAATGAGAACACCTGCTTAACTATATTGTTTAAATTAAGTCCCGCATTGTAATGTTAGGCCTAGAGCATACATTATTACCATTTCTTCTTGTTAATGTATAAACCTAAGACAAACTAGATTTGACCTGGCAAGGGACCCTAGAGCAGTAACTTATTTATGGAATGGTTAACCCAAAGGAGGGCTGAACAGCAGGCTTGAAATGTAGAAAAGCCTGACTGTTTCAATGAATTTTTGAACTCACTGAGCACACCGAACCAGGCCGGAGTTCGCTGTGTTGTACTGAGGGTCGATAGCTATCTGAATTTTGTTCTGTTCTTTTGTAACTGGATTCAGTATAAAATAAAGTACTTTGTATGTTCCTTTGTAACCTGTGTTTGGTGTGTTTCCTTTTTGGTTACCCTGCCTCATATTATTTCCTTGTTTTCACAGGCTTATATTTCTGAAAAGAAGTTGTTGTGTTGTTAGGTGACGAAGGGTGTAAATTCCTCTTCTGCTAAGAGGGCCAAGTTGAACCTCTATTTCTTAGATTTACATGGAGTTTGCAGGGAGGCAAGTTGAATACGGACAGGTGCATGGTCAGAGTTCATTATACACTCAATTGTGACATTTAAGAGAGAACTAGCCATGGATTTTGAGATAAATATGTAATCTCACCTAGATAGAGTATTATGAGGCTTAGAAAAGAAAGTATATTCCAAATCAGAGAGATGCGTTATGTGGCATGTATCAATAAGACCCAATTTTGATATACAATTAGTAAATTGGAAATGAGATTTGGTATTTTTAAAGTGCACACTCGATTTCCTATTGAAAAGTGGATCTACATTCTCGGTACAATCACCACAGACAATTATATTGTTAGTATTAGAACGAAGAATATGATTTTTAAGTTGTGACCAGAAATGGGGATTTGGCGATGTCGGCCTATATGTGTTCATCATTGTGTATTCAATAGATTTAACAAATAATTTAACAAGCACCCATTTACCTATGTCATCAGATTCCTTCACTATTACTTTACACTTCAACTTCTTATTTATAAGAGTAATAACTCAATTTATTTTCCCATTTGCTGCACTTGAAAATAATTGACCCACCCAGTGGCGTTTGAGTTTGGCAGCTTCTGCTTGTGAGAGGTGTGTTTCCTCAATACAAGCTTTCGATGGCTTAGCTCTATTGAGGTGTGAGAGTATTTTCTGCCTGTTAATGGGGTTGGGCAGCCCTTTGATGTTCCAAGAAGTTACATTAAATGCCATGTTTTAGAATAAAACAATACATATATAAAAGTATTTTGACTTTATATACATTGTTATTGTGATATAACAGTCATCCCAGTGATATCTGAAATAACTGTTAGGAAACCTTCTATAAATGAGTATTAATGAATCTGCGCACCAGGTAAAAACAAACAGGGAAAGACACAGAAGTGATACGGGGAGACAAACAAAATCAACATGGATATAAGTAATATGCAATTGAGTAAGAAAAAGGACCCTAAAAAGATTGTGGCTAACAGGAAATGGCCACACCGATTTATTCTGAGCAAAGAAAGGGGGTTGGAGAGGGACTGAAGAGATAGCCCTCCTTGCATCCCACTCAGGCAGAATAACCAGATTAATATATTGTAATCATTTGTAACACCATATGTTGAAATTCAGGTAGGTGGTCTTGATGTGTCCATCTCATCCTTCTTGTGGTTTTGAATGAAGTGTTTCAGGTCTAGGTTTTGAAAGGTGAAGGTTTGTCCATTTAGGGTGACTTTAAAATGGCTGGATGCAGGATGCTGTATCTAGCATTGTGTTGTTTTAAGGCTGGTCGAAAGGCAAGTAATTCCTTTCTCCTGTCAGCCATAGCATTTCATACGTTCTGGGAGATAAATATATTTTTGCCATTCCATTCCATGAAAGTTGCTCTGATAATTTCACTTTTTTTCCTTTATAAGTATCACATGTGTATAATCCAGTATTGCAAAAATAAGTGTCATGGAAGTGTTGTCAGAAGGCTACATACGGTTAACTGGACCTATACGATGGGTTCTTTCAATGTTTGGTTGAACCAACGTTGGTAAATCCTGGAGCTTGGTGAGCATCGTATTTAGGAACAGGATTGGGTTGTCTCCCTCACAGCCCTCCACAAGGCCTACAATATATAGGTTATTTCTTCTGTTTAGATTTTCAAGGTTTTCTGTTTGTTTTTGCATATATTTGAGTGAGATTTCAAACATATGTACTCTACCAGTAACATCCTCTGAATAACTGACTCGTCTCTGAACTTCAGTAATTCTCGATTCTAACACAAACCATTTATCATCAAGCTGCTGTAATTTAGTGGTCGTGGCCTCCAGGAATGGTTTCAGAGATCTGATTTCACTGAGGATAGCTTGCATGGTTGGATCAAGAAATTCTTCTTTAGGTGGTGATGAATCACTTTTCTGTCTCTTGAGACCACTAAATTACAGCAGCTTGATGATAAATGGTCTGCATTCGAATCGAGAATTGCTGAAGTTGAGATTACAATTCCCTTGTTCTACTTAGTTTGTGACACACAATGAGCTAACGTTTTACAGTCTAAATAAAATTATCCATTATACAAAGTCTACTTGTCCTACTCTTTAAACAATTCCTGATTTTGGCTCCTACAAAGGATACAAGCAAATTAAAGCAAATTTTGAATACAAACTCCTCTTATTATGATTAGAAAATGCCTTCAATTAACACTGAGGAGGTGGAGTAGATGAACAGACCTCAATGTATCGATCAGCCAAAATCATCGTTTACACGTACTTGTAATTCAGCTCCAAATACACTTGAGTGTGTGTGTTTTACTTCTTTAATCAATGAAGAAACACAGATGTCCTGACCAGGTGGAAATCCAGTTTGATCAACTCCAACCAGGAATTACAGTAACCCAAACCAATCTGACATGTATCGATCTTTAGTATAGCAGATATCTATCAATGTGGAGGTTAGTGTGTTATCAATATACATCAGATTGCTGTAGACGTTATTTCGGGTTAGCAGAGGTCGGTAGAATGGGGGGGTTGCAGTGTACCTATGTCTAAAGGTTGATTTCTAAAGAGCGACGTTGCAGAGGGCTGCTCAGTGAAGACTGACTTCAGAAGGTCGCTCTTTATCCCCCCTTGCCCATGTTACTTCAGTGGGGTCCACCGGCACATTGTTTCCCACTGCATGTGCCTAGCTCCCCCATCCTTGTCCCTCCATCCCTGCGTTCCACCCCTCCTTTGCCTCACGTTTCAGGTCCCTGCTCCCTCTGCAAATGCAATCTCTGACCCTCTGTGCTGCAGCATGTTATACCATGTGACGTTGTATATGCAATGCTCTTTTGTGCATTGTGATTCAGCCCTGTGTTCTGAGACCACAATAGGTTTATAGTAGCTTTGTTGCCCCATGCTACAGAGGTGATATTGATCTAGGAGTAACACGTCTTAAGTAGCCCCTAGGCATTCCTTGCTCAGCTGCTCAGGAGCAATGGGACAGTCCAGGTTGCCTCTGGGATAGTGTTGCAGTGGGCTGGGGCATAGCAAGATAAGGCCTGTTTACTGGTTTTCTCTTTGTGTGACAGTTTGGTCTGAACATTTGCAATTGTCTGGCTCCTAAAGGAGTGTGTCTCACCTCAGGATGCAGTTTTCATGGCTAGGCCAGCTGGTGTTTGGGCAGTAGTTGCCTTAAATCTGAAGCAAGCAGTTTTGAAGAGTATCCTGGCTGGAATATGTAAGCAGTACAATTCTCTTAGGATGGTGTCACATTTCAAAGTGGTAACAGCTTGAAAATGGTGTGGGTACCTGGTCAGATGAAAGTGGTGCCTGGCAAATACATATTGAATACCTATTAACAATCCAAAACAGTTGGCTTTGTCAATGCTTGTTTTTGACCCTACTTCAGTGCAAGGAACAGACGTACATCAAGTGCTGAAGGAACATTTGGTTTAGACATTTCTATTACTTTATTTACAGGGGCAATTAAGCTAATAACTCTTGGGTGTCTGCTTAGGAAAAACACTGTCAGGCCAACGTATGATGTAACTGCTTGAAACATATAGTTCAAAGATATCCTAGGAGGATTTGTTTTGATCGGGGAAGGGCAAGTAGTGGTTGGCAATGGCGTATTCAGTCAATGGGTGGCTAAATAACTGAACAACTCCTGCATGCATTCTGTCCCTCCTCACATGTCATCTCCCTCCTATCTGAACGTCAATGCAATAGCTTTGTCACCTAACAGCCAAACTAAAAAGGTGCTTTAGAACTTGCAAAATATGTTCTGCATGTTATCCTGGACATATATTATGCCTAAATAGGTGGGGCCAGTAAACAACAAAGCATATACGAACCCAACACTGATGGAAGAATGTATTGGCACCCACTGATCCAGCATTCTTTTACTCCTGTTCTGAGCAGGAACAGGGAAAGACACAATGCAGGTAGGAATGATTTCAGACCCTGCCCTTGCTGGATGGGTCAAAGAGAGCAATTTCCTCTTCGATTTAAATGGTTCGTTTCAGCTTTTGGAATGAAGGATTATTTGTGCCACCTACTGCCCATCAACATTGGCATTCATTCTACACTGGCATAATGTTTCCCGCTGTGCTACCAGACCCTTTGATTTCCGAGTACAACCTCTTAGCATGTTAATCTCATCCATAAATTGTCTACTTAGAATTCTCGTTTGTCACAGTGGGGCTCATGTTAGTCAGGGCATAACGTGATAGAAAGGTGTAAAAGCCTTGAGTAAGGTTTTAACGCCTTTCAATCATGCCATGCCACATTTTCATGCATTTGTAAGGCAGAGAAGAGGCGTGGAAAGCATTTGCATTTCCACCACCTCCCTACCTCTCCAGCATACAAATTCTTCAGCATTGCGCTGGCATGGATTTTCATACCGGCACAAATGCTATAGATCCCTATGGGGTCTGCCAGCTTTATGTACCAGCATAAAGCAGACGGGTCCTATTGTACATTGCATGGTAGGCAGCGTGTACAATTACAATTAAACACTGCCTGCCATGCTCGCATGTCTGACAGCATTTATTTATAATTGTGAACACTGCTGAACATCCAGGCATGGTAAGCAGTGGTCCCAATAAAAATAAATGTAATTGTGAGCACTGCTTGTCATGCAAGCATGGCAAATGGAACTCAAAATTAAAAGTAAATGCTGCCTGGCATGCGAGCCATGCTAATCAGTGTTTACTCACTTTGCACAGCAGAGTGTCCATCGCCTTTTGCCCTGCACTTTTGCACTCTGCTCTGCAAATGATGTAATTTGTTGGTGGGGAGTCGCCTAAGTGTATGTCAACATGTAGTGGCTCCCCCAACCAAATTTCTCATTTTATTAAAATGAGCCCCTTTGTTCCAAATTATATCTCATGCACAGGTATAAGACATTCAACACTTGTGTCACTGTTTTTAACTCTCCCTGTTCCCCCACCCCTTCCCTAACTGATTGTCTGATCCCCTGCACTATTAGAAATGTCGTCAGGCCTAGTACAATAAGTCTTCGTTTGTTCCTTTCCCTCCTCCCTCCCGACCTCCCTCCCTTCCCTCATCTATTGTCTTATCCCTTGAAATGTTGTCAGGCCTAGTACGATAAGTCTTATTTGTTACTCTCATTCCTCCCCTCCCTCCCCTCCCTCCCCTTCCTTCACTTATTGTCAATGCTCCTGCACTATCTGAAATGGAGTCAGGCCTAGTGTAATAGTAAATTACCCATTCTTGTTGTCTCATGGCCTGTAAGAATGTTATTGTATTATTCCCCTGCATTGTAGCGCTTTGAAACACATTAGGCCTCATTACGAGGTTGGAGGTAGCATTAAGGCCAAACTCGCATCAGGGTCCAGCACCCGCGAATGGGCAATTACCGAGCTATTCCGCCCAGCCGGACCCGGTAATTGCCCTTTTGCGGGTGCCGGGCCCGGTACATCCCCATTCCCGTTTGACCCCCAGAGGGGGAAGGTGGTAGCACTGGTACTGTTAATAATGGTACCAGTGCTACACTCCTGTGCTGCTCGCGGGTGCCGGTATGGCCACCAAGTCAGACCTGGTGGCTGTAAGGGCACCCGCAAGCAGAACTTGTAGTATGGTGGTACAGTAGCAACGGTGCCGGTAGCGCTACCGGCAGCACCGCTGTTGCCTTAATGCCATACTTGTAATGAGGCCCATTGTGTATAAGCGCTATACAAATAAACTATCAATATCAATATCAATTTTGAATTTCTGATGTTTTATTGGAAGTGGAACAAAGAAAGAAATAAAATCCAGAAGGCATTGTTTAAGACCTACCCCTGGAACACTCCCCCTTATCCTGCCCCCACGGCCACTTTTGTGTGGTTGAGGGACGAGGCTCTCCTGACTTCAGCATGCACAAGACCTCCACCAACGTGACTGCTAGGATTTATGCTTATCTAAGCATCAGGTGCACACTTGGGGCCTCATTACGACCCTGGCGGTAAGGGGTTTACGCCAGCGTTAGCTGCGCCGACCCCTTACCGCCAATTACGAGGTCCCCTAGCGCCATGGTGCTTTTAACACCTGCTTTTAGCAGGTGTTAAAATCCATGGCGCTAAGGGACCATGGAGTTAATTACGCCACCGTAATTTACGGTGGCGTAATTAACGCCTTCCCCACTCGCATTATGCCCTATGGGGCAAAAATGGGAATGGGGAAGGGTAAATGGGGATTTGGGACTTACCGCCCCGCCAAGGTCGGAATGGGGCGGTAAGTCCGCCAACCACCATGGCGTAAACATAGTTTACGCCATGGTGGTAAAGTCACGGCCCAGGCGGTAAGTTACCGCCTGGGTCGTAATGAGGCCCTTGATATTTAGTTACGCAGGAGGGCCTGGCCATCTCACAAAACTCTAATTTTCCAAGTAGTGGAATTTCATGGCGTGAAGTGATGGTCGCAAATTTGTAATATGCACTGTGCGCACCTTCATTTGGAGCCATCATTTGATAGCCTCCATTTTACCAAGTGCATTCCAGGATAGAGGTCAGAGAAATGCTCAAATACTTGTGCATTTTAGTACCAAATTCCAGCCTGGGCAAGAGCTGATATAAGCCTAGTATGATAACAGGCCTCTGCTTCCAGCGGCCTCACCATTCTTTCATAATGGTGGTGCCGGCCCACGTGCATCTCTTTCTTGTAAGGATGCCTCGCAGGTGCGGCAACACCATTATGGATTAAAGGCATTTTTTTCTGAAGCCTGAATCTCTGAGCTTTAGCAAAAAAAGCCTTGTCCTCTAGAGGATGGGGCTGCCAGGGGAGATTAGTGAGTCCGGCAGCGCTCCCCAAGGGAACGTGGCCTAACATTGGGTGGTCGCCTGCCAGTTCATTAAGCCATTCCCCCATGACGAGCCCCGGATCAATGGGTGGCAAGTACCCCGGTCAGGCAGCCTTTTGGTAAGATCAGCACCCTCTCCCACCTTACCCGCACATGTGCCTGCACAAGAGAATCAAATAGCCGCAACTAATGCTGAACTCGATCCTGTGGTTGATCCTCATACTGTTAAGGATACCATCAGCCGACACACACTGGACAAGGACACTTGGTCTTAGCCTTTGATGTGGCGCTCAATAGGAATGCTTTTTCTTTAATTTCAATTAATTCAAATTGAGCCGATACCCGACCCGTCTCACATCCCTTTCACAAATACCCCAGGTCCCAATGTACCATGAACCAGGCTGGTTGGTGAAAATACAATATTTATTTATTTTTAGAATTCACAAAAATCACATACATCTTTATATTGAGCAGCCATCACCAATGGGGTGATAGTTACAATGGGAATGGAAGCAATGCACTTGGTTAAGCTTCTAGTAGAACATATCCAAAGCACAATTGAATAGGAGCACTCTTTTAATTAGGATAGATAGCACTCAAGTTAAGGTTTCCCCCTGCAATATTCCCTCAACCCACAAATTATCAAATTCTGGTGGATAGTGGATATAAAGAAGCAGCAGGTAGTCAGGGATAAGAGGCAGCAAACAGAATCACAAAAACAGCTACCATCAGCTCTAGCCAGCATAGTCAATGGTGAGGGGTCATGGGAGTCTTAGTCCACAATATCTGGCTAACTGCAGGCTGCTGGCTCCTATCACAGAACAGCTCCCCTTCCCTGACAGGAGTCCATTTCAGTCAATGACGCAAAAGGAAAAAGTATCTATTACCCAAAACCTTGCACAGAAATAATTAGTTAGGCAGTAAATTGAAGCAGAATGCTAATCTTAGCCTCCATGCAAGGCTGAAGTTGAGGGGCCACGTGGGCCACCGACGTTAGCCCACTTTTTTGAGAGTTCAGACGCTGCCCCCCTTGTGTTTTTAAGGCATTTAAAAAAGAAAACATGTTTTTACACATTTGAAGTGTGCAGCTACGCAACCAGGACACTATGTTCACTTTCTGTGATGTCAAGTCCCAATGCGTGCATCACTGTCCCACCACTTTTTTTTATTTAGTTCTCGAGTCCTGCCTTCATGCATTAAAAAAGAAAAAAAAACATTGCTTCCCCACAAAGAGAGCTCCTCCTGCCTCTACGTAAAAATATTGTTGCAGGTGGCAGCAAGTCCAGGGCTCCGAGGTCTGGCGGAAGCACTGAAGTGAAAATTCCGAGACCTTAACTGCTGTGGTGGGCAGAGCGTTACATTAAGGACGAACATAGATGCCCTTAGAACTTAATGGATGGCCCTAGACATGTGTCCATGTTACCCTTGGCTTGAGGCATCCATGGCTACCAGGCTCTAAGTGTCTGTCTCCACATGCACTTTTGAGATCACTGCACAGCCAGTAGTGCTGAGTAACATTTCTGGCATTTGGACTACAGGGACTGACCTGAATGTGGACAACGTACTAATAAAAAGAGCCTCAGCTCGCACCTCCTCAGAAAGGTGTCAGACTCCATGTCATGGTACTTCTGGCTCTGTGTCTCATTTGTTTGGTCCTGCAGGCCTACACTGTGTGATCACGGTCCTGCCACCCTGCTGACCTGGGTGCCCCCAGACCAGCATGTGTAACCCGGGTGCCCCCAGGCCACTGTCCCGCTGTGTGAGCACAGCAGAGCTGCCAGTCTTGGATCCCTCGCAGCTGATGTCCCTGCCATGTGACCACGGCACTCCTGGTGTCTGATAGGGCTGGCCTGTGCGACCACGGCACCAGCCCACAACACTGAACAGGCAATGTTAAACAGAGCTGATAGTATTTTCGCCAGGTTTTGGGATGAAAGGCGAACGTCTCTCATTTGTGGGGTCACGTGAATAGGTTTGGAACGTTCAGAAACGTTACAGGCGTCATTTTAGAGAATCCGCGCAGTGTGTTAAATCAAGCTGTGCGCACTACACTGTGTAGTCGGCTTGTACAATGAACTTGGCATTTCAGAGGATTTTCTGAACAATGGTGAACGCCTACGTCGAAGCACAGCTGCATTTCCCATCCTCATAAGGGAGCTAGAATTAGCTGAGAGGCAGAGCCTACGTTGTTTTTTTCAGATTCGTCTGTTTCCCCTCACGTTGTGCCGTCCACCTCTCCTTTTCCTCTTCAGGCCCGGCTCCTTTGTATGCCGCCTTTCCGGTGCCAGCTGCTTGCAGCGATGCTGACAGGCGGCCGCGCTGGCCCTGAAGACTTCCCTGGTCATTGTTCAGCCCGCTACCGTGGTAAACGGTGCTGGAGGAACGGCTAAATGGGCCTTGCTTCCCTTGGCATGTGCCAGCAGTATCCCTTCCTTCGGCACAGCGCGTGCAGCGAGCGTCCTGCAGGTCACGCCTCTGACGCTAAATTATATATCACAAGTTTGAAGGGGGGTTTGAAGGGGACATTATCCGGTGGGTTCGCCCGTTGCGAATAGTTTCTGCTTTTAGTTGCTGCGCAGCAGGACTGGAGAGAGTGATAATTGTCTTTCCTGTCGAAGACGCACCTCATGGGTATAAGAACAAGTGAAACAATTGCCACATCATAATAGTTGTTCTTCTTGGGAGGATTGCGTCAAAAGATGTAGTTACGGGAACATGCCATGATGAAACTTCCATCCCCCTGGGCGATGTGTGCCTCTACTGTTCTCAGGAGCATCACTTTTAGGTCATAGTTAAATTATATTTTAGTTAACCCTCATGGGATGGCAGATATTACCTCTGTGAGAGCTCCTGATGTACCTTTCAAATTATTTCAAGCAGGTGTTTCTGCAGCGCAAGTGCCTACCGTGGAGTGTAGCAAGAAGGTACTCCATAGTAATGAGCTTGAACCTGACATGTTCGTTTTACAAAATGGCGTTCTTGTCTTTGTGCAGTAGTTTGTTTAGAGCCTCATCACCAGTTGGGTGGACAGACTTTTGAGGAGAGATACCATCAGTGTTAAATGTCACCTCTGCCATTGTTATTTCTCCGAAAGTCCACCCTGTTCAACATTTTCCACTGCTGGAGGGGATATTTTTCGAATACATCAGAAAGTATTTCATAAGTACCACCTCAGCCAATGGTAACTTTAAAGGGTATTTTGTTTTCTTTACTTTCTCCCCATTCACAAATTCCATGTGAAGGTGGAAGTGGGCAATGTACAGTAGTGTTATGTTATGTTATGTTATTTTGAATTTATATAGTGCCTTATATACCATTGGTATGGTCTGAAGGCGCTGGTAGGTTGAACGCCCTTGGGAAACGAAGTTCAGATCAATAGAGAGAGTAGAGAGAGTCAAAGGTGCGTGTGAGCACCAGCTATGCGTGCAGCTGGTGCAGTAATAGTGTAATAGCTGCATCTTAACGATAAGTGTGGTGGTTGAGAGATCAGGAGTATGTGTTTGTTCTGGCAGGATTTACCTAGACCGAGTATGGCTGCATTAGGCCTGAGGAGAACGCCTGGCTGGAGGTGTGTGACCAGCAGTGTTTTACTTAGAATGATGTGGAGTATGCAGCGGATGTTAGTATGAGAACAGTTATACCGAATGGTGTCATTGGGCCTCATTCCGAGTATGGCGGCAAGGGATACCGGTCACCGTTAACGAGACCGGTGCCGGTAATCCCTTACCGCCACATTCTGAGTTCCCTTTGCGCCCTCGTCCTTAACGCCTGCTTTGAGCAGGCATTAGGGACGAGGGCACAAGGGGGCTTTTTAGCCAATAACGGTGACCGTAAAGTACGGTCACCGTTATTTGCAATTTCCCCATTCCCATTGAGTCCTATGGGGGCTCATTTGGGAATGGGGAAGAGCCCTGGGGAATGGGAAATTACCGCCCTGGTCAACTCGGAATAGGGCGGTAATTTCCCATTCCACCAGGGCGGTGCCGGTACGGGTCCGGTGCCAACCAAGGCGCTACTACCGCCATTGGTTAGTGCCGGACTCGGAATGAGGCCCATAGTATCTCTGTGTTCTAGTTGAGTGGTGGTGTAGAGGGGAGAGTAAGCGTGCTGGTGTGATTTGATGTGTTATATGCTCTTTCAAAACGTTCTCTGCATTCCAAATCATGCTATATACGTCACGCAGTTCTATGTGCTCCAGTCCTTTCCATGCACTCTTATCCACTCCATGTATCTCAATCTCTGCCACACATTCCGGTTCGCTCGATGCACTCATGTACTCTAGTTCGGTCCGCGCGCTCTCGTCTGTCCCGCGCGCTCCAGTCCCCACTGCGCGTTGTAGTCTGCCCCACGCATGCACTCTCGTATGCTCCATGCATGCACTCTTGTCAGCCCCACGCGCTCTACTTCACTCGATCCATCCACTCTACGCATTCAGAATCTCTACGCAACTCGTCCGCTCTAGCAACAGTTCAGTTCCACTCTGGGCACTCGTTCGCTCTAGGCACTCATCCTCTTTATGCCCTCACATGCATTATGTATTCACCTGTTTTGCTCACTCATGGGCTCTATGCGCTCGCCCCCTCAATGCACTCGTCCCCTCTATGCACTTAGCCCCTCTACGCACTCAGCCCCTCTACGCACGCAGCCCGTCTACGCACTCAGCCCCTTCTACGTACCCCTTTCTTCATCTGCCCTCTTTCGCTCATATGCACTCGTCCGCTTTATATACTTGTCGGCCCTACACATTAGTCTGTTCTATGCGGCCCTCCAATCAATACGTTCTTCTGCTTTGCTCATACATCCCGCTCCACTCATCCATCAGTTCCCCGCACTCATCCGTTCTACGCACTCATCAGCTCTGCATGCCTTCCGCACTCATCCGTTCTCCATGTTTATCCGTTCTGCACACTCACCCGGACTAAGTAACTCCTCTGCTCTTGGCATTTGTCCGCTTTATCCCTCGTGTGCTCCATACCTTCATCTGCTCTACGCATTCATCCACCCTACGCAATCACGTGCTCTCTGCACTCACCCACCCTCCGCACTCATCCGCCCTCCGCACTCATTCATCCTACGCACTTATCCGCTCCCCGCATTCATACGCTCTCCGCACTCATCCGCTCCCCGCACTCATCCGCTCCCCGCGCTCCTCGGCTCCCCGTGCTCATCCGCTCCTCGCGCTCTTCAGCTCCCCACGCACATCCTGTCCCCACGCCTTCAACAGCTAATATGCACTCATCAGCCTTATAAAGTCATTCGCTAATACGCAATAATCCTGTTCCATCTATTCATCTGTTCTCTACACTCATCTGCTCTATACCTTCATCCGTTCTGTACACCCATCCGCTCTGTACACCCATCCGCTCTGCACACCCGTCCACTCTGTACACCCACCCGTTCTGTACACCCATCCGCTCTGTACACCCATCCGCTCTGAACACCCATCCGCTCTGTACACCCATCCGCACTGTACACCCATCCGCACTGTACACCCATCCGCTCTGAACACCCATCCGCTCTGTATACCCATCCGCTCTGTATACCCATCCACTCTGTACACTCACCCGCTCTGTACATTCATCCGCTCAGTATACCCATCCGCTCTGTACACCCATCCGCTCTGTACACCCATCCGCTCTGTTCACTCATCCGCTCTGTACACTCATCCGCTCTATACATTCAGACGCTCTATATACTCAGGCGCTCTATACACTCAGGCGCTTTATATCAATTCAGGCGCTCTATATCGACTCAGGCGCTCTATACACTCAGGCGCTCTATACACTCAAGCGCTCTGTACACTCAGGCGCTTTATATGTTCAGGTGCTCTATACACTCAGGCGCTCTATGCAATCAGCCGCTCTATCCACTCAGGCACTCTATGCATTTATGCCCTCTTCATCCCAACCACTCAACCTGATCATCCATTCTACACACTCATCCAATTTACATATTGATTCAATTTATACACTCATTTAAATTATATAGTCATCTGTTCTTCTACTCATGCGTTCTTCCACTCAGCGCATTCATCTGGTCCACACGCTTCGTCTATTCTAACTATTTCACCCACACCATTCATTTAGTTCGCTCCCCTTGCATTATGTCAATTTCAGGAGTTTAAGTCTCTTTACTGTTTCCGTATGATTTATTCTTATTAACCACTTCATTTTTTTGATCTACTTTATTCGGTTAATTCTGATTGTCCTTTTAGTTTATATCAGGGGTTTACTGGCTGTCAATTCCTCGTATCAGGTAGTTTGTTGGGTTGGTGTCATTGAGAAGCTGTTAGTCTGTTTGGGTTAGTTCGGTATAGGTTGATTTTAGGGGAAGAGCCAGGTTTTCAACAGTTTGCGGAAAGACGCTAAATCCTCAGTTAGGTGGATGCGGGGTGGGAGTGAGTTCCATAGTGTGTGGGCCAAGGCTGAGAATGATGATCCGCCTAACGTGACTGAGTTTGTCTTAGGTATGACTAGGAGGCCGGCTGAGCTTGATTTTAGGATTGTGGGTGGTGATAGGGTTTTAGCTTGTCTTGAAGATATTGAGGTCCGGTTTTATGCAGTGCTCAATGGGAGATGCATAAGGTTTTGAAGGTCACCCTTCGCGCTACAGGAAGCCAGTGCAGCGTCTTAAGGGCTCGGGAGATGTGGTCTCTTGGGCCGAGCGCAAGTAGCATTTTGGCTGCCGCGTTTTGTGCCCTTTGGAGTTTATTCAGTTGGTAGGCGTGGATTCCGAGGTATAGGGGGTTTGCGTAGTCAAGTCTTGATACAACGATTGATTGGACCGCAGAGAGTCTGTTGGGAAAGGAGAGATAAGGAAAGATGCGCCAAAGGGTTTTAAGGTGGTAGTGGCAGGACTTTGAGACGTTGTTGACTTGGCGCGAGAGTGTTAGGTCAGAGTCAAGGGTGCATCCAAGGTTTTTCACTGAGTTGGAGGGGGTCGGTGAGTTGCCCATGGCGGGTGGCCAGGGTAGTGGGTGCGTGAGAAGATCGGAGTTGCCACAAACCATGATTTCCGTTTTGGAGGGGTTTAGCAAGAGGTGGCTTTGGGTCATCCATAGTTCTATGTCAAGGAGGCAGGAGGCCAGGTCAGGTCGGGAGTTGGGTTTTGGGTTCAGGAGCTTTCGAATTGCGTTGAGTGTCGTCGGCATAGTTGTAACACAGGATGTTGTGTGAACACATTATTGGTGGGAGGGTGTTCAAGTAGAGATTGAACAGGAGGGAGGATAGGCATGCTCCTTGTGGGACTCCCGTGTCGACGGGTCGGGCTTGGGAGGTATAGGTGGAGAGTATTGTTATTTGGTACCTGTCTTTGAGGAATGAAGCTATCCATTTAAGAGCGGTTCCACAAATTCCTAGGGAGTGGAGGCGGTCTAGGAGGATTGAGTGATTGATTGTGTCAAAGGCGGCGGATAGGTCAAGAATGATTAGTGCGGCGCATCCTGCGGTGTCTGCTGTCATTTTAAGGTCATCCCAGATTGAGGTTAGGGTGGTTTCAGTTCCGTGACGGGCTCTAAAACCTGATTGTGCAGGGTCTAGGAGATTGTTGGCTTCGACAAAGGCGTTTAATTGGGAGTAGGCGGTTTGGTGAATGAGTTTGGCAAGGAACCTGGTCTTTGAGATGGGGCAGTAGTTTTTGGGCTCGAGTGGCTTGAGGGAATGTTTTTTAATCAGGGGTTTGACATGGACTGTTTTGAATGCGTCAGGAAAGATACCAGAGGAAAGGGAGGCATTTATGATGGATCTTGCGTGTTCTCCTGCACAGGTGGAAGCAAAGATTTCTTTGAGGGTTGTTGCTGGGCAAGGGTCTAGCGGCGAGCCAGATGGTTTGCGGGCAGATAGAAGTTTGAGAAATTGCTCTGGTGATATTGTACTAAAGGATTCGAACGTTGGTTGCGTAGTGGTTGCAGCTAGTTGGCAGGTCGGTATGGGGGGAGTATTGCCTGGTGGATGTAAGAGCGTCAGTTTGGTGGCTAGAGTATTTGTTCTTTCGAGAGCTGTGGTGTAAAAGTGGAGGGAGAGTGAGTCACACAGTGATTGTGAGGGTGTCGGGACGGTCGTGGTACAAGCTGGTTTGGTGAATTCGGAGATGATTTTGTGGAGTTCTTTGCTCAGGTTCTTGCAGTTTAGGATTCGGGAGTTGTGGGCTTTTTTTGCTTTCCGGATTTCGGCCTTGTACTGATAAAGGTGTCGGGCGAGGGTGGCCCGGCTCTCCCGGGTTTTGTCTTTCTGCCATTTGCGTTCTAGGTATTTATATAGTTGTTTAGTGGTCTTCAACTCAGGGGTGAACCATTTGGGGAAGAGGCCACGGCGGGGTGATGGTTTGCAAGAGGGTGTGAGCCACATCAGAGGTGCGCTGAGCCATGAGTCAAAGGCGTCAGGGGTTAGTTGTTTACTGAGTTGGCAAGTAGGTGGTGGAGACTGGAGGAGCGCGTCGGCTAGGTCCGGGAATATAATTAGTTTTTTCCAGCATTTGCGTAGATTCGGAGGTTCAGATTTGAGTACGGGAAGGGGGACGGGTGAGCGAATGGCGAACGAGAGAATTAAATGATCGGACCAGATGATAGGGGTGGGGGGGTTTAGATGAATCCGGGTGTTGGAGCTAAAGATGGTATCAAGAGTGTGTCCTTTATAGTGAGTCGGGCCATTTATGTGGGGTTGGAGGTTAATTGCGTCCAAACCGTCAATCAGAGAGTGTGTCATAGGGTTGGTGGGGATGTCGAGCTAAATGTTGAAGTCTCCAAGAAGGGTGAGGTTGGGATGGTTTAGTTGGAGGGTGGCAATAGAGTCACAGAGGTTGTTTGCAAATTGTCTATCGTAGCCAGGGGGCCTGTAGATTATTAGGAAGCTGTGTGAGAGCGAGGCAGAGAGGGATAGTTTAACGAGGAGAGATTTGCAGGATGGAATGGAAGGTTGGTTGTCGATGATTGAGGCGTGGAAGAGAGACTTGAAGATGAATGCTACTCCCCCTCCTCTGGAGGGATGGTTCAGTGGGATGAGGGAGTAGTGAGGGGGGAAGGCTTCATTAGCGATTGGGGCGAAGTCATCAGAGAACCAAGTTTCGGTGATGAAAACCAGGTCTGGTTTGTCAGAGGCGAGGAGGTGAAAGATACAGTGTCTGTTTTTTGCTACGGATCGGGCATTAAGTTGGATGCAGTTCACATCGGCAGGCGAGGTTGGTCTCGGAGCTGGAGCGGAAGGGGGTGGTGGTGGAGATGGTGGAAGCTGGAGAGGGGGAGCGGTAGGGTTGGTGATGATCGATGGGAATAGTGGGCGAGTGGAAGTATTGGCGGGTTTCGGGTGGGATTGGGTGGCTGTGTGTGTTAGGATGATCCGGTCAGGCTCGGGGGATTTGAAGGTGGGGTGTGAGCAGTTAGGAGTTTCAGTTGCAGTTGATGAGAAATTGAGAGAGAGGGGTTTCAGGAAGGGTGAAGCCACGGGGGAAGGAGGTGAGTGGGGGCATGAGGTGGTGGGTCAAGACAGGTGAGGCGAAGAGTGCTGAGAGATTGTGGGGGACCAGGTATGTTTCCTCTTTAGTTTCTTTGTTGCGATTGGAGTGTGAGAGAGGGTAGGGGAGTTAGAGGGGGAGAGGGATGCGGCTTCGGTTCTTGCTAGGGCTAGGCGTGCAGTTTTTAGGGAGGGGAAAGGGTGCGGTCGGGGGGGAAGGTGGCCAGGGTTTGAGGACAAGGCGGCGGGTGGATGCTTGCAGGATGGGGTGTGCCAGGTATGATAGTGAGGGGAGCAGGCATGGTTAACGTTGGCTAGTCGGTGGTGGGGTGCCACAAGGTTTTTGGCTTCTCCTTTGGCCATTTTATCCTTTGTAATTCCTCTTGCTCTTCGTGACCAGGAGATTCCTTATTTGGGCATACATTCACCTGCGAAAGCTGGCGCTTTTCTCAGGCTAATGCATGCCACGTGTGTGGGTATCCAGGAAGTGGGCTGGGACTGTCTGGTCCCAATCCACACTGCTGGTGCCATGATGTCTTGTGTGCACGAGAGCGTGAGAGCTACAGTGGTCCCTGAATGGACCAATGCTAGCCTGCATGAGTGGGGCAGATCTCCTCATTGGCCAGCTGGGGTGCGATCACTCACTGGACTTTAGGATATGAGGAGGTTCTCTGAGTGCAGACCCACAGATCACCCTGAGGTCCGAATTGACCTCTACATGGAGCCAAGCATCCTGAGAACCAAAGCAGAGCCAAGGACTGTCCAGAACCACACAGAGAAGGTTTGGCACCTGAGCCTGCTGTTTCCCTGGTCGAGCCCTGCTTTGCGCTCGATCTCCGAAAACCTGCAAAGGTGCTTCAACCCCTTTAAGTGGTCGGACCAATCACTCTCAACGTTTTTCTTGTTGCCCTGCAAACGAGCCTTCGCGGAAGTGTCCCTGGGCCCTCAAATGGACTGACCAGCTTGTCCCTTGGCACCCGGGTTGGAGCTTTACTACATAGAGTTTCGGCTTGAGCTTTGGGAGAAACCTAGTTCGCACTAAAGAGCACCTTCTTGGCTAATCTTGTCTTCCCTACTGCTTTGGGCTGTGACAGTGAAGCGTGCGTCAGTTCGTGAGACTTGGGTGCTCCTGCGTCACTGTGTGACCCCTCAATTTCATGTAGGTCTTAGTAATTTTTCTTTCTTGCCAAGACATGAAAGTCATGCAGCATTTGCACACCCCAAAATAACTGACCAACCAAAATGCACAGCAGTGTAAAGTCCTTTTTGTAAAGTATTTTTAAGTGCACTAACCACCACAGTAGTTCAGCATTGGGCCCTCGGAACAGGCTGTCAAGATCTGAAAATGTTCACTTTTGGTGAAGAGGTTTTCAGAAATGCAGCAGTACCATGAATGCACTCCAGACATACCTCCTCTGCGTTTTTAAACCCTGCGCTCCAAGACATTTTCACCATGAACTGAAATATACATTTTCAAGTTGACTATGCCCCCATTTTAGAAAGCACTTTTCACATGCATGGGTAAGCACAACATACTTTACGTAAAAAAGCAAGCATCTCTTTAGATAGTGTCCCATTTCTAACTACCTTGTCTGCAAGGTAACAGTTCAGTAGTATAGATTTAAAACTGTTAGATAAGAGGATCACAGCACTGCATTCCTGACGTGCCAGCTTTGGTCAAACTCTAGGTACCTTCTCACCCCTCACTTTTACTTGCTACATCCGATGAAGGTCTCTGAGATTTCAATACTGAATATGTTTTCCATTTGCACCCGGGCTGGAGCGTTGCAACATCGATGGCCATCTCCCAGCTTAATCTTCACACTGAATTGGTTGGTTGTCTCCATGACCATCAGTCTGGCTCCAGAGCTGCCAGAAGCACGGAAACTGCTCTCCTGAACATACATGAAGACATGCTCTCCAACCCTGACTCAAATAACTCCTGTGTCCTTATCTTACTTGATCTCTCTCCTGCCTTTGACACGGTCAACCATGCCATCTTGCTCTACCGTCTCCATGATAACCTGGGTATCATCGATCAGGCCCTGGCTTGGTTGACCTCTTTCCTCTCAGATCGACCCTCCCAGGTCCAACTTGGGTCCTTCCTCACCTCTATCCCTGTCTCTACCTGTGGTGTTCGCCAGGGGTCTAACCTCTCTAACTGGCTGTTCAATCAATGCCTAGGACTTCTTGCCCACCGCATTGCCTCTCTCTGCCCCAACTTTCAGTGCGATGCGGATGACACTCAGCTCATTTTTGGACTCCCTTCCACCACCTCTTCTCCTTCTCTCATTTCTGACTGTCTGTCTTCTATCCAGGAGTGGTGTGCCGCCAACAATCTCTGTCTTAATGCCAGTAAAATGGAGATTCTCCTCATCGGCACACTTGCTTCCTCCTTTGCTGTAGCTCTCTGGCTGGCCTCTCTTAGCCCTCTTCCTTATCCCACCTTTGAGGCTAGAAACCCTCGGGGTCATCTTCGACTCCACTCTCTCATCTCCTCACATCTCTGATGTCTCTAAGAACTCACACTACCAGCTGCACCTCCTCAGAGGTATTCTTCCTTTCCTCTCCTTCCCCCAGAAGCTCACTGGTTCTCTCTAGGCTGGACTCCCGCAACAGCCTCTTTCTAAATCTGCCTGCTTCTACTCTCCCCTCTCTGCAGCTCATCCAGAACAGGACTGCGAGACTTGTCCTTGGCCTCAAGCCCAGGGATCATTTTGAGGAGAACCATCTCTGGTTCCGGAAGCACCTCAAGACATTCCGCTTTGTTTCTGATTTCTCTCCTCCTCTCCTCTGCCGAACTCCTGACTGAAACTGTACTGGTCACCTGGCTACCCTCTGATCTCGAGCCCAGGTACCTTCCCCCACCAGATGCACTCCTGCAGTGCCTCCAGGGCAACCCCTGCACTTAAGGGCTGTTTCTGTATCCCTACAGTCCCCACCAGCTCTTGACACTTGATGCCTGCACTTACCTCTGCACTTGCCACTAGCTGGCCGCACCGTTACCTAATGTTTTTATTTATTTTATCTATTTTCTACTGTTGATCCTATGCATTGCATTGCCCCCTGCACTTTCCCTACCCCCCACTCCCCTGCGCTTGCGCAATCTCAATGTCACCTGGCCCAGTAACATCATTGTCTCTGTCTTCCCACTGTTCCCCTTCCCTTGCCTCATCGCGCCTTGAAACACTTTGTATAGGTGCGTTATAAATGCCATATCATATCATTGCAGCATAATATTTTCAGGTAGTCTAATGAAAGGAATCAAAACCCACAATGTTCGTATCAAGAAGAGAGGAAAACGATAACTTGAAAGAAAAAATGGCGAGTCTCCAACTCATACAGGATACACTAATTTGCCCAAAAATTATTTGAAAAATAGGAATATTACTCCAACAGAATCATTAAACCCAAATAAATTCAAAGCGTGATTCCTGATGTCCAAGGTGTTAACTAACCCCAAATAACGAAAACGCAAGATAAGACCATTCTTGGAATGTCCAGGCAAGCTCTCAGACTTTTGTTGACAAAATCATAAATATTCAGCAATCAATAAAGTGCCAGACGTATGTGACCTTCTCGCATAACCTCTCAAATGGCACCTAGTTTCAATGGCTTTAAAAGCATACATAAGATAGACATAATGGAACCGGTGATGAAAAGGAAATTGCAAACCTCATTGTGGAATTCATGCCTGACTGCCTGATCAAGCAGGAGATCCACAGAGCGATCATGCATCGCCAAATTATGCAGTGCGTTTATCCAAATGGGAATAGTTTCATCAGCACTCCAACATGCGGCCTTAAAAGCACTCTTGAAAAAAAATGATGACCAGATTTACATTCCAAATGTAAGCCAAGATCCAACTTTTACTTTTTTGCCAAAACATTTACAAGGCTGGCTAGAGTACAACTTCAAACTCATAGTGAAAGGGCATGCCATATCCAAAACAAACACTCAGGTTTCCTACTACAACATATCCGTGCCATAAAGAAGTTCATCCTGGCAAAAATGGGAAACAATCAGAAAGCCAGCCTAATCGTATTAGATTTACCAGTAGTTTATGACACAATATACCTTGGGATTATCATAGAAAGACTCAACAGCTTAACGGGTCTAGGCGACCAAGCTCTATTTTACATTTAATCCTCCCAGGACACACTCTTACTACTACAAGTTGGCATGTTGATATCCAAAACCAGCCACCACACAATGCAGCGTGATATGGTGATACAGTTCTTTGCAAGCCTCCTGGCATTTTAATGCTTACATGAAGTCTTTAATGCTGATATAAGGTCTTACGACAGAGAGACTTCAGAAAACCTGTCCTAACACACAGCGACATCTGAGTTTAAGCTTTGTATAGACGCACCACTTCGGTGGACACCTGTGGCTACGACCATGACAAATTCGGTCTGGCTGGTCACATAACCGCTCTGCAGTGAAACATCAGACTTGCCTCAGCACCTCTGCCATTAGAATGCAACGACAACCGATGACAAATGTATGGTCAAGCTGGGCACACATCGACCCTCCTGCACTAGCGATCTGTCTTGACCTCCCTCAGCACCCGTCCACACACCTGACCTCTCGGTTAGCATACTGGAGCCTAGCCAGCCCTCCTGAATCCTAATACTGGCCAAATGCACACACACATCTTAAGCCTGCTCTGAAAACTTTCCCATATCTGGACTTCGGTCCCAGAGGGAATTCCTACTACAAAGCGCTTTGAGGCCATACAAATGGGGAAAGGTGCTGTGTAAATTACTACTACAATACAATATATGTACCCAGCAGCTTTCACTAGATTCTAGACAATTACACTTATAACATTCAGCTGATGGCAAAAACATCCTAAAAGTTTTCAAGAGTAATGAAAATGTATGATATGATAGTTTATAACGCTTTAATACCCAGATGCTTCTAAACGCGGACGCGTGGAACAACCTGTGCTGCTCCGTGTTGTCTTGCTTCCAAGGTGAGCGTGTTGCACCTGAGCTATCCCGTTGCCCCTAAGCTGTCCTCCCTCTATGGAAGCACTACAGTATTTCTGATGACCTAACCACAGTGAAAAAGTGGATGGTTGCCAATAAACTGTGCTTCAACATGGGTAAAGCCATAATCATTAACTTAGGCTGAAACCCACACAGGTTCAACCAATTCAATAACTAGTTCCACATACCAAGCAAAAAACCTAGGAATAGTTTTTGATTCAAATTGTTCCTTCAATCAACAAATCAATGCTTGTACAAAGAGTGCATAATGTCAACTGCACATCCTGAAAGAATGATCCTACTTCTCAAAATAAAATAAACAATAGAACTAACTGAGGCTGTAGTTCTCAGTAAAACAGATTATTTTTACTTGTCCTTATAGACCGAGGGAGGGGTCATTTTCATGGTATAATGACCTGCCCTAAGTTATTGTTTGAGGAGAAGCTGAGGGCTATAAATCAGTGAAGTGTCATTATCCCAACGAATAATAAGCCCCACCGAGGTCTAACAGGATATTAGCACACATTTTTTATTTTGGGCAAAAAAAGATCACACACAAGCAACCTGTAATGTTCATTTTATGATTTTGAGACTGATAACAATATACTTTACACTTTTGTGTTTGATTGCTGTTTGCTAATTTGGGAAGTTGATCTGCACATGCTCCTCTTTGCCTTCACACTTTTAATAAGCTGTGAGTAATCTGTACTGCTATTCGACATAACTACACACAAGGAATTGTCATAGGTGTAACAAAAGGGTGCATTGAGGTGTTTTTTACGTTCAGGTTCAACTACCTGTTGTTTTTGTAAAAACAGATCATTGGATGTGTGGAATGGGAACATGTATGGATGGTAAAATGAATGAGATGATGTTGAATATATATGAATGTATGTGCTCTATGAGCAAACAGTATTAAAAATGTTTTTTTGAAAAAAAAAACGAAATCATCTTTTGAGATCAAAATTGTTTATCAATTGTATATTAGATTTCTCTAGCCTCAATTACCAAGGTACATTTTTTGTATTTTCACCTATAACTTACCTGGAGGATCTGTGGTATCACAGGTACCATTATAATTTACCCTTCACACTTTTAAAGACAATTGTTTCTGTGGTGCTTGTCAGAATGTTTTGAATCAGATCTAAGCACTTGCCCCTGATATCTGTGTGCAGCCTGCTGTGGCAGGGTCAACTCAGCTTTTCATCCTTCTGAGGTCGATAAAATGAGTACCACTCTGTGGGATAATAGTATCTTCTGTTATTTGAGCGCTCTGAGCCCTATGGGTGTGTATCGCTATATAAGAAATACATTATTATTATTATTATCTATACCAGCAATTATGTATTACACCCTGAGCGTTCTGATTGGCTGAGCGGAGATCTATAATGGAATTCAACGGAATTAAGCACACAGACATAGTCCGAGGGCTGTACATGTATTATGGACCCTGAAGACCAACCTAAAGACCAGAACACAAGGAGGACTCTTAACAAAGCAGCAGGAAAACAATTTGAGAAATGCCTTTAGCTACAAGGTGGGAATGGCTTCATTCAATTTCGAGAATACAAGATTTCGTGAAAAATCCCATGCACGTGCAGTGCTGTTTTCTCTATGATGAATAGCAAAGCATGCGTGTACATTGATTTGCCTCGAGCACACTCCAAGGAAACATATCTAGCTAGAGTTTCTCCTCACACAATGAACAGTTGAAATCACTAGGATGTCAGGAAGGTTTTAAGTTGCGTCTAACGTTCCTTCTTATAATGAATGGTCATCTGACGCTAGGGGTCTTTTTATGTTTAGTTCCAGAACATATGAATGGTGTTGACATGAGAAAGGTCCCCTTTTTTGCAAATGGTGTGAAAATGTGGAGCCAGTGCTCTAATTGGCACGAAAAACTAAGGGACCTCCCCAACCCCCCTTAGACGTCAAAAACAATATCTGCTTGTGGCTGTGGCCATATACACATTAGCAACTGAGCAACCTTTATAAAAGGCGAGGTCTAAATAACTAAGGAAGTGGTCTAACTGGTTCAGTTATGTTTTCCATCTTTTCAAAAATATACTTGTTAGGCGTGGAAGAAAAATCTATTTCCCAGTGTGTTACACGGTTCCATGTTCTTTTGCTCACAGCAAATACTTTGTGGTGCTTTAGTTTGGTCAATGGAATACCGGCTGAGAGGTCAACCTCAATGATACTATGTGAACATATACCGTGAACATATACATTGTAGCTAATTGTAAAGTGCATCACAGGAATATTTTCACCCAGAAAAGTAACCTGAGACAAAATAAATAAAATATCCATTGCACAGTTCCTTGAATCAGGGCTTGTGGCGGCAGTGCAAAACTACTTTTCAGCAGTCAAAATCACTTTGAACCGGGCAAATGTTCCATAAATCATGCCCTTAGTGTGTACAATACATATACAGTCATGACATGAGGTTAAGAATAGTGAAAATTAGCGCAAACATTTGTGAATGCCAGCGCCACACCAAGGCTTTTAAACATGGTGTGTGGTTAAAAGCCATTTTTGTGATAATTGCAACCATTCTTAGAGATTGAAGAATGAAAACATCATATAGATTACTGGAGAGAAGGAGGGGTGAAATCCTCCTACAGAAAGACGGGCACTCTTACCCACAAGTCTTCCCTCCCCTTCTTGTACACCCCTTGAGGGGGGACTATCCCGTCCCTTGTTTAAGCCATTGCTAACCAACCACCAACCACCCATATCTTGTGATGTTTTTGAATACAACCGCTTTCTCTGTAAACTTTCCTCTCCAGTTCACACCAGTAATCCATGCCGTCCATGCCGTCACGCCATCTACTTGTACTTGGGGCAGCTGGCATGCCCCATCGCGCCGCTAGGTCTCTTTTCCCAACCATCAGGGCCGTTTTGATCAAGTCTTTTTCCCTTGCTGTGTAACCCGTGTCTCCCCACACATGCAAGAGACACAGCTTTGGGTGGTCTGGAATTTGGAAATCTAGTACTCTGGAGGTTAGCTGTGGTAAGCTCCAGAATGCCTATATGTTGGGGCACTCCCATATCGTGTTTATAAATGTGCCTAACGCTGTCCCACAACTGAGGCACAATGGGTCAGTAGCCCTCCCCATGCAGTGCAACCTTTCTCTCGAGTAATAAATCCGATGGAATATCTTGAGTTGGATTAATCACATTCTACTGGAGATGTTAGCCTTCTTGGAAGAGCCCAAGGCTTCCACCCAATCTTCCTCCAAAAATGTACCCAGGTTACTCACCCATTCTAGTTTCAGTTTATGCAAGGGCGGTGAGGTGAAGCTATTTATTGCCTGGTAGAGCACGGTAATGGCTTTCCTAGTATTTTCCCCCTCCATGAGGTTCATCACTAGCAGCAATCATTCTTTTATGTCCCAGTCAGCCCTAACCTCATGCATCAGCACGTGGTGCAATCGCAGGAACGTGAAGATATCCCGGTCTGTCAGCCCGTGAGTATCCATGAGATGTTGAAAGGTGGTTGGTTGTTTCTGTACAATTACGTGCCTAACTTTCCTGATCCCCATCAAGGTTGATGTTCCGTTTTTGTAATCTCGGGAAGGTTGCGGGTCTCCCATTTTGGTGCCTCCATCATCAGTACTCCTGTCCATCCCATTGCCTTAAGTGCACTTTTCCATGCCCTCAATGCTCAGGGGCCAGGTGGTGGCAGGTGGAGGCTCGTTACGACCCAGGTGTTAACCATGGCGCTATTAGCGCCATGGTTGACACCGGTACCTTACCGATTCTGCCATGGTAAATGGCGGAATTACCCCCCCCATTCCAAGGTTTGCAGGGCAGTAATTCCCCATTCACCATTGACCCATCCCCATTCCCATTTTTGCCCCCATAGGGCTAAATGGAAATGGGGAAGGCAGTAATTACGGTACCGCAAATTGCGGTACCGTAATTACCTCCAAGGTCCCTTTGATGGTCCCGTCATTAACGGCTGGTAAAACCAGCCATTAAGGGAGGACCCACAAAGGGACCTCGGAATTGGGCGGTAATGGATTACCGGCACCAGTGCCCTTACCGGTACCGGTAATCCCTTACCGTCCGGGTCGTAATGAGGCTCACTGTGTCCCACTTTTTCTGGAGGGTGGTCCCCCATTGCTACACGCTCGAGTCTGATGTGAGTGGTTTCTCTATCTTCAAATACCCGTTTGTTCACCACTATCAGCTAGGATGCCCAGTCGTATTTCTGCGCATCTGGGAGGCCCACCCCGCCTTCCCACGCTGATCTTGTCAGTGGTTTAAGTGCTATTCTCTGCATTTTGTTCCCCCAAATTACCTCTCTTTGCAAATTTCCTATGTTCTGGAACACTCTTTGGGGAATTCTAACCATGGAATTCTGGAGAACATTCAGCAGTCTTGGGAGTGTCATAATTTTAAACAAGTGGGCCTGTCAATGATCGAGATTGGGAGAGTCGCCCAGTGTCTAGCGTCATCTTTTTCTCTTGTTAAGAATGGGTTAAGGTTATTCCTGAGGAAGTCCTACTCCTCCCATTCTATCCTCATGCCCAGGTACTGGATTGTGCCCTTCGCCACCGAGAGGGGGCAGTTCTCTGGGATGGCCTCCCCCTCTTCCTCACTAGAAGTGTTTTGGATGTGTCCCAGTTTATGCAGAGTCCACTGTAGTGCCCAAATTCCCCCATCACCTCCATCACAAATGGTCCAGAGCACTTAGGATCCCCCATGTAAATCAGAATGTCACCTGCATAAAGCGAAATACGGTCCTCACTTCCCCCTGGCCATTTGAATCCCCTTATTCTAGGATCCACCCTTATCCTCGATGCCAGTGGTCCATGGCAGGTAAAAATAGGAGGGGCAATAGAGGGTAGCCCTGTCTGGTTCCCCCTTTTAGCGAAAACTCACTTGATATGCGACCATAAACCCTAACCCTGGCTGTTGGACAGGTGTACAGCAGTTTCACCCATTTCATGAACCCATGAACAAATCCTTGTTTTTCCATGACCACACACAATAATTCTCCTTTTAACTATTTTTAACTTCATGCCCTGATCAATATATCAACTTCCCTTTCCTGACTTTTCTATTTCCTGCAGGCTAGGCATGCTGGTTGTGATGTCATAGTCAAAGGGCATTTGTTATAACAACAGGGATTGGATCTCTTACAACACTCCTGCTTTGGCCCAATCCCATGTGGCCTTTTTCCTATGAAATGAGAGGTTGACCTTCTCATTCTTTGATTCACTCCTGCACTTTAAGAGGAATAAAAACAAGAAATACAACTTTGGAATGAACTGTATTCCCAACAGAGGTCCAAAGTCCTCTGCCTTCGAGGTGAAGACAGAAAGCATACAAGGAAAAGGAAAGTTCACCTTGCTTACCATGCCCATGGCCCATTGCGGGTAAATTACTGCTGGATCAAAGCCTCACTGTGGCTGCACTGGAACCAGGACACTGACACTGGAGGTGAGGAAGCCCATGTAGGCAACAGCCAAGCTCCCTGGAAGGGCGCGCATTAGAAGGACTCACCTTGTTCAGTAGCCCCTGCATTGAGGTTAACAGCCTGGTACCTCCTCATTATTTGATTCACTCCAGGACTTTAAGAGGAAAAAACATGATAAATACAACTTTGGAATGAACTGTATTCCCAACAGAGGTCCAAGGTCCTCTGCCTTCGAGGTGAAGACAGAAAGCAACCAAGGAAGAGAAAAGTTCACCTTGCTAACCATGCCCATGGCCCATTACGGGTAAACTACTGCTGGTACAAAGCCTCACTGTGGCTGCACTGGAACCAGGACACTGACACTGGAGGTGTGGAAACCCATGTAGGCACCAGCCAAGCTCCCTAGAGTGGATCAGGAGGACTCACCTTGTCTTGTAGCCCCTGCATTGAGGTTAACAGCAACACAGAAGCCTAAAAGGAGCTGGAATCCTATTTCATCACCTTGAACCTTATTCAAGATGCTTTGGCTGTGCTCAATGCCATTTGAAAGGACACATGATCTGTGATTCTGCTTTTGGCACCCCACAAACTTTGAGCTGCTATCTCGCACCAGTGATCACTGATGTCTTGTCTCAAGCATCTGTTCACCCCTGTTTAAACATTCAATTCACTGTACTTGGAGCATTGCATTGATCCAACAGAACTTTGTCTCAACCTGACTCAACTGCCAACTCGAACCGCTGGAAGCCATTTTGTCACTCACCAACTCACCCAGTGGAAGCATCCCAGCAGAGCTGACTTGAACATGTTGCGACCCATCGACTCACATTGTCTCGAGCGCCTTCTTGATCAACACTCGCTCCATCTCAATGCTGACTCACTATTGGATCAATGAGTCTTGGCCCATCTCAACGCTCACTAGACTGCATGAAAGAATCAAAAAGCCCATCTCGAAGCTGTCAAGTCAAAGAAATATGGTACTGTGAAGAGTCCCTGTCCCCCTGGTTTACTTTTGAGAGGCAAGGGACTTTTAAGCCCCTTCGTTGCCTTTTTACTTACAAGACATTTTCATGAACACTGACATTCTGCCAATTGCGGCTTGAACACATGTCATCCACCTAGTGCGCTACGATACGCTACGATACGCTATTCTACGATAGCTTACATTTTTATTTGTAGGTTATTGTGTGAGTTTTAGTTAGTTATTTCCATTTTTATTGTTTAATTAAAAGTCTATATTTTATAATACCTTGATTGGATATTCTTTTATTTTGGACAATTGCACTTAAATTGTTTGGTTTACCACTGCTATCACTCACACACATCCTGCAGCTTTAACCTGCCTGTGGTCTGCGCTAGCCATTGCCTAATTTATGGGGTTGTGTGCCAGGGCCCATTGCAGGCATTTTTTTTTGAGCCCCAGCACTTATTGTCATAAATTCAGTTTGATTATGATGTGTGATTTGGTGACTTTATCATTTTATTTGTTAGCCTGTATTAGCCACACAACAGGGGTGTGTAGTGGCCTTGTGTATCTGCATGCTGGGATGGCTCAATGTAAACAAAGGTATAGATGACCCTCACTGATGTGGCTGTGCTAGTTATCCATTTTCATGAATAGCAATGAGTTGGAATGTGACAATACTGGGCGCCCGTGCTGGTCATGCCCTCACAATGCCTCAGTCATTCTGCCTGATATTGGTGCAGCTCCGCTACTGCAATAATCCGAATCAAAGCAGTTTGTGCTGACAACAGCAGGGCAGCCACCAACACTGGGCCAATGCTAGGGACAAGCCTTTGCCTTTGTCCATCGATTCACCATGTGAGAAAAGCACGCTTTTTTTGATTTCAGTGTTTCGAAGGTCAATACGTTACACTTGCCCTCTAAAGAAGCACAGCACAATGATAATGATGATTAAATGTTTATTGAAACGCATACTGTAACCAAAAAAGTGAAGGGTGGAAGGTTTTGAATACATCTGAACCACTGGTATTGCTCTGGGCAACCTTCCACTTGAGGGGGAAGAAGGAACAAGCCATTTGCAAATCAGTCTGCCACTACCACAAATGGGAGCAGTCCAGCCCGAACTGCTAGACCACACCCCCTCTGCACGGCCTGCTGGGCATAGAGACCCAAGCTACTTTCTCAATGATGACGGAAAACATGTCTGGGGATGTTTGTGGTCTCTTGCAGAAGGGATGAGACTTAATAGTTTGGGCTAGACTGCCCCTTTAGGGATGGGACAAAGCGTGATGTGCATATGGTCTTCCCCTTCTTTTCTGTAATGGCTTGGCAGGCTGAAAAACCAGGGTCTAGAGGGTTGCCCGGCGCTTTGCCAGTGGTTATCATTGATTCAAAACTTTCCAGTCATCAACTTTTGGTTTTGCGTAATGACACATTTAAACATGTGTCTCATTTCAAGTTGCAACTAGTAATTTATGTTATTTTGTGTTATGTTGGTATTTGTAAACCGAATATCTGCCTTAGTCAGTGCAGCCATCAACCCCAATGCCGGGAGGATAGCTCTGGGGTAACATGCTCTCCTTGGAATCAAGATGACTCAAAGCAACTCGGGTTCGATCCTTGCGTCGGCGTTTAGAAACCTCTGGGTATTAAGCGCATTATAAGTAACCAAATACAATTACAATTAACCTGTGTGTTTCACTACTTTAACCTCAAATATGTTAACACCCTGAGGAACAACCATAATTGGTGGCAACAGTGGCATGGAACTGCCTGCCGTGACGTGTCACAAGCGTACTTGAAAAAATGTGGGCCCTGACATTTGTTTTTACAAGCTAAGCACTGCTAAATGCTTGTCTTTATATTTGCATGGTTTCCAAGGTTGATAATAACATGATTAACATTAATGTGAACCGTGAGTGACACCTGTCATTTACGGACTGTTGAATTGACTGAAACTGTAGTAATGTGTTTTGCAAAAAGAAAACTGATTTTATATGTCTTGAAATGTGTTAGCATTTCATTTTTTTATATTTAATTTAGATAGATAAAACTTTATTGTGGGCAATGCCCATAAAAGTACATTGAAGGCCCACAGCACAAATGTTCTATTACTCAATACAATAGCTAAAAATATAAAACATCAGATACAATTAGATATGCTACAATAAAAGCGCTCTCAATTCCAGCGCATGCTCAACTTACAGATATATTTGTTGCCATAAATAACACTTGGAGGGGAGGAAATCATGTTGAAAGCTGTACGTGCACTTCTTAACCCCTGATCTCTAAACCATGGACAGAGATATTTGCGCCGCTGTCTCGCATATAGAGGGAATATTAACAAGAAGTATAACAGATCATCTACATCATGTTGATCGCAAGGGCACCTATTTAAACCTTTCCTTCTTTTGTCCTGCAAGGTACCTTTCGTAAAAATGTCATTAAACCAAAACATGTACTTTGATGGTCCCAGATCGTTCTTCCTGCTAAAATAACCTGCATTTCTTCTTTTATTAGATTCATAAGCCTCTCTTTCGAAAGATAATTAATTTAGGTTTGTAATTGATCCCACAAACGGCACACCTCTCTTCCTTAAGGGCAATATATGGTGACCATCCTCTATAACGTTTTATAGATGAAGTTACCTCAAAGCTCTGGTGGGTTTGCTTAAAATGACAGTTGTACCGTGAGAAGAAAGCCTCGCTGGCCAGTTCTTGGGAATGTTCCTTCAGGATTGGTTCTGTAATGAGGTTCCTTCTCATATGTAGTGTGTCTTTAGTTTCATGGAGCATCTGATGTTTTGTCGATTTCATTTTCATCTGTTAAGAACGGCCTTGTAAATGATGCAGCTACTCCCACATTTCACTTCCCTGTTACTTCTTATTCTGATCTTTTCCCTTGAGTCTAAACATTTTGCTTGCTCTTCACCTCAACCTTTTCACTTGCTCACAACCTTTATGCTTGCTCCTAAACGTTTCACTTGCTCATGACCTTTTCACTTGCTACGAAACGTGCCACTTGCTCCTGACTTATTCGCTTGAGCCTAATCTTTTTGCTTGCTCCAGAGGGTTTTGTAAAGCACTGGGACAACACATTGGTGCTCATTTTCAATAAATCTGTAATTTGACGGTGAGGAGCAGTTATGTTTACACTGTAACGTAAGCGGCTCCCCACTGCCAAATTTTCATCATTTGCACTCTGTAGTGCAAATGTAAAGGGCAAAGGACGGCGTACACATTTGCACAAAGTGAGTAGCAGGCGGACCCCATAGGAATCTCCAGCATTTGCGCCGGCTTGAAAATGCATGCCGGCAAAGATGCTGGAGCATTTGTATGACGGAGTGTAAGGAGGTGGCGGAAATGCAACTTGCGTTCTGCCCATTCTGGCCACCATACAAATGATAGATCATGTGGCATGGCGTGATTAAAAGGCGTATAAGCCTTACTCAAAGGGTTTATGCCTTTCAATTACATTACACCACTATAGAATATTAGCCCCATTGTGCTCTTTGACCTGCACATTCATATCACAGAACTAGTCTGTAGGCGCCTTCTGTAATGTCATATATGTGTACCTTAACAGGGAATTACAACCTTTGCCTGCTGTTGGGCCCCTTGCAAATGAAGGAATCCTTTTTGCTAATCAGCACGATTGCATTAGAACACAACATGCATGGTCCATCATGCCATGCTAATGGAGCACCACGTGACAGGCGGTCGGCATTCAGAATGTAACCCCTGTGTGCCTGTCGGGAACTTGGAAGGATGGTTCCAGGGACGTTCTTCTTCCTGTTTCCCATAAGGATGCATCTTAAATGCCCACCTTTGAAAGACATGTCACATCACCTGTACAAAAAGTAACAATGCGGCAGAACAGGCACTGTCAGCACTTTTAGTATTAGCATCAGGTCTGCCTGGCGGCTCATGGGCCCATTTCAACATGATGGTTGGGGCCCACCTTGCTTCGAGCAGAGCAGTCTGAGGCTCCCGTGTTTTGCATTCATTATAAGGGGGGCAAACAAATACAGCTGGAGATTAGTAGCCACTGACTATAATGAGATTGCCAGCCAGCAAGTAGCTGAAATACTAAATGCCTATTCAAAAGCTATACATCCTTCTTTGTCAGCAAAGTGTTGATGAGGTGAAACCTGTGTTAAAAGGCAGCAAGGTGATAAGGACACTTTTGTATATCTCGAGGGAAGTGATGGCCTGAAGGGCTGTAGCAAACACAGCAAGCACACATTTAAAGCTCCAGAGGGAAAGTAATAATGAAAGAAATATATTTCCATGTCATGACTGCTTACTGCCGAGATGCACGCAGTTGCTGTGGGCCCCCCATGAGACGCTTGGTCCCTTTCACTGAAAATGGTGAAAGAACCTGACGACATCCCTGATTAGCGCAAACCTTATTGCTGCACGGGCCGAGAGAGCAATGTGTTCATCCACTGCTCTCTTCCAGTGTGGTGCACTGTCACCATGTGCAACAGCTGTGCCCGGAGCAGTTTGTGGGGGGTAAAAAGGCCTGTGGCCCCAGTGTGCCCCTGATGTGATGTTGCAATCACGAATGACGCATGCGCGAGCCTCGCTCTGGGTCGCGCATGCGCGTTCGGAATAAAGAACGTCTGTGCGGCAGTTGCTGCCGGGACTCCGGAACACACACACGCATGTCCCGTCTCTTCTTGTATGCTTGCGAGTGCGTGTGTGATAGTACGGGGCGGCCCGAGGCACAGGGCTCACCCACAACATCTGGCGACAAGGCGGGACGCTAACGGAGCGTTTCGTTGAC
This sequence comes from Ambystoma mexicanum, assembly GCF_040938575.1. Classification (NCBI taxonomy): domain Eukaryota; kingdom Metazoa; phylum Chordata; class Amphibia; order Caudata; family Ambystomatidae; genus Ambystoma; species Ambystoma mexicanum. The sequence continues at coordinate 921,219,611 of NC_090930.1, read as the reverse complement.
ACACGCTACGTGTCAACCGCTGCAACGTTACACCGTTGCATTCCCTGAACCCAACGCGAGCAAAGCGGATGTGTTTCCAGGAAAGGTGTGTGGCAGTAGCGGCCTGGAAAGGTGCTTGTGCGCTGCCCACATTTTAAAGGAACAGCACTACACCAATTTTTGGAACCCTGACAGTCTTGAGCATCCAAGAGGACTGCACTGTAATCAGTGACCACGGCATGAGTGGTGACAAGATGGACACAGAAGCAAAGAGGAACACCCAACAACCAGAAGGTCCTACGGCCACGTTACTCCTCACGGCGCTGTGGGTTGAGGTACGTCTAGGTGTCCGTCCAAGTCAGGTTTGTGGCCTCTGACCCCATAGGAGGTGCCAGTGCGACCTGCGAACATGGCGGTAAGTGAAGGAGAAGCAGAGGCAGCGCAGGTGGTGGTGCGGAGACAACAGGGGTCTCTGTTATCCATGCAAGAATTTGACACATCGGGACCCCCCTCAAAGTTGGGCCCAAAATGGTTGTTGTGGATAAACAAATTGGACATGTACTTTACTGAGACAGGAGATACCAACGACGACGCAAAAATGGCAACTCTGCTATACTCTGCTGGTATGGACGTCCTGCGCATTTATGAATCTCTCAACCTGCAAGTGGTAACCTATGACGCAGTCAAAACTACCTTGAAGAATCATTTCATTCCATTGTCCAATGTAGACTACGAGAGATTCCTCTTCTGTGGTGAAAAACAGCGGGAAGAGGAGTCACTTGACCAATTCTGCGCGCGCCTACGACAAATGGCCACGACCTGTAGATGGGACAATGATGAGGCCATGATCAGAAATCAAGTGATCCAGGGTTGCAGCTCAGGCAAGCTCCGCAGACAGGTGTTGAGGGAGCCGGGCTGGACTCTTGTACAGATCCTGGACAGTGGAAGAACATATGAACTAGCTGAATCAAGGGGTGCCAAAATGGACGTGGCGGTGCGTTCCGGCAGGTCAGAAGAGGCATTTGTAATCGGGAAGCAGTCGTCGTCGAAGGCGAGGTGGAGCCAGAAACGCCAGGAGGTGGGTCCAACGCAAGGGGCTGCGTCCATATGTCAATACTGCGGGTATGATTTACCACACTCTGAGGACTGTCACGCCAAATCGAGATCCTGTGGCAGGTGCAACGGTCCAGGACACTATGCCCGAATGTGTCGTGCTCCGGCGCCAATCGCCATACAAAGGGGAACGGCCAGGTTGATGGGCGCCGGTTCAAGGAGACAAAGGAGCATTGCGACATTGGAACAGGATGTGCAGAAGCTAAACATCGCTGAGGAAGAAGAGGAGGAAGATGAGTTGTTCTTTATTTCGAACATAGCGACAGGGGCAAGGAAAAAGAGGCAGCCCAAGTGTGTCGTGGACATTCAAGGGGTGCAGACACAAGTGCTGATAGACACGGGAGCCTCAGTGTGTGTGCTTGCCACCGATCACTATCAGTCAATCCCGGGGCCACCTCCATTGGACACTTCCAAGGCGAAGATTTTCACTTTTGGCGGAGACACACCACTCCCCATTCAGGGCGTGTTCGTGGTGCCTGTGTCCAAGGGCGACAAGACCATAAAAGCCCGGTTTTTCGTCACTGATGTTAGCCCCCACTCTCTGCTCAGTTGCGCGGCGTCAGAGGCATTGGACCTTTTACATTTTGCGTTTGAAGTCTATCAAGTAGATATCGAGCAGTTGTTGGCCAGAGTCTCAGGCATTTTTAAAGGGGTGGGAAAGTTGAAAGCCCCTCCTGTACGTCTGCACATTAACGGTACCATCAGGCCTACGGCTCTCAAACATCGACGGATCCCGTTTCATCTCCGGGATCAGGTGGAGGAAGAACTCTGTTCACTGATCCAAATGGACATCATTGAAAGGGTGGAAGGTCCGACACCCTGGGTCTCGCCCATAGTGGTGGCCCCCCTAGCCAAAACAGCCGGGAGCGGTGCGCATTTGTGTTGATATGCGCCTCCCAAATGCAGCTATCAAAAGGTAGAGACATATAACACCCACTCTTGATGACATCATAGGAGAGCTGCAAGGGGCGAGAGTGTTTCTCGAAGTTGGATCTGAGGTCGGGCTATCACCAGCTTGAGCTCCACCCAGATTCACGTTATATCACAACTTTTACGACGCATGATGGCCTCTATCAGTTTAAGCGCCTGAGCTTTGGCATTTCATCTGCTGTGGATGTTTTCCAAAATACAATCAGGGGGGCGCTAGCAGGACTGAAAGGTGTATTAAATATGAGCGATGACAGCTTGGTCTTTGCCGAATCTGAGGCAGAACACATGAGAAGATTAGAGCTCACCCTCAAGAGACTGGAGGAATTGAGTCTTACCCTGCACCGTGAAAAGTGTGAGTTTTTCAAGGACAAAATTTGCTTCTTTGGTTTCATCTTTCATGCCAGCAGCGTGTCACCCGATCCTGCAAAGGTCAAGGATATTTGTGAGGCCGCAGCACCCCTGTCCACCACGGTGGTAAGGAGCTTCTTGGGGATGGTCAACTACTGTGGGCGTTTTATTAGGGGTCTGGCTTCCTTGTCGGAACCCCTCAGGGCGCTAACCAAGAATGACGCTGTGTGGGTGTGGGACAGAAAGCAGCAGGAGGCCTTTCAGATCATCAAAAATGCCCTGTCGGATGGGGATACCATGGCGTACTTTGACCCCACCGCAGAATCCGAGATTGTTGTTGACGCCAGCCCGGTGGGTGTAGGGGCGGTCCTGATGCAAGCGGACAACAGAGGGGATATGCGACCCATCGCTTACGCGAGCAAAGCGCTCCCAGACACAGAAAGGCGTTATTCACAAATAGAAAGAGAGGCCTTGGCGATTCTTTGGGGCTGTCGCCATTTTCGTTTATACATCTTGGGCAAGCCTGTCGTGGTTGTAACCTATCACAAGCCCCTGCTGCCCATCCTGGCGGGAGTGTCTTCAAAGCCTTCGCCCAGAATAGAATGATGGATGTTGGCTCTTATGGAATATGGGGTCAAGCTTGTGTACAGACCGGGGACCAATAATCCGGCGGACTATCTATCTCGCCACCCAAACCATGAGAAGGCGGAACAGACCAAGGAGGCATCTGACTCTCAAGGGCTGCTGTGTCACGTGGTGGAGAGTGCGTTGCCGGTGGCACTGTCCAGGCACACCATAGCGACAGAATCGTCCAAGGAGGAAGTGTTTCACATTATCAGGATAGCGGTAAGAAGCAGTGATTGGAGAGAGGTGCTTCAGAACAACTCTGGGCGGCAGGCAGATGCCCAAAGAGATTTTCAGGCCCTTTGGAGGGTGAGGGACGAACTGTCCATTTCAGACGACAGACTACTGCTGAGAGGGAGGCAAATAGTGATCCCACAGGTACTGAGAACTCGTTTAATGGAACTAGCCCACATAGGACATCAAGGGGTCACCAAGACCAAGGCGAGACTCCGACCCAAAGTTTGGTTCCCCGGCCTAGAGGGGATGGTGGAGCTCTTTGTGAGAAGGTGCTTACCATGCCAAGCAGTGAGTCCGGGGGAGAGAGCTCCGCCTATCGGCTTGATGGAACGGAGCGAAAAGCCCTGGGGAACTGTCCATGTGGATTTCGGATCGACGTGGCGAAGCATGTATTTTTTGGGGGTGGTAGACCAATGGTCAAGATATCCCGAGGTGGAGGTAGTGGAAGGCACGGCGACTGTGTACACCACTAGGGCCCTGGACAGAATGTTCGCAACACATGGCTTCCCCGAACTACTATGCTCGGACAATGGCCTTCCATTTACGGGCAGCCAATTCGCTCAGTACCTGACAGAGAGGGGCATCCAGCAGAGGAGGGTGTCCCCTTCGTGGCCTCGTGCCAATGGGGAAGCCGAGAGGCTCATGCGCACTTTGAACAAGGTGCTGCGGATACCTGAAAGTGGAGGGGAGGACCTACAGAAGAAGCTAGTAGCGTTCCTGAGAGAGTATAGGACCACGCCTCATCAGTCAACTGGAGTCGCCCCCGCTGAGGCGCTCTTCCGGCGCTGCCCCCACAGAATGATACCCAAAGTAGAAGGCCGGGAACCTGGGGTCATTGACAATGAGAAAGTAAGGGAAGAGCGAGCAGCACGCAACCAGAGGGAGAGCGAAAGAAGGGGTCTACAAGACAAGGAAGTAGCCGTAGGCGATTCCATGCTAGTACAGAACCGCCGACCGGAAGGCAAACTGTCCCTTCCCTATGAACCTCACCCATGGACAGTCACGCACGTGAAGGGAACAATGGTCACGGCGGCATGAGCACGAGGGACTGTCACTCGCAATAGGTTCTTCTTTAAGAAGGTGGACACTTCAACTGATGCGATCGATCCTGGCGAAGGCACCTCCTCTGAAACCGTCCAAGAGAATCCAGTGGAGGAGGCAGTGCAGGATGCCGTTCCGCTAGCACAGGGTCCCAGCGTCGTTCCCTCCAGTACCTCACGGTATCCTGTGCAACGAGACCGAAGACTGGCTGCTCGCCTCAAGGACTACGTCCTGGACTCTGGAGATTGAGCCGAGGTTACAGCAGTTCGACAACCCATGTTGGGTCACAGGTTCTGTATTCACAGTTTGCACTGTTTGGCATTTGCAATGTTTATGTTGTTTTGATAAAAGAAAAAAAAGGGATGTGACGTTGCAATCATGAACGACGCATGCGCGAGCCTCGCTCTGGGTCACGCATGCACGTTCAGAATAAAGAACGTCCGTGCGGCAGTTGCCGCCGGGACGCCGGAACACACAAACGCATGTCCTGTGTCTTCTTGTGTGCTTGCGAGTGCGTGTGTGATAGTATGGGGAGGCCCGAGGCACAGGCTCGCCCACAACACCTAGTACAGGTCATGTGCACTGAACCGGACACACACTAGGACCTTTTCGTAATCAGGTTCCAGGACGTGTTTGGGTTGCAATCCATTTATTATTAGAAATGTTACTATTTTCTCTGCCTTGATAGCAACAGAGCTAAGGAAACACGCCTGTTTCAGCCAGTGCATCATTTGTAAAAAAAATAAGTGCCAGGGCCCAAAGAATCTTGGCGTCCTAATGCCGGTCCCGGGGCTGGCGGGCGCTGTCCGCAGAGCGGGCAGCCTGGGCCGGCTCAGTGCTAGACCGAGATCGGCTTTAGCAGTATTGTTGAACTTGTCTCAGTGAAAGCCACTCATCAAGTTGAGTGGGGTAGGCATCATTCAGAACCTGTCGGGTTTCTCTGGGGTTCTCATTCTCATGCAAAAGCAGATTGACCTTCAGAACAGTAGAGATTTCCGGACAGTTTCAGGGTTCCGAAAGGATGGTTGGGTTGGGGGTTACATCTTACTGTCCCTATCCCAGCCCTTCTAACCTCTCAGAGAGAGATGCCACCTGTCAGCACATTTCCCAGTTTCATAAAGGCCAATTCCCATCAGGCGACAGAAGGAATCATATTTTGGAAGAAAGCGCTTAACACTGAAGCCTAATCAATGGCGTAGGCAAGAGGCCGTGGCTACACCTGGACCGCAGCAGTGCATTACTCACTTGTGGATGCGCTGCACAAAATCAAACACAATCCAAGCGATTCCGTCCACAGCAGGTACACAGGGCCTAATTGTGCTTGCACTATACTGCTGTCTTGAAATTATAGCCCAGCTGCTGGCGATTGTGCCATTGACTATATTGTACTGATTATCCCTGGCCAAGTAGTGTTATGAAACGTCTAATAACGCAGAATTCTGGTGCAACTCTTTTTTCTGTAGTTTTAGCTTGTAGTATCAGCCCCAATGCTGATGCTATTCATTGGGAGGCAAAACATTTTTGCAAATATCACGTTTAAAAATTAGCATTTTTTGCAGCCGACTTAGTCTCAATCGGGCTATGTGCTCTGTGCAGTACTTTCATGAAGAGGTAGAGAATTAAAGTTTATGTGCAACTTTGCAAAAAAATGTTCTCAAAATCAATGCAGAGTCGGAACGGTTTATTTTTGTCATGGTGCAATACAATTGTTGACGAAATGATTATTGTTAAAGTAAGTTGCAAGGTCCAGTCTAAGGAAATTATGTTTAACTAAGAAATAAACATGACTTTGTAGCATCAATTAGCCCATTTGCGTCCTTCTAGAGTCCAAACCCCTGCCAGCAATCCCACTACAAAATTCCAAAATATATATGTACTTACAGGCAGAGACTGCAATTGTCCTTTTTAATTGTACTGCATGACGTTCCCTGCAGGTTATCATCCCAATCTTCCCTCCGCTAACTTCTGAAGTAGGGCCACTATGAGCCCAGACTAGAGTGAAGCCCCACAGCGGTCTCTGGGGATGCAAGGTCTCAGCGCTTCAGTCTAGCTGCAGGTGCCCCACGGCCTGCCCGTCCAGAGCGTGCCAAATTTAGGATGGGACATCACGCGCCATCATGACATCACTTTCATGACAGTCACGTACCGGATTGGCATAATCGGCCTGCCTAACTCTAACAAGAACTTATTTAACTGATTTTAAATTAGCGTAACCAATGAAAGGACAAATTAAAGGCACAATGCATTTTTTTCTGCTGCTTTAAGTCAATCTGCCGGCGCTCTAGCCCGGCCTTGTTATAAATACACCACTGAACCTCCCCCCTAGTACGCCTCAACACCCATGCATCCCAGCAGTTAGAGATCATTAACAACACCACAGAAGAAAAGCGCATTGCTGCGTTAATTTTGCCCTTTAAGAGGCAAGGACAAGGTGGGTCTCATTCTGCCTGCGTCAAGCTCTAACAGGGATTGTGGAGGTCTTAGACCCATGGCCAGGCCAGAGGGGGCAGCAGGCCCTTCTGTGGGGGCGCGCCGGTGCCACAGGCCCCTGCATCGCTAACATCACGGTGTACTGCCCATCACACCTAGCATGTGGCCAGGGGATGATCGATCCGATCTTCAATTAATTTTTTGGTGAGTCAGTGTTGTGTCTAGTTAGTCCCTCCGGTCTGATTCCCACTCGACTGCTTCTAGCACTGCAGGCCAGACAAGATACAAAAAATAAGCTGCTGATTGTGTGCTCCCATGCACGTAAGCACGCAGCATAGTTTTATATTGTTAAAATGAAGAAAGGTGCAAAATGAGTTCCGGTGCCCAAAAAAGAGTGCCGGTGTTGCCCACCGGCAAACTCCGGCACCATTTAAGCACTTTCAGCAACTGCCTGCTTGCCTGCAAGACTCCTCTGTTCCGCGAAGTAAACAGCAATAGAACACAAATGCAGAATGGTAAATAACAGTAGTGTTTAAAGCAAATGTCATGGTTGGAAGTGATAAAGGAGAACTTGTCTTCTTACATAAAACAAACCGATTAGACAGAAAAAAAGATATTAAACACCATATCTCATGACGATCTCTTTAGTATGTTTACATGTTCTTTTGAATTCCTTTTAAGATGGGTTTTGAAGTTTTCACACCAGTCATATACCTTTCACAATCTGTAGCCATGGGGCTGGTGCAAACATTTTAGCATAGTCTTGAAGTACATTTCAGAACAATGTCAATTTATGTATACAGACATTTTCACAGAATGCAGCATGGAGGGATCCTTCTTATGAGCCTGGTGAACCTGGGGGAAAGAGCTGACTGAGTGTGTGTGCATGCATGAGCTCCTTCCCCCACACGCTGAGCGATCACCGCGCAAAGTGCAGATGGGACAAGGGGTCACCACATGCTGCACTGCAATACAACAGAAAACATAAATCCACCTCGGCATACGTGTCTTTCTTGGCATTGTATGTATGTGTGCATGGGCTCCTTCCCCCACATACCGAGCCTTCGCCTCACGCAGTGCATACGGATAAAGGAGTCACCACATGCCATAGTGAAATATACCAGAAACCAAGGATCTATCTAGGCTCACATTACTTTTACTGCATTGTATGCATGTGTGGATGGGCCCATTCCCCCACATTCCGAGCTTTCACCACACACAGTGCATGCAGATCAGGGAGTCACCACATGCCATAGTGAAATACACCAGAAACCAAGGATCCATCTAGGCTCACCTTACTTTTACCGCATTGTATGCATGTGTGCATGGGCCCGCTCCCCCACATTTATATCCATTTTTTGGTGAGTCAGTGTTGTGTCTAGTTAGTCCCTCCGGTACGACTCCCACTCGACTGCTTCTAGCCAACATAGTCAAGGACCGGACTGGAATAAAAGACTTGGCGGCCTGCCCCACCTAAACTTGCTGTTGTGCGCCATGTCTGCCACTCACACTGTGCAGCCTGGCCGTGCGCACCAGCCAGTGCCAGGGTATGGTCTCAGACTCACTGAGTCTGTGCCTCCCTGCCTGGCTGATACACACAGACAGTCATGCTGGGCCGGAACACGTGGCACAGTACACTACTACACACATTACGTTAAAATAACAGGTAACCCTTGACCTGACATGTAGGCCGCACGTTGGCACTGCAGGCCAAACAAGATTAAAAAAATAAGCTGCTGACTGTGTGCTCCCATGCACGTAAGCAGGCAGCATAGTTTTATATTGTTAAAATGAAGAAAGGTGCAAAATGAGTTCCGGTGCCCAAAAAAGAGTGCCGGTGTTGCCCACCGGCAAACACCGGCACAATTTAAGCACTTTCAGCAACTGCCTGCTTGCCTGCAAGACTTCTCTGTTCCGCGAAGTAAACAGCAATAGAACACAAATGCACAATGGTAAATAACAGTAGTGTTTAAAGGAAATTTCATGGTTGGAAGTGATAAAGGAGAAATGTCTTCTTACATAAAACAAACCGATTAGACAGAAAAAAAGATATTAAACACCATATCTCATGACGATCCCTTTAGTATGTTTACATGTTCTTTTGAATTCCTTTTAAGATGGGTTTTGAAGTTTTCACATCAGTCATATACCTTTCACAATCTGTAGCCATGGGGCTGGTGCAAACATTTTAGCATAGTCTTGAAGTACATCTGAGAACAATGTCAATTTATGTATACAGACATTTTCACAGAATGCAGCATGGAGGGATCCTTCTTATGAGCCTGGTGAACCTGGGAGAAAGAGCTGACTGAGTGTGTGTGCATGCATGAGCTCCTTCCCCCACACGCTGAGCGATCACCGCGCAAAGTGCAGATGGGACAAGGGGTCACCGCATGCTGCACTGCAATACACCAGAAAACATATATCCACCTCGGCTTACGTGCCTTTCTTGGCATTGTATATATATGTGCATGGGCTCCTTCCCCCACATACCGAGCCTTCGCCTCACGCATTGCATATAGATAAAGGATTCACCACATGCCGTAGTGAAATACACCAGAAACCAAGGATCTCTCTAGGCTCACATTACTTTTACCGCATTGTATGCATGTGTGGATGGGCCCATTCCCCCACATTCCGAGCTTTCACCACACACAGTGCATGCAGATCAGGGAGTCACCACATGCCATAGTTAAATACACCAGAAACCAAGGATCCATCTAGGCTCACCTTACTTTTACTGCATTGTATGCATGTGTGCATGGGCCCGCTCCCCCACATTTATATCCATCTCTGATGTCAGTGCAGTGCAGACAGATCAAGGAGTCACCTAATGCTGCAGTGAAATTCGACAGAAACTAAGGATCCACCGGGTTTTCGGGTCTTTTATCGCATTGTATGCATGTGTACATGGCCTTCTTCCCTCACATTCTTTGCCATAACCACAAACACTGCAGATGCATCACAGAGTTACTACATGCTGCAGTGAATTGCACCTGAATCCAAGGATCTACATAGGCCTATGTTTTAACACATTGTATATATGCTTGTTGTGCATGTGCTCCCTGCCCCACATTCAGAGCCATCACCACACACAGTGCAGAGGCATCAAGGATCAAGGAGTCACCACATGCCGCAGTGAATAACCCCAGAAACCAAGGATCCACATATGCTTCAATGCCTTTTATCGCATAGTATGTATGTGTGCATGGGCTCTTTCCTACACATTCTGAGCCATCGCCACACACAGTGCAGAGGCATCAAGTAGTCACCACATGCCGCAGTGAGTTACCCCAGAAACCAAGGATCCGCAGATGCTTGCATACCTTTTATCGCATAGTATGACTGTGTGCATGCACTCTTTCCTACACATTCTGAGCCATTGCCACACACAGTGCAGACGCATCAAGTAGTCACTACATGCCGCAGTGAATAACCCCAGAAACCAAGGATCCACATACGCTTGCATGGCTTTTATCGCATAGTATGAACCTGTGCATGCGCTCTTTCCTACACATTCTGAGCCATCGCCACACGCAGTTCAGATGTATCAAGGAACCACCACATGCCGCAGTGAACTACACAGGCTTCCATGCCTTTTACCACATCATTCTTTTGGTCTGGAACGGTCTCTGCCAAGAGAAAATGTGCACACTGAAGATTAAAGGAATTCTCCAAAAAGTAAAAAACAAACATGTATGAAAATACATTCCATTGAACTTAGCACTTGCATCGTGGGTCACTGCCTGGTGTTGTGTTTTGCTATGGGCAACAGCCCGTGCCATGTTGCTGCTGCTGTTCACAAGTGACAGGCAGGCGGCACTTGAACTTACCAGGCGCACAGGAGGACTTCCATTCTTTAACAATGGCCAGCAACACCTAGAGATTGGCAAGCTTGACATGCTGTTTACCAACACACGATTCACAAAACGAAACACACTGCTACTAGTGTGGCGTTATTCAGGACGGATGCAGAGAGTCAGCAGCGCCTGAAGCACATGCACACACCCAGTTCCCGAGTTTGGCTGCTGGCTTATACTACCGGGGCTTTCCAATCAGTGCGGTGCATTGACAAGCTGGACCTGGCACCTCCAAATCTTGCTCCACCACCTGCAGCAGGGCAGAATGACCTTGGCAAAAAGACAAATTTAACCTCTGCGTTTTCTTGAACGCCATGACGTCCCTGGGCGTTCCCTTAACGGCACGCACATGATATAATCTTGTCATTTTAGATGTGGTACTGCATTCAAAACTGCTACAGAAGTACATCTTATTCTTAGTTCTTGCCGTCAATGTTAGATGTCAGATTCTAGGCCCTCTGTGGGTGGCAGTGTAAAGTACCGAATCTGTTGCCTTTATAGGATCAACCATTTCGCTACTGCCACCGACATAGAAAGAGGACTGCCTTGTGAAATGTACTTCACTTTCAGAAGAGAAGGAAACCTTTGCCTTATGGCAGGGATTCGCCCCTTAGATACCAACAAATGAGTAAGTGTGTTTCAGTGCATATATTCTGAGGCATTGCTGACACATTTACGTACTCGAGAAACATGTGTATTTAAAGAATCACATAAACCATAGCGGTGACCCTACTGCACACATTTATTTATTTGCATTTTTAAAGCACTCAAGCAGCCCTGGGGGCATCGAGGTGCTGTTTCTAAGGTGGTTGTGTAGAAAGTTGTGTTTGATTTATGCTAAAAGTAAATGCTCTCTTAACCATGACACATTCCCAGCTTGTAAAAGATTAAGACCAATCAAAAATGACACAAATGCTGTTTAATCACTCAAGCAGCAGACTTAAAAAGACAATTAAAAAAAGGAGAGCCATTGTACGTTTTCCATCACAATGCAATTTAAGTTCCCGTGCCTGTTATCTGCATCTGGTAACAAAATCCTGCATTTCCCACAAATATCACATTTTTCTTCCTTATTTTTCACTTAGGGGCTCATGGTAAAAAGTGTGTGGAAATACGACATTCTCCCCTCCAGTTTCCAGCACCACCATTGTGAAATGGGTGAACGTATTGGTGAGGAGATAGCGTGCTTTCCAGCAGCAAAAGCTGCTGAAATCACTCATTGGGAGGGTTGGGAGGGGGGGTGTAGCATGTGCTCCAGTGGCATTGCAAACATTTCTTAAAACTGCCACTTTTCTAATTTAAGAACGTTTTCTTAATTTAAAACAAGTCTAAAAACGTTTCTCTTTGACAAAGGAGCTGACTGACAATCTGTGTTCTCACTCTTAATGCCTCTTTTTCTTTGTTTGCTGTTGATGTCTCTGTGAGCACCCTGAGGCCTACGGGCGAGTTGGCACAATAGAATAGATACTTAAAGAGAAAAAAGCATCCAGTAAAGTTTAACAGCACCTCACATGTGCAGTGTTTTTACTCCTTTTTTAGATGTGCTGATCCAGTGCTGCTGGGAGGAGAATCCCCTCCATGTGGCTGCCCTGCATTCCTGATGGCTGCTAGAGGTGTTGCCAAGCCATAAATCAGGCACATGCAAAAGCTGAGGTTTTCATGTCCCTGCACCACATTCTTTCATTGTCAGAATATGGTGTCTGTAAGGGAAGTGTTCCTCCTTCATGGAAGAACACTTTCCTAGGTTTGCACACACCTCAGATTCGCCCCCTGATTGGCAGGTCTTAGCAGCATTTTCAATATTTAACAAATCCCTTCATTTCTGCTGGATTCGTTTCCAGTAAATGGTACAGTGCTTAAAAATAGAGATGCAACACACAGATTGACAGCTTTTGCTACAAATGCTCTTTGAACCTTTTCCACTGACGCCCAGGTCCCAACTACAATAAGGTTGCAACGTGGACATCAAAAAATGGGACTACTCCAGAGAGCACAACTACCTCCTCACATACAACAGAATCAGGCCCTCTCCTATTTCTCCAAATTCCATCTGGGTTTTCCCTGTCATCTGCCCTGCCCCCCTTTAACTTCTCTCTCGCCTGTCAAAGATTCTACAATATTTTATTTTTCCTGCTTGCTGGATACACCACCATCCTTAATAGACTCTGTCATATGACTACTTTCCTGAATCAAATAGGGCTTCTCTGCCTGCTGCTAACGTTTGGAAACTTGTGGTTTCTTTGGGGTTTCAGTTCTTGGGCTACGCGTTTTATTCTCTTTTTACCATTCTGCTTTCCGGTTTCAAGCACACGTCTGTGCTGAGGACACGCAGTCACATTTTCTGTCCCTTTCTTTTAGCTCGTTTACTGAATCATCATTTGTCCTTCTTTCTGTCTTCCTTAAGGCGGTCAAACCTTGGATAGGGTTTTCAACCTTAGTCCATCCATCAACGAAGTACATTATGTTAGGCCCTTCGTTTGGTTCCCCCTTCATCCAGATCTCCATGTATTTACCCATGTCTACCACATTACCCACCACATTTGCTGGCAATGTAGGTTTTCTCTTTAACTACCCTTTTAAAATCCCTCTAACTAAGGGCGCTCCTGATCTACAATTATAAAAAATGTGAAGACTATGGATGCATTGCATGACACAGTTAGCTGGAGGAATACTGGGTAACTGAGTTACCCTTGAGAGGGACTGTTCCCCTCACCAGGAAATGATCTTTGGCCACTCTGACTGCCTGTTCTCGTCCCAGGACTAATTCGGAGTTGCTCCTGCTAATTCCTTTGTGAATCAAAGCTCTGTCTTCAGAAGTGATTGGATGGAGCCGGAGTTATTACTGGTAATTTACATGTGAATCAGGCTCATGGGTTCCATTCTTCCATCTTGTCCCCAAAAACGTTTAATTAAAATGATGTTCTCACTGATCTAAACGATTGCTGTTCATTTTATGTTGGTCCCACTAAAATGTCTTTTATTTCCATTTTATTTGATCACTCAGTGGCTTGCCATATCATTTCCGGTCATACATTTTGTACTCACCATAAATGTAAATGTAAATCTTGGCTTTAGCCAGTGTAAACAAAACATTTCTGGGAGTACTTTTTATGCACATTTGTTAGTCGCCCCACAAACCCCTGACTTGGCAAAGGATGGTTTTTCTACCTGAAAATGTTGGAAAAACATGTTCTCTTTCCTGTAATATTACCACCGAGTCCAAGCCGCAAACGTGCAGTGTTTGTTTTATCTAGAGGCCACTGAGAGTGCATTGCCTGGCCTCGAAAATAACTGCCTATACCTTCTGCAGAGGGATGAGGATATGGCTGGCTGGATTCCACCGAAACCTGGATGCTTTGATCCCATCTTGCTTCTGTGGATAGCAAAAGAGATAAGCACTCACCGCTGACAAATGGGCTAACCTCTTATTTTCAAGTTCGAATTCCTGCAGGGCCAACTCAGACCAACATGCTTTCAATTTTGAAAAACTGAGTATTGTTAAATTGGGTGGTAACTGCACATTTTATTACAGCGCTTAGAAGAAGGATTAATCTGGCATGACGTGTTGTATGAAAATGTGATAATATTATTAGTATGTCCCCTAGGCTGAGCTCTCTGCATTGACTACCCATGGCCAAGAGGAAGGAATTTAACACAATGCACAGCATCCATGAAGCATTTTACCAACAGGAACCCCCAGTCTTAATAGAGACATTGCATCATTGCACCCCTAGCAGCTAGTGGAGATCACCCCCACACTTCAAACTCATAGACTAATGAAAACAAGAACAAGCTGAGTGGCACTGTTGCTTTTGGCCGGCAACTTGTGGAATGCTATCGCATTAGACATGCGAGCAACCAGCAGTCATCTGACATTTCCATAACACATACAAATGGCATTTGCTCCTGCAGTCACCTGTGGGCATTGCTATGCCAATATCCTCGGTGCCAGTGCCAAAGTGACCGACTTGTAAAACATGTGGCGTTAAAGGGTCAGGTCTGTCAAATTCCTAAGGAGAACTGAGTTGGAGCCGAGCCTGACCAAGGGTAAAAGCAAAAACGCAAGTCATACCATCAAAAGGGACTTCATGTAAATCGTGCAAAAGAATATGTGTGAGTCATAGAAGCGACATAGAGGCACAAGTGGGGATTATGTTTCCAAAGACTTTATGTCCTGTGTTAAACAAAGCAATATTAAAGTAACATAGTGTTCTGCAAGTATCGCATATTTGCACTTTGAGATGGCCCTTTTCACCCCCTTTGCGCATTTGCGCCAGTAAAGGGATGATTCTGCACATTTCAAAGTGCACCCTGATTCCCGAAACATGATGCTCTTTGAAATGCTCAGAAAATAGTCACATTCCTCTGCATCTAAGGGAATGTGCATGGCATGACAGGATAATCAACACACCTTTCTTGCATTTTCTTGTACATGGAACAGCAGCGGTATACATCGTTGCTGCCCCATTTCAATTTCTATCCCTCAAAAAGGGATAGCAATACTTTTTTTCTTTTTTTCTAATTTCACAACGGTGGACCGTTTCAGGACCAGTCAGTGTGAAATGTCTTCCCAAGATCCATGTGTGTGCTAGTAGCCTGTCATACACTAGTATCAGGAGGGCTCTCCCAACACTAAAAAGATGCCAGTGATGCCTGTCATGTGTGGCCAAGGAAATGGTTGTTGAGTCTGTCTGTTATTTGGTTAAGAGTTTTAACTTCAAGAAAAATACATTCTAATGGATGTTTTCTGTTCTTTTTCAGTCAGCGGGCTTGTGACGACAGGAACACCAGGTAAGCTGTCCACTTCAAGCTTTTATACTGTGTCAGAACCAATATGTCTTGCAGTTTTTAATACAATGACACACAAACTAGTGGATCTCTGAAGCATGGAGTTAAGGAAAATGGCACTTCTGTGGTGTTTAGAATCCATAAACTGAAGGCTACAAAAACACAGTATTATTTAGCACACGGCCATGCTTTCTCCAACATTCTGGTCACTGTGTAAAATGTGTATTATTTTTGCTTTGCAAATTGACATTTACCCTTTGTATGTGGCCAACGTTTCTCTCTTTGGCAGTCTGACATTTCCCATCTGCAGGGTCTGGCAATGAGGCTTTGGCTGGACTGCCTGTGTTTGCACCAAGTCTTTATGGGGGGTGCATAGGTTGGTGGCTGCCATTGGGCACTGTTCCAACCTCATACAGGACCCCTGGTTCCCCCCAAATACCAGCTGTCCTCCTGCAAGCTCTGAAAGAGTGCCAGCTAAGCAACCCACGTTGAATATGTTTAAGAGGAAATGGCTGATTCCTATGGTGACAGTTTAGGATCCTCGTGTGAAAAAAGTTGCCCATGCTAAAAAAAAGTGCTAGGCAGCTGCAAAGTACAAGAAGAGCACGAGGCCGCTTGTGTGAGAGGCTCATTGGCCTTGTGATTCAGATCAACTATGCCCCTGATGCCACTGGCCTGGGAATCGGCTGCCCTGTGTCTCATGCCCTCCAGCAAACATATAGTGAGGCTTACACGCTTGAAATTCCCCGCAGGCCATTTTCTGATTGCAAATCCCATCTCAGAAGTGTCACTGTGTCTTGATTAAACATGTGCTCATGCCCAGTGTGGGAATTCATTTTACAAAGAAGCTCCTTGAGCAAATGGTGTCCTTCCAAAACTAGCAGGCTAGCACAGGGCGAGGTGATGGCTGTCCTTACACTGGCCCACGCTTAAGAATCAGCCACATGGAATGTTTACCACATCAATGTCTTATTTTCATTAGATATACATCTAGGTCAGGGTCTGCAACCTGCGAGTCTATGGATCATTTGGACTACAACTCCCATCAGCCCTCACCATTGACTATGCTAGCCTGGACTCATGGGAGTTCAAACCTCTGGAGAGCCAAAGGTTGCAGAACCCTCATCTAGGTGATGTGCTCTAGACTTCACCAGTGGATCTACATGGGGTAATTTTGCAGATAGCAGCGATCCTCGCAAGAACTCAACACAGCATTACCAATTATACTGGCAAATCAATCTGGAAGAGAATCTGAGATATCGATAGGTTGTTAACTACTAGTAGTTGTAGTAGCAGTCACTTGTATAGCCTTTCACCATTGGTATGGTCCCAATGCAATGTAAGTTGAACACTCTCAGGGCACCGAAATCCAGGTATGGGAAATTCGACAGAGGAGTTTAGAGTGCCTGTGTGTACTCTTGCCAAATTGGGTAGGTGTGGCCATGTCCCTACTAGCCACCCACATTGAGTTGTTACCAAGAGTGCGACAGTAGTAGGTTCATTATGTGTCCAGCTAGAGCGAATTGTTGTCGTGGGGGATAGCGGCATTCTAATGAGAGGGGTGTGTCATACGATGCATAGTTCTCAGTTACCTTGCAGGGATTCTGTAAGATCCTAGTGACAGGAATGCATTGATGCTCTTTCTGACTACACAGCAATCTACTGACACTGACGCTCTTGTCTGTTTCTGCTCAGATATATATGGTGGGTATGGGCGCCAAAGTCTGCAATGTCCTTTCTTTGAGCTGGCACATGATGTGGTCTTCTTTAGGCACAGCATGGCCCACCATGTAATACTAGAATATCTGGCACAGAGGTGTGGGAGTCTAGCTGCACCTACCACGCATGCCCAAGCCAGACCACACTTAGAGAGGCTCATTGTAGCCAACCATGTTTCAGCACTACTTCTTTTGTAATAGTGTTGGCATCATGGTGGTGATGTCAGCAGCCCTACAGTCACGGGAATTACATCAATACCTGAATGTAGTGTAATCTGCCAGCCAACACATCTACCTGCTCAATGATGCCCATGTAAGGGCAACGATTGTCCACAGAATCTTTGATATTTTTTCGCTTCTTGGGATGTGCAGTGTGACAGGTTCTTTGGTTTGATCCTGTCTAGGGATTGTCAAAGACCCCATCAAACTGATAAAGGGTCCTACCAGGGCAATGCCAGAGCCACACCTACCCCAGAGGGCGCGTAAGTGAGTTGAGGGTGACCCTTGTCTCCAGCTTCCTGGTATGCACAACACTGTGTGTGTGCATTGGTGCCTCTGTCTCTGACCCCCCAATGTCTATCATCCTCTGTCCTCTCCCAGTCTACATCGCTAATCTTTCCGGTGGTTCTGGAAGGCAGATATATCCATAGGCAAACTGGACCTACAAGTACCACAATGCACCTGAACCCAACAGACACAATCCAGCCTAGAATAGAAGAAACAGACTAGTTACCCAACGGGATGTGGTAGGCTCCCCCATTCAGGAGCCGACAGGGAGACTAAATACCTGCTGAAGACATGCAACAGGGGAGCAGGAGAGCAGGAGCGATGGGGCGCGAACCACCAGATAGTGGTACAGTATGAAGGGAGACAATGGAGCACCCCTCAACATGTTTTGGGACAATTACTTGCTTGATCCGGAGGGGAAACTGAGAGTAAATGATGCAGGAGACTGCATGTCAAGCTGGATGGAAATGGAGGCTCAAAAGGGGGCAGGGCTAAGGGCCATTATGTAGAATTCCTAGAGAATGTCCAATTCAAAAGGGAGGGGTGGTGGAAGGAATTAGGACTAGCTAAAGATTGGCCCAGAGAAGCAGCTAACTCAAGCATCCAATGGGAGAAAAGAACCTTCTAGGCAGGAAGGGAAGGGCTACAACAAGCCAGTTGAAACAGATGTCAGAGATAGGCATGTGGGTGGTGGTGCGACCAGAGAGGAGTGTGCAGCAGGAGGAGGACTTGGTGAAGACCTTTGGCATGTTTGAAGAGAGTGAATGTAAGGTGTTGGGATTGAGAGTGTAGTACCATTTGTCTGTACACATGGAGTGAGAGAGTGGTTAAAGACCATTTTTAAAGGGACAACAGGAGATCAGGAGGCAGCTGGCAAGAGTAGGGGAGAGAGAGATAGAGGGAGAGACAGAGAGAGAGACGGAGAGAAACAGAGAGAGAGAGAAAGAGAGAGAGAGCGAGAGAGAGAGAGAGAGAGAGAAAGAGAGAGAAGAGATCAATAGCGAGAGGGAGGCAGGAAGGTGGAGGAGAGTAGATGCAGGAGAAGGAGGGAAGTGAGAGACAGCAGAATTGAGGGGAGTACAGGAAGCAGTAGTGTGGGAAGGAGTACGATCAGGACAGACATGGGTGAGATCAGGGATGAGCTGGAGAGTAGGGATGGGGGAGAAAGAAAGCAAGCACTGTGTTGAGACAGGTTAGAGTGCGGAAAAGCTTGAGAGATGGCTATCTGGAGGAACGATTCTAGGGCCATCAGACTACCCATCTGGGTCACTAAAGAGTCCTTGAGCGGGGTAGATGGATAAAGAAGGCTAGAGCATTTTGGCCTCTCTATGTGGGGGCTAGCCCAGACAGAATGGGTCACCTTCCCCAGACATGTAGCGAGCATGGGCTAGAGACGGAGAATGCCCCTTCATGGACGAAGGAAAGGACACAGGGTCCACCCCTAGACTGGCCTTCAATTGGCTGGTTGTGTACTTATTATGCTAATAAAAGTGAAACAACTATTACATTCGTCACGTGACTTATTGAGCATTTTGTCGCAAGTGCCATGGATTGCATCCATGGACTTTCAAACCACCATGTCTATGGAAAACGTTTAAAGGATTAGGAGGTCCTCACCTTTCGCTAATGTTCAGATCGTGTCCGATACCAGCAGCATCCCCCTGAAGGTAAATGCCAGCTTCTCTGCATCCACCCATGACAGTTATACACATACACCACTACTCAGCAATTGCACGGGTTGCCAGTATGGTGCCACCTAGTTGCTTGGTAGGTAAGGCATGCGTACTACTGACACATACATCCCACAGGGTTTTAATACACAGTTGATACACCACCATCATGTGATCAGTTAGAATCCTCTAGTCCCGGGTTTGATTGGTTGACAATTCTAGGGGGTATGGTTTTATGACTCCTAGGGACTCAGAGGTTTCTTCATAACATTGCACTCTGGCAAGGCTGGCATTTGTAAATGTTTTGTGATTCTGACCCAGGGTTGTCAATCCTGAAGTCCGCTCTTGATTGCACCGGAGGGCATGGGACTGGGCACGAGGATTGGCCTTTTGGCAATGTAGTTCGCCTAAGTGCCATGTGTGGGAAATCTGTAATGACACATTCCACAGTGTGCTAAGTGAACTATGAGAGCAGCAAACTCCCAAAGGGCTAGTAACGCACAGTGACACACTGCTGCAGTGTTACAGACAGTGACCACACATGCCATGATACCATATGATTGCTTTAACTAACACATGTTACATGTGTGAGATGCAAATCCCCCATTTCAGGGTATTGAGTTTAAGCACTGTTCAAACATTCATAGTGCATGTAACCGCCCCACCACACGAAAACAATGCCTGCATACACATGTGATGGAAACTACTGTAGTGTCTTTACAGGGTAAGCATCGCTTCCCAGTATTCTGTCTCTGGATGTGTCTTAGGCCAGCCACTCACTGGAGATTTGGCAAGTGGGTGTCGAAACTCAACATTTGATAGGTCTCCTCCCTGATCAGTAAAACCCATACGTGTGTGCAGCTGTGGCTTTAAAAAAAACATCGTGGCAACCACATATGCCTCCTGGGCAGAGGTAATGGTGTTGGCTGCAACTATGGTTTGAGCATATTGCTGCATCTGGAGGTGGGAAAGCCTGCAAGAGATGGCACTCAGGGCCATCTTCCTAGCCATGCACTGCATTTCCACCAGTTGGACCAGCCTTCTATTCATCACCCCAACTCCCTCGAGCAGAGTCATTTCTCCCTGGGGTGACCTACCAAGTCTTCCTATGACAGTTCACCTTAGGGCATCCGTGCTAATTTTTTTAAGAAGAATTAATGGCATTCATTGCCCCATGCATGTGATGTTTCTTGCACACTTTTCAAAGGCCAACACTCATTCTGTGTGCCATGCCATATTGTGTGTCCGCCGTACATTTCACAAGCACCCACCTTTCGTTAATATGCTTCCACCACAACCACCACTCCATAAGCACATCACACACTGTCATGTACAGTCAGGAACATGGTCATCTGGTTGTGGCTTTGCCACCATTGATACCTGTGACGGTAGCTTCCACAACCTTCTCAGTTGGTTTGAGGGTTGGGGTTAAGCAGAGCTCATCATCCATGCCACTGGCATGCATCTTCCTTTGTGCAGCCTCATCCTGGTTCCGCTTTGCTTCACATTGGCCCAATCACTTTGTGACATCATGCACTGTCTGTGCGTGTGAGTATAGACACACCCAAGACATTGCTCACACTTTAAATTGGCCTTCGTCGACGATGTGTTTTGCGCATTGACTGCACTCCTTTTTGCGTATTCACATGTTGCAACAGGATGAGGGATCATGCAAGTGCATCCTTCCAATCAGATGCCATGTTATCAAATCCTCCCACGCTTGACAAGAAGAAATGATCATTTTCTCTTCAAGAAAGCTTTTGTGGAAATTCAGTTGTAAATCCAATTTATGGGGCATTTTGCCTGTTGTAAAATATTCACTTCAGGAGATGCTCCGGTGGCCTGTTCTTTGGCTAGTCTAACTTGACATGGCTCTTCAATGGCTATTAGTTTGATTGTTTATCTGCCCTGATGCAAACCTCTGCCTGTGCTCCAATCACACACACCAGTTGTCATTTTGGGACCACTTTTCTCTTGTTTGATTGAGTTGAGCGGTAATATCAGAAAATCCTTGTGCACTCAGCTTTCACAAACTAAGCGCCATAACCAACGCTAATTTATGTATGTTAAAAGTTCATATACTGCGCGCTGTGGCCACCTGCGTGGTTTCTTGGTGCTCTGGCAGATCTGTAAAGCAAGGTAGGACTGAGCGGGAGAAAAGAGCTTGAGAACTGTGATGTGCTGTTGGCAGTTTATAACTGGAGTATGTGTGAGAAAGTCATATTTGCAGACACACAAATTCTAATTGTTTAAATCTGCACATTGTGGAAATGACCTTAAGTGGTTTGTACCGGCTCATGAGCCAGGAGGTGGGGAAAATGTGGAGGTCAGCGTCAGCATATTTGCACCAGCAAAGCAGGGACTTATTGACAGAACAGGATCAGTAGCAAAATCACCAAAATTTGCCAAGAGGTGCTCTGCCATTTCACAGCCAGGGCTGGTGGTATTAATTAAGAAATGAATGCATTGGCTCCAATCTGCACCTTTTGCAGCACTCATGCTTAATTAACACATGATCCTATTGACCTACAGAATTTCAGTGCAATGCTGATTGAAAACAAGTTCTCATAGAAGGGGTTGCTCCATTTAGTGAATCATTGGGCACATTGGGGTTGTGAGGAGCAGTTTGCCAACACGTAAGAAATCGGACCATATTGTGCCAGACTTGAGGCTACCCAGATTCAGGCTCAAGGCAATCTTTAACATGAACTGTACTGCACTAAAGGTGGGGTTGTTGGTAGTGCCAGCTTAACTGGGCTATGCACCCTGATTAGTTTGGATTGCTCCGGTGTCGCAGGTAGGTGAGGACAGAAAGAAGAGGTCAAGCCCCAACCTCTTATGTAAAAGCAAAGAACACGTATAGTCCTCGCACAAAAATGCCTGCGCCACACATTATACTCCAAGTTGTCAATTTATTGGTTCAGAATTTGACATTATTTAATTGACGTTTGCCCTATAAGATGACACGTGTTTCGACACTGCATGTGTCCTTTTCAAATCAGGGCTCATATAGTGCTACTGCAGTTTAGCTTGCGTGGTCACTTCAGTAGGCTTGTTAGACATATGGGATAAATCCCTTCTCAAAAGGATGTGTTCAGTCTCTCCGCGTCGGCTTCCAAAATCACAAGGTCCTTGACAACTTGGAGTATAATGGGTGGCGCAGGCAGTTTTGTGTGAGGACTATACATGTTCTTTGCTTTATCATGAACAGAACATTCTGCAATAAAGGTACCCTGTATGTCAGCAAGACTCCCAGAGCGCGATCCGACACTCCCTTATTATCCGTCTGGCCACTATCAGGAGGGCCACACAGGGGAGTAAATACATCTGGAAATAAGGTCCCCGATGTTGCGTGACGTGATTGAAAAACAAACTTTGATGGAATGTGGTTAAAACCCAGGTTCTGACTTTTGATCCCCCAAGAGCTCTCCTTATCCTCTATTTTAAATATCCTAACATGTATATTCCCTTTTTCATCTTTCAAAGTTGGTGGTTTTCGTACCACTTTGGAGCCATGTCTTTTTCTTTAAATTCATCCTTGAATTTATAAGAACTCGAATATCCTTCCTCGCTCAAACTGATGTGAATTTTGTGACTCCAGCTTAAATTGAACAATCCAGAAGCTGCACATAAAAAAGCAAACTACTCATTTTTTCTTTAGAGGAATATATTGCACCATTCTGTGTTCCCGCTCTCTTTTTTGCAGTGTGGAATATTGTGATAGCATCTGTCCTGTTCTTAAACTGCTGCATTGTCGCCCTGCCAAACAAAGATATCAGTGACAGTCCCAGCTGGAGCACACAAATCACTGCCTGGATAGGCCGGAGCCCCCACACAAATTAACACAGGCACAGTGTTCATCCAAAACACACTTGATGGTCTTACTCCAACACCACCTTTGAATCACTTTCCATTGCATCGGTCAGAAGCTTTTCACACAGGCCTTTAATTAATCCATCCTTCATTTTCAGTCATCTCACCCGTTACCTTTTATCTTTCCTGTGACGTAGACTGCACCAAACTAATTACATGAATACATTAAATAAATAAATCACAAGTAGGTAACTTGATGTTTTGTGTGCTTAACATGCACCCTAGATGTGCTTAGAATTATTGAAAATCCTGGCTGAACCTCAAGAACATTCATGATCGAATCCCTGGATTTGGGTGTATCCGCAGGAGCTTGTGGGAGAATGAGACCCCCACACCTTTTTGGCCTTCTTCTCTGGGCCCTCTTCCAGTTCCATCTGCCAAGGTCAAGAACCTTGGTGCAATTATTACATCCTCACTTTCTATGGAGGCTCAAGTGGCGGCAGTCTGCCAGGCGGGTCACTTTCATCTAAAAATACTTAAGAAGGTGCTTCCCTTCATTCCAGTTCACCTTCGTCCACATGTGGTCGCAGCCATGGTGCTCAGTTGTTTAGACTACTGCAACTCACTTTATCTGGCTCAGCCTAAAGCGTTCATTCAGAGTTGCAGCGTCTTCAGAACATGGCGGCCAGAGTAGAAACTGGCTCCCCCTATGGGGCCCACATTTCACCTGTGTCGCGGTCCCTAAATTGGCTGCCGGTGTCCAGGCATATCATTTTTAAGCCCCTCTGTCTGGTACACCTGGCGTTGCATGATCAGGGGGCCGAATATCTTCGTTCCAAGTTCATACGCTACTGGTCGACAAGGCAGCTATGCTCAGTTTCTGCTGGTCTTCCTCTTGCTCCTCTTTTTCGCTGTGCCCGGATTGGAGGTAGAGCTTTCTCAGTCGTTGCCCCTCGACTGTGGAATGTTCTCCCCCTGGCCTTAAAACAATCTTTTAATCATCTGGCTGTCAGGAAATTGTCGAAAAGCTACCTGTTTCAATAAACCATGTTAATGTTCCTCTCCATCTCTCTTTTATAGCGCCATGATACCTTGGTGAACGTGCGCTCAATAAGTTACATTAACATAACATAACACCTGTCAGATAACATGGGCAAGACTGCACTAGATGTGGAGGTTGCTCAAGGATTCAGCCAAGTTCCCAATGCTCATGTGGTATTTGGGTACCCTTGCAATGCTTTGGCTGAGTTCTTAGATGGAAAGTGAGTTTGGGTACCTTTGTGCAGCACTAGCAACTTCCTTCATCTTGTTGGGCTTCATTTGGCCTAAGGAAAGTGCGGAAAGGCTGATCCACATCACAGTAGGATGAGTTGAAGTGATTTTGGGGGGAGATTAGGCAGCAATTTGTGTTACAGATGTAGGGCCCCTACAAGAGAATCTCCTGGAATTGTACATACTGGCTGACCAGCCACACTTAGGGTAGCTTTTTATGTTGAACTACAGGAGCCCTGTGACAATTATTATTTATTATTATTATTATTATTATTATTATTATTAATATTATTATTATTATTTTTACATTTGTATAGCGCTCATACAGCCTTTGGGCATCGTGGTGCTGTTACTTGTGTGTGGCTTAGTTACAGAAAAATAGCATTTGCATGTTAGTAATATACATAACATACATTTAAAACATTCTTATTCGTGCAGGAATAGTGCATGCAGCGCACAGTATTATGGTGATGTTATGTTGAGATTTGACACATGCACTCTGGTATGTAGGCAAATTTGTTCATATGCATCTCATTATAATGCATGCCTGCCTTCTTACTTGCTAGTGGGGCAACTAGATAATTTCCAAATTCCCTTCACTCACAGGAACTGGAATCCGTATTACTTTCTGGTAATTCAGTGAAAGTTCCCAGTTTATTTGCAGGGTCCAGTGTAACAACTTGTTTTCTGGTTACTGATCCAAAATGTATTTTCTGTCCTGGAGAAGCCGAACAAAGACACCTCAAGCCTGAAAGAATACAACATTGCGATTTGTTTATCTTTCATTTTTTTTAATAATGTTAATAATGCCATATAAACCGTCTGGTAATACTAATGGCCCATCAATACATGTTTTTTTGATCATACAGTTTTAAACTATTATAACATCACAGAGCTGTTTATATATGGATTGTCAACTTTAACTTCTCCGTTCACCAACATGACACATTCATTATATTGGAAAGTTGTGTATATTAATGTTTTGTCATGTCTTTATTAATTGTTATCATCACTCTTGCCATTTGTTTTGTTTGTTGTGATGTTTTTATTTTATGGGGCATTGTATTATTTGATGTATTATATTCATGTGTTCAATACCAGAACATTGAAAACAAAGTTATATTGTCTTCCAGATTTCAAAATGTGAAATATATTTTCTGAAAAAAAGTCTACTCCTCTCCTTTGTTTAATCCTGATTTGGAGGCATGAAACTATAGAAATCATTTTGTAAGTGTAGCTCTAGGCGTCTTGTTCATAGTATAAAGCAATGTGTGTCCTTGGCAGGGAGGAGTAATGTGTTGTGTGCAATCTTTGTTATTTTGTTGGAAACCATGTTTTCTTTTCTTATTTTGGGAAGTCATTTTCCTGTGTTTGTGAAGCTGGTGTGTTTGGGACACCAGTTGGTTTTAGGAACCAGTTTATTTTTGTCAGGCACACCTTGTGTTCATGTAGCTCTTTTTGTGTTTTTGTTGAAGGAAGGAAATGACAGGGTGAGGGGTGAGATGAGAAAGAAGGAGTGCTGTCCATTGGTAAATGTAGCAGTCCTCATGTGCAGACTGAGGTGGATGTGGACATGTTTTCCACCTCGAATCTGAAGAAGGGGGGACACAACCATGACAATTTGGTCTGATGAGACATACAAACAATCTACTTCCTCCATCAGACGCTGCTGCTGCTGTTGGTGGCACTGGTGGTGGATTTGGGAGTGATAGTGGGAATGATGGTGATGATGAAAAGTATGAGTGATGGGATGAGGTGGGGAAAAGGGATGAAGGTGATGGAGGAGGAAAGTGAGGGTGAGCATGCAGGAGTGGCGATTGAGGGGGAAAGGAAAGTGGAGCATGCAGGAGTGGCGATCGAGGGGGAAGGGGGAAGTGGAGCATGCAGGAGTGGCGATCGAGGGGGAAGGGGGAAGTGGAGCATGCAAGAGTGGCGATCGAGGGGGAAGGGGGAAGTGGGGCATGCAGGAGTGGCAATCGAGGGGGAAAGGAAAGTGGAGCATGCAGGAGTGGCGATCGAGGGGGAAGGGGGAAGTGGAGCATGCAGGTGTGGCGATCGAGGGGGAAAGGAAAGTGGAGCATGCAGGAGTGGCGATCGAGGGGGAAGTGGAGCATGCAGGAGTGCGATGGAGGAGGAAGGGGGAAGTGGAGCATGCAGGAGTGGCGATCGAGGGGGAAGGGGGAAGTGGAGCATGCAGGAGTGGCGATCGAGGGGGAAGGGGGAAGTGGAGCATGCAGGAGTGGCGATCGAGGGGGAAAGGAAAGTGGAGCATGCAGGAGTGGCGATCGAGGGGGAAAGGGAAGTGATTTGTAAGAGGATTCAATTCAACACTACAGCTAAGTCAATGCCTAGTCTGGGATACTGAATGGAAACCCTTATTGATATATCTTTATGTCCAGTTCATGCGTTCTGGATGACTACCCCTATATAACACCCCTCCCTTGGAATCCCCCTGACCCCACTGAGCCAAGAAGTATTTCTGTTTTGCAAGTTTAAAGGTTTATTTGATAATTTAAACA
This sequence comes from Ambystoma mexicanum, assembly GCF_040938575.1. Lineage (NCBI taxonomy): Eukaryota > Metazoa > Chordata > Amphibia > Caudata > Ambystomatidae > Ambystoma > Ambystoma mexicanum. The sequence continues at coordinate 921,192,762 of NC_090930.1, read as the reverse complement.
ATATATATATATATCACGCTTTATAATAAATTAATAATTGAATATCACACTGAATCTGAGCAGTAATCAATAATGGATAGTCTGGCACTAGCACACTTCTTTATAATCAATGATGAGTGGTTATAGGATGGATAAGATAGCAACAATACTTTATGGTTTCAAATGGATGCAAGGTGGAATGAAAATGCAGTACAGAAAATACTCAATATGATTTCACCAAAACAATGTAATCACTTTTCTCTGGCAATCCCCTCCCCCCTTTATGCAATGCAAGGAAATGGAAGGGAAGCACACAGTTCTCAGAAATGCAATCAACTGTAATTCAGTTCACCCCAGCAAGCTTAGATTACAGATCGGAGTTTTAAACACAGGCCCAAAATGCTTTTATATGTGCTGGCAATGAAGTGAAAAATATACTAAAATGCTTTTAATTCCCTCTAGGAGGTTCAGGGTGAGTGAAATATACTTGGGATGAGTTCAGGCTCACGTTAGCAAGGATCTAGGATGTAACTAGCAGGTTAAACGAATTTTTGGCAACTGAAAGCAAGAAAACTGCTGTTTTTACACGTTGAGAAATTTGCAAATCGCGGTAAATTCGCGAGTGCGTTTTCCGCGATTGCGGCAAAAGTATCGGGGGTAGGAATGCGGTTCTAAGTCCGTAGGAAAGCCACGATTCCCAGCTTTCAGAGGAAAGTTACTGCAAGTCTCTAGCACAAACGGTTACAGAGATATGAGCGATTAAATAAAGGTCGTTTTTCAGATTTGAAATTTTAAAGTTCAAAAAGACAAGTGCAGCTTGCAAATAGAAAATGACAGGTGACAGCTTTGCAAATGACAGGTGACAGTTAGGAGGCAGTTCTACTTAGATTAAATAGATTGAATTATATTATTTTAACTAAGAGATTGGTTCTGCACAGTTTGCTAGGTACTCACACTATATTCTTGAATTAAATGGGCCTCGCCACGGATCTGGTCAGGTTTTAGACTGGACTCTGGTCTCTGCACTTCACAGTGATCTGGGTCAGCTCTCTCTCTCTCTCTGGATTCTGGAGATTGATGGATTTGAAGTCTGGATCTTTCTGCACAGCTTTCTCTAGAGATTGATGGAGGTAAAGTATGGATTTTCCGGCAGAGCTTCCAGCTGCAAATGGATTTGAAGGTCCCTATCTGCCCTGTCTGTCTGCTTTTATCTGTTTTTAAAATGGGTGTGTGTGCAGCATCACTAGCCAGCCCCTCTCTCAACTGCCCATTGGCCCAATTCTCCCCTCTCCCATGATTGGGGAAGGAACTGTGAGTCAGAGTGATGCTGTAGGTTTTATGGGTCAGAGGATCCTCCCCTGTCAAATTGCACACAATCTATATTTGATTAAAAAAAACATATTTGCACAGGTACACATTCGTTTAAAATTACACGCACCCCTCACATATCACAGGAGGTATACCCTGTCCAAATCTGCTCTTCCTGGGAGCTTGCATTCAGAAATGGCAATAGTTGCACTTTTTAACTGATTTTGCAATATCGGACATTACCCCAAATTTATACACATGTGCGCAAGGGGTATGGACATTACTTGATGAAGTGTCAGATTTTTCACATGCACACATTTTGAGTAATATCCTCTTTTCCACTAAAACCCCCCTGAACATACCACCGGGTCCTAACACGTCTTAAAATGTGGGCAGAAAAATCACAAGAATTATGGTGTCATTTAAATAATTTTCACAAGTCCGTACTATGAGTTATTCATCTTTTTAGAGTTATGTTCTGGCCCCAAAGGGGTGTGGTTTCCCCCCAGCACAAGGTTGAATTTCTGGTTTTTCCAGTTCTGCCAAGCCAGCTTGCTCTCACAGGCAGTGCTCCTCCCCTGTCCTTCCAGGAGGAAGCTCCATTTACGACTCCCGCCAATAAAACATTTGCCTGAGTCAGGACAGGGCTTTGTTCAGAGCTCCTGTATTCTGTGGGGGCTCCCCTTAATTCAATTATCAGAGAGATGGCATATCCTTAGTGTGGCCAGTAAAAGGCAGATAGGCCTGGGAACACAGCTGTGACTCAAGTTTCACTCCTGATGGGGGGTAGTTGCCAGGCAAAATTGGAATCTCTTTAAGCCAGTTTTTAGCTACATGTCATTTCTGTTCCCCAGTTTAAGTCAAGACATTTTTTTTACATATGCAGCTAGGATGCTGATTCTAAGTTTAAAACTATGACATTTAAACAATTGCAACCTATGTGACACTCAAAAGTAGGTCACTCATTTCTTTTGAACATTTAGATTTTTAGTGTCTTTCAGTCCAAATTTACTAAGCCAGTCTTGTTATAAACCTTCAAGTCACTTCAGAATATAACTTTACATTGGATCCACCTCTCAGTAAGTCTTTCTTTGGCTTGCTTTGGGTTCATTTATTCAGTTTTCTACAAAAAAGTAAAATCTGGTGTTGTTTTAAAACGCCGGCTTTCTGATAGTGGTGAGTACTGGTACTGCACCCCTTTTTGGGATTTAAGAAAATGAATTCCCAACAGTTATGGGTTTGCTTTTGGCAATCAGCATTGTCATTCCCAATGGTTTCAGACTACTGTGTGGGTAGTCCAATGGTGGTTTTAGGCAGTGCCCTTCTGTGCTCATAAAATCGGCAAAAAGGAGTGGCAGCCTATTCTTCATGCATTTCCCTGTGCATTTTCTGGGAAGCTCTGGCCATCATGATGTTTTCCATGTCAGTACTGCACAGTTTTGAGGTAGGGCTTGGATGCGTGGATAAAAATATCCCACAAGCCCCCCTCTTGCGATGGCCATTCTGTTTCACTGATGGGACTCGCAAGACCTGGGATGTTTCCTCATCTTCTTCCAATAGATGGCACAGTCCATCATCTTTTCCTCCATCCGGTACTGATCGATCGGTTCTCCTCGCCGGTCCTGATGGGAATATTGGGCGGTACACCGGGCCCGTTGCGTCTCTGCTCCCGGTCTCCGGATCGTCCTCCTTGGCCCGTCTCCAGGTTTTCTTTCTCCTAGGACGACAAAGGAAGAGCGGCAATACCTATTCATGGAAATTTCTTCCCCACCATTGATATAGTGGGGTGGCATATAAATTTCATCATAACGAAACATTACATTCTTATTTTGAAAAAAACAGTATAACTAAGAGACAGTTTCATGCAAATCACCATATTTTAGAGACTAGATGTGGTATGTTTTATGGTTGGAACTGAATTAGTCTGAGACAGTACCCGCTAGGATTCCAGAGGATTCCTCCAGTTGTTGCAGAGTGTGCCTGGGATGGCAACATTTCAACTGGTTTATGTGGACCCACTTGTCTTCCCCCGCTGCCAAAGGACCTTTGGGGATGTGGATTTTGTAGGCCACAGGGGAGATCTTGTCGATTATCTCAAAGGGTCCCTTCCATGTAGGCAAGAATTTCCGCTGTTTTGCCTGGTTTCTTTGGAAGTTGTACAGATAGCCCCGGTCTCCCACCTGATATTCCTTCCTGGAAGTTTTCAGGTCATAATGGGTCTTCATGCTATCAGCCGATCTTTCTAGATTCCGCTGAGCGTAAGCAAAAGCATGTTGAAGGTGTTTCCTTAAATTCTCCACATACTCATGAGTTGTGGAGGCATTTATTAGTGTCTGCTCTTGGGTCCTGTAGAGCAAATGCTGAGGAAGCACCATCTTGCGCCCAGTCATCAACTCGAATGGTGACATTTTGGTTGCAGATGAAGGGGTAGATCTGATGGCCATTAGGACCAGAGGTAATCGGATATCCCAACTTGGCCCAGAATCTGCCACAAACTTTTTTAAGATGCTCACAATTGTCCGGTTGTAGCGTTCTGCTGCTCCAGAAGAAGCTGGCCGGTAAGCAATATGCAACTTCCTTTTGACCCCCAGTATCTCCCACATCTTTGTCATTACTTCACTGGTGAAGTGGCTACCCCTGTCTGACTCAATCCTTTGAGGTAGACCAAAACGGGAAAAGATGTGGTTAATCATCAGGGCAGCTGCCGTTTCTGCCTTGCAATTTGGGGCTGGGAGACATTCCACCCACTTGGTAAACAAGCATGTCACATTCAACATGTACTTATTCCCCCTAGCAGAGCGAATCATGGGGCCTACAAAGTCGATTTGTAAATCTGACCATGGCAGGGTCATCCCCCTCTTTTGGAGAGGCGCACGGTGTGTGAGGGATGATGGCTGAAATTGTGCACACACAAGACACCCCTTCAAATATTGGTCGAGGTCCTGCCCCATGTGTGGCCAATATGCAACCTCTCTTAAGATTTCCAATGTTGTGTGAAACCCCCTATGACCGGCGGTGGCCGCATCATGGGCGTGACTTAACATCAGGCTTCGGAATGAGGTAGGAACCACCCACTGATCGTGGCCCGCTTTGGATTTCCTTACCAGCAAACCGTCTTGGATTCGGAACATTTTTGGACATTTCATCAACACTCTTAGGTCCTCTTTCCCAATATAATCGGTATCCGTCAGGGGAAAGTTCTCAGGGTCCTCAAGGTGCTGGTAAAATTTACCAATTATTGGATCCCCCTTCTGAGCGGTAATCAAATCAGCATCAGGGGTCTCCTTACTCCATTGTGACCAATTTTGTTGTGAGCATTTGTCTGGGACCTAGTGATAGCAGTGACCTGGATTTCCCCCAACAGGGACTCAATCTCAATTAGATCCCCTTGGATGGCCCCGGTTTTGGCCAGCTGATTAGCTAAGTCATTTCCAGTTTTGTCTGGTCCCTCTACTTTGGAATGACCCTTGATCTTTTTCCAATAGATGGTCATCTCATTCGAGGTGACCAGATCATCAATGTTTTGGATCAACTTCCCATGTTTCAAGGGTTTGTTGTTAGCACATAACATGCCTCTGGTTTTCCAATTAACCAGGTGCTCCACGAACCCGTTCCGTACATAATCCGAATCTGTGATTATGACCAGTTCGTGGAGTTGATGCTGGACAGCAGTGAGGATGGCCTGATGCACAGCCATCAATTCTGCCACCTGACTACTTCGGGGACCAATTTTGTATCCAGCGGAGGGTTCTGGGGACTCATTCACCCATGCATTCCCTACGCCGGCCACCAGTTCTTTCTCCCCGTTGTTGTCAACATGGTAAGAGCATCCATCCACATAGACAGTGGGCATTCCCTCACACTTGTCCTCTTCAAAGACTTTGTGTGGGGAATTAAGGTATGCCTCCGTGTTGTCCTTGATTTTTAGACTTTCGTCCTCGAGACAGTTTTCTCTGGCACAATCATGCAAGTCAGCCAGACCTTGCGCGAGGGGACTCTTCTTGTTTTGGCCATATCTGACCTCCACAGGAAAGCCTTGCATTGACAGAATCCAGGAAGTAATTCGGGAATTACTCACATTTCCGGCCCGGATTCTGTCACTTTGGAGATATTGCAGAGGCTGGTGTGGAGTCTCCACTATGATGTGTTCCCCCTGGATAAACGGGCGGTAATTCTTCAATGCCCACACCGTCGCCAGGAGTGCCTTCTCACAATCGTTGAATTTTTCCTCCACAGAGGATAAAGTTTTGCTCGCATAGGAGATTACTTTATTGACCTTGTCATGCTTTTGGTATAATACTGCCGTCAAGCACGTATTAGAGAACCCCGTCTCCAGGAAGAACTCCTTGTTTCTGACAGGGTAAGCTAGGCCAGGCGCTTGTGAGAGGCTTCTCTTGAGTTGTCTTACTGCCTCGGTTTGTTCTGGACCCCATTCCCACTTGACCCCCCCCTTCAGGAGATGAATCAGGGGTCTGGTGATCTCTGCGTAGCCCTCAATGAACTTTCTGCTGTAATTAGTCAGTCCAAGGAGGCTCCTTAGTTCTCGCAGAGTTGTGGGGTCTTTCAGTTTCTGAAGTGCTTCCACTTTCTTTTCCTGGGGACAGAGACCCTGAGGAGTAATCTCATGCCCCAAGAAATTAACACGGGTTCTACACCACTGTGCTTTCTGAAAGGAAAGTTTTGCTCCGGCGGCCCTCAACTGGGTCAGAACATAACGGATCTCCGCTATGTGTTCCTCCACAGATGAACTTTTGATGAGGACATCATCTACATAAGCCAGGTTACCCCTCGCACCCAGGTCGGGCATGGCCTTATGTAGGAAAATGTCGAACTCATTACCGGAGTTAAGGTATCCGAAGGGAGTCCGGGTCCATGTGTACTGCTGGCCCCAAAGGTAAAAGCCAGTTTGTATCGGTCCTCCCTACTGACAGGCGCAGTCCAGTATCCATTGGTCAGGTCTATTGCAGTGAATACCTGTGACCCCTGGATCTGGGCCAGCCCTTGGTCAATGTAGGGAAGAGGCCATCGGGAAGTATGGACCCGTTTGTTGAGCTCCCTGAGGTCGGTGCAGAGTCTCCACTGGCCGTTTGGCTTCAATATTCCCAGCACCGGATTATTGAAGGTGCTGTGGACTGGACGGATTATTCCCCGGGACTCAAGGTTCTTAATTATTTCAGTAAGGGACTCCATTGATGCGAGAGGCAAGCGATATTGCTTCACAAACACAGGAGTCATGCCAGGGTCCGTGGGGATTGTTGTTGTGTGGATGTTAGTGCGACCACAGTCATATGAGTCTACCGCAAAGAGATCTTGGAAATCCAAGAAAACTTTTTTCAACTTTTGCTTTTGTTCCAGAGTCACACAGGCATCAGCTAGGTTGACTCTCTCTTCCACCATCTGCCTGAAGCCTGGGAAGACTTCTGGTTTGGCTATCTCAGCGGCCTCCTCCAGCTGGGTGGAGAAGTCCCTGGTCAGAGTGCTGATTTGGACTGGAGGCTTCAGGTGGGAAAGGCAGCCCTCATGGACTTGGAAAATCACCTCATCCCTCCTGAAGTCACAAGTCACATCTTCCTTACCCTAAGGGCAAGAAGTGTACACCAGGAAGTTCCCCCCATGCCGGGTAAAAATCCTGTCTGGTGTTGTATTGTCATCACTGTCACTGTCAAAGCAGTCCTTGGGGATTGGCCCTAACAGTTCATTACCTAAATCTATGGAAAAATGTCGGTCATCAACCGCCATTCCATTAATGGTGCCTGCGGCTAGAGTAATACTCTTTAAGTCGCTGTTATCCACCTCTATTGGAATGGTGTCATGTTCTATGTTGACTAATGGTGTTGGGTTTACCCCCAACCCTTGCTGTTGGAGAGAAGCGTTTAGATGTATGTAAGCATCAGGGTTTTGCAAATATTGTCCTCTTTTAACTTTCACTTCCAGGGAGAATTGTCGGGTCCTTTCTGGGATGGTGACTTCCTCTTTAATCTGAATTTCAACTGTATAAGGTAGCAATTGAGCTGACCTAAATGCTTTTTCTGGATCATCAAAGCCCATGGGATTATCCGCTAATCGGGACCAAGCTTTGAAGTTTATTAGGTCCAAACTAATGGCAAAGCGATTGAGAATGTCACTGCCTAAGTAAAAGGCGGCAGGGACGTCTCGCACGACCCAACAATTGTGGACTATGCTCTTGTTGCTAATGGAGATTTTGAGCATACACCTGCTTGGCAGGAGATGTTTGGAATTAGGTGCTTCCAGGTCCATTTCCCATTTGTCTATCAGTTTGAATGTGGGAATGGCTGGATCTTTTGGGAGTTGGCGGAACATGGCTTCGCTGATGAAGCTCTTACCGTTGTTCACACACACTCGAGCGAGAACAGAGTCCTTCCCATCATTTAATTGGACAGGGATGAACAACTGCTCTCCAATTTGCTGAATATCAGCCAGGCTCTGAGCTGATTTCACATCTTTCTGGACTATAGGAGTGGGAGTTTCTGATTGTGGATTAGTATAGAATCTCAGAGTGTTCCCTTCCAGCGCGGAGTACCACTTTAGACTGGAAGGAAGGTTGATTTTCAGAAATAGAGAGGACCCCCCATCACCAGTCTGTTGTCCTACTGCTATTACTGTCACGTCTGGAATTTGGCTATTCTGGAAGTGAAATTCTACTTGGTCAGATTTTTGTTCAACCATGTGGCAGGTGCCGTTTAAACTAACATGGTTGACACTCTGTTTTAAATTTATTGGTCGGCTAGTCTGGGTCCAGAGGACCTTGTTTACGCAATCTATTAGGGGTGACAACCTTCTCAGGAGGTCATTCCCTAGTAAACAAGGGGTGCCCTCTGGAGTCACAACTATGACCGGGTGTTTCAACTTGTGTCGCCCAATTTTAATGTCCAAATCTGCCGTCCCCTCGACGGGAATTTCCTTCCCGTCGAAGTTCTGGAGTTGTCCAGGAAGTGAGGTGAGAGGAATTTGGTAATTCCCTCCCCTTCCTGCATTCAGTTCGTCAAAGGCCCTTCTGGACAGAAGGGTAGCTTGAGATCCAGTGTCCACCAGTGCCAAAATTGTACCCTGCACCTGTACTTGTACCGGGGCATAGTATCTTCCCTCCTTCTCCTCAAGGGGCACAGATAATGCACATTTTTGGACAACTGGTGGGCTAACTTTCTGGTTTTGGACATCGCTAGCGAAGAGATTTGGGCAGAATTCTGTGGAGAGCCTTGGGAATCTGAAAGAAAAAGTTGGCAACGGGAGATCAGAGCCATTGTGGGTTCCCCTGGCTCCGGTTCCGGGCCGCCCCCCCCTTTTTGGAGGCAGTCACCAGGATGGGTTTGAACCAGGGGATTTTCTTGCTGTTGGTTCTGGGATGAGATGGTGGGCAGCGGTAGCTCAGTCTCCACATCTCCCCAGTCTGGATTTGCATCCCTAGGGACCCATTTTTCTTTGGGAGGAGTTCCCCCCTCTCTGAAGGAGAAGATCCTTTTCCCAGGATCCTCTGAGGATCCCTCTCCCTCAAATTGGAAGATCTGTACCTCCTCCTCAAACTGAGTCTGTTTGGGTCTTTTGTTTCTCCTACCCCCCCTCTGCTCCTTAGGAGGCAGACTTTCAGGGGCAAGAGATTTTGTTTCTGGTTCCTGGGTTTCCAGGGGCTGTTTACAAGTGAGGAAGGAAGCTTCCTCTAAGGCTTTACACCCCCCTTCCCCTTGTGCCTCCTCCCTGGGAACCGGTGTGTTATCGGGGTGCTGCCCCCGTCATTGTTCTGGAGCACCAGGTCCAGAGTTTGGTGCGTTCTGCGCCGGCATGCCGATCTGAGGGTTCTGCTGAGCCCTCAGTATGTGACCCAGATCCCTCGCCATGTTTTGAACCTGGCGCTCTAACTGGGAAACCGGCTCAGGCTGATACGGGGCCCTGTTTTCTCCCCTCAGCTGATCCCGTGAAGGGTAGCTATCCCTTCTTTGGTAGTACCCCTGGTTGGGAAGATTTGGATACCCCTCCACCCTTGGCCTCCCCTCTCCCGGATTCGGTTGTCTGGGCTCAGGGAATTGGGGAAAGAAGGATGGATGATTTTGGGGCTGGAAGTTGGGTGGATACCTGGGGAAGAAGTTCTGCCCAGGGTTTGGTGAGTTTCTGCCCTCCTGTGAGAAGTTGGGAGGGAAGTTCTCTGGGTTAGGTGCTTGGCTGGATCCCCCCCCTTGGGCTGGAGGAGTCCACACATAACCCAGGATGGGTCTGTTTCCCTTGTACCGGGGGCTTACATAATCAGGAGAGCGAGGGACCCCATTTGTGGGGCTGCCTCCCTGGCCCCCAGTCTGTGACTGGTCCGAGGACCTTCTGGGCCTAGCATTATTAGGTGCAGGTAGGTTTTTAGGCCCTCCCATCTCCAACTCTAAAACGGGGGTGACCTTTACCTCTGCCACCTTGGCAGCAGCAGGGGTGTTGTTGGCTTTGGGGTTTTTGGGCGCATTATTTTTATTTTCTATTGGCTTCTGCACCTCATAGATCCGGGTAGCCTGTTCAATGACCCAGTCTAGAGATCTTTTCTCATGAAAATCTCTCACGAGCTGGGTCATTATATATTTGGGCAAGGCATGAAAAAATGTATTAATGAATTCTCTACTGTCTGTGCGCACCCTTCTGGTGGTCTGCGCAAAAGCACGTTTCAGTTCTTGCACAAATTCTTGTGGGGCCTGATCCTCCCCACATTGCAAATTGTAGGCTGCCTTGCGAGCCTCTTGAGGATTTCTGTGAACAGAAAAATGTTTCAAGATGGCCGCCTTATAGGTGGACCATCTTAAATGATTTTGGTCCTCCAGCCCCGCAAAGAAACTGGAGTATTCTGGGGAGAATGTCCATTTGACGTACTGGATGCAGCTACTGCTGTCCTTCAAATGGAATGTCTCCATCATTTGCTCATAGAGCTCCAAGTGTTCCCAAACAGAGTACTTGGCGTTCTTATGATAAGGCGTGATGACACTCCTGATTGCCTTAATCTGCTTCAATGGGTCCTTAAGCAAGGCCCTTTTTGCCTTATTGGCCTTTTTGGTCCGGGTAACCCTGGTCCATTCATCTTCTGACTCAGAGGCACTGCTCCCAGAGGTTCCCGTCTGTTCTTCCAGGTTTTCCCGGATTCTGCGAGCCTGGGAATGGCTGGCAGAATGTGGGGACCTGGTCTCCTGTGTCCTGTACCGCTCAGAGGAGTCTTCAGATCCCTCCTGGCTGCCAGGATTTGATGGGTACCCCCTCCACTGACCTAACTGGGCAGAGGTTTTCAGGATGCCCTTAATGGGCCTACTCTCCTGGGGTTCCCCATTAAATTGCACTGTGCTTGGGTGCCCATACCCGGATGCCCGCCCCTCCATTCCTGGGTGGTACTGGCCTATGAGCCCCATGCTTCTGGCTGGATAGTAATCTGCCATCCCTGTGGCCCTGTGCTCATGTGCGCCAGGGGACATGGGGGTGGCAGAGTCCAGGGACTGAGAGGTATGAGGGCCTCTGGTACTAGGGCTCCTGAGGTTATGCTCCGGAGTTTCCCTTTCCCAGCGAACCTCATCTCTATCCGCCCCTGCTCCCTGTTGCAATGCAAGAGCATGCATTTGTGCCTTCAGTTCCTCAGTTAAGGCCTTAGTAGACTCTAGCAGTCTCTCCTGCATCGCTACCTGTTGTTGGAGCCTATCATTGTGTTGACAGAGGGCCTCATTTTCCCTCTGTGCTTCCTGGTTGGTCCCGGAGAACTGGGCCAGTCTTTGCTGCAGGAGGTTTACCTCCTGAGTCCCATCCCTACTGGCCTGCTCCTTTCTTGCCAGAGCCTCTTCCGCCCTTCTGGTGTGCTCTACCAAGTTCTGGTTTTATTTTTGGAGGTCACCCAGCCCCTGGAGGGCCAGGTGATTTTCTTCAATTTCCTTTTTTAAGTGGCAGACTTCCTGGCCTAAAGTGTCTCTTTCCTGACTGAGAGCCTGCATCTGTGCTGCCAGGTCGTCCCTCTGCCGTTGAAAGGCACCAGCTTTTTGGCGCTCCTGATCAAACTCTGCCTGGGTATCCAGATCTTTCAGAATTAGTTTGTTGCTCTCCTCTTTCTCTCTGTCTAGTTGGATTTGCAGGGTGGCTACCTGCTCTGTGCATGCCCTGTTGAAATTGATCTGTTGCTCCAGCTTTTTCTGGCTCTGCAGTAGGGAGTCCAAACTGTCTTGGCGTTCCTTCTGCAAAGCCAGAAATCTGGTATCCTGGTCAGCCTTTTCCTGTTGCAGGATGTCCATATCCCTCTTTATTTTAATGATGTGCTGTCTACTCTCATTTTCTGACTCCTGGCTCCCCTGCAGCCTCTGCTCAGAAGAGACCAGGTCAGATTGGACCTTCTCTAACGCCATCTGTCGCTTATTCGCCAGATCTTGGCTTTCAGTACATTTATCCTGCATGTCTCCCATATATAGGTACAGGTATGCGGCTATCCTAACCATCTTGTCTTGTTCATCCTTAGCTTTAGGAGCCATGTATAGTTCACTCAGGGCCACATGTAGGGGACCCTGATCTCCCCATATATCTGACCCTGTTTCAGTGACCTGTTGAGTGATGGCCTGCAACCAGACCATGCGGTCCTGGTGAGTCCACTCACCTCTCACAAATAACTTATGTAAGAAGTGCTCTCTGGCTATTTTCATGTCTACTAAGGTCGTCATTCTAGAGATTGGTCTCTGTCCTGACTTACAGAAATTAGTATTTTATTTTTGCAAAACAGACCTTTTTCTTAGAGCGTTCCTTTGAGGAGTGCTTTACAGCGTAACACAGCGTGTGCTCCGACCGGATATGTGTATCTGGTCAGCTGGCACGCTGTATTAATCTGCACAAGTGATAGATCTAATCCAAACGTCTGGCACGAGCCCCCAATTTGTAAGAGGATTCAATTCAACACTACAGCTAAGTCAATGCCTAGTCTGGGATACTGAATGGAAACCCTTATTGATATATCTTTATGTCCAGTTCATGCGTTCTGGATGACTACCCCTATATAACACCCCTCCCTTGGAATCCCCCTGACCCCACTGAGCCAAGAAGTATTTCTGTTTTGCAAGTTTAAAGGTTTATTTGATAATTTAAACAATATATATATATATCACGCTTTATAATAAATTAATAATTGAATATCACACTGAATCTGAGCAGTAATCAATAATGGATAGTCTGGCACTAGCACACTTCTTTATAATCAATGATGAGTGGTTATAGGATGGATAAGATAGCAACAATACTTTATGGTTTCAAATGGATGCAAGGTGGAATGAAAATGCAGTACAGAAAATACTCAATATGATTTCACCAAAACAATGTAATCACTTTTCTCTGGCAATCCCCTCCCCCCTTTATGCAATG